>NW_026695005.1:2135000-2735000 GCF_021218885.2 Marmota monax
AATTTCAAAGATATCCTTCTCCTCAAAGCCTCAGAGGTCTTTTACTCCTACGCTCAGCTCGCCTTCCCAGACCAGGTTTCCTATACGGGGATCCACTTAATGAATGACAGAACACCTCAGGGGAGCTCCAGGAATAAATCTACTAAAAACAGTATTGTTGTAACCTCAGCCATAGCACTCATCCTCAATGCAATGTCTTATAATAGAAAGTACTCTGTAAAACTCTCTGTGCCGTTATGAATTAAAATAAAAATGTTCATGGATTACTTGCATATATGCCTTTTAAAAAATCAGTGCAATTCTATAATTCTTTGTATATATGAACTACAAAGTTTGTTACAATAAAATTACATTCACTTCCCTAAATAAATGTTCAGAAAAGAATGGCTAGGTGAGAAAACCTGTAGAAGTATCATTTGCTTGCACCTGTTTGTAGAATCACCACACTTAGGACAGCTACAAATGCAGATTTGTTCAGATGTGCGTTGTGTGTGACATGTTGTATCACAAGTGGCGCTCTTATTGTTGACTCAATTTATGAAAGGGTGAATAGCTTTTGGAAAGTCTGAATAAAGCCACTAGAATATTACCCAATGTGCATAATTATGATGTTCTTTAAAAATTTTAGTTTATACTGAAAACACTATATGTAAAAAAGGAGGTTCCGTGATTCTATTTTGAAGAAGTTTTTCATTCACATAAATACATATCTAGTAGGATATATAAGCTCAGTTGTTGACAATTCTATCATGTGAAGGATAATTTTGTCCTCTAGATTATGTCAGGTACTCTTTCATTAACTGCCAACACTATTCTCAAGTTACTATAATGACATTAATACCTCCTAAATTCCCCCAAATGTTCTTTTTGTGTGTGTGTTGGGAGGGGGGGGTCTCACTGATTTGCCTAGCATCTTGCTTTTGGGGAGGCTGGCTTTGAACTTGTGATCCTCCTGCCTCAGCCTCTAGAGCTGCTGGGATTACAAATGTGTGCCACCATACCAGACAGCAAAATGCTCTTTAGGAAACTGCATTATCTCATGCTAAAGAACACGTGCCTTAGAACTTCAACCTGTCCGAAAATACAATGTCTGTTAACTAGAAATGTGTTCTCAATTCATAACCTCTACATGATTGAATGTGCCATAGTGTAGCAAAAATAAGTTTAATAATAACTTAAGGGATGAACAAGTAAATGATGGAAATGTTTTCTTATTGATGGCAAGGATGATTTCATCAAGAGGACATTCAACAGAATGGTGGGAGAAAAAGTGTTTCATAGGTTAAATAATTTTTTAAAAAGCTGATGAATTTCAGCCAATGAGAATGTTCACAACTCATACATATAGGTTGGTTGCTAAGTAGGTAGAAAGAATACAACAGACATGTTCAGGTCTGCTGGGAAAATTTAATGGAATTAAGTAAATTTAAAATGATTATATAAACATTCCTGGAAAATGCATGCTTAACAGCGATTTAAACTCCAAATAATAAATTGCTATAACACTTCAACTGCTTATACTAAACTGTGGCTTTAGCCCTTTTCTTCTGGGTTTGTTTTGCTTCTTCATGTTTGTTTTGCTTTCTAGTTAAAATATAAAAGGGATCATGAATGTATTATTTACTTAAGCTTTGGAAAAAACTCATTTAAAATTTGTCAAATTCATTTAAAATCACACTTTCACTTAAAAATTGCACTTTCACTTTCAGAGTCATTAACAAGCTTGTCTAATTTAGTATTGTCTGCAAAACTGATGAACAGATTTTCAACTGCTTTGTTTAGATTATTAATAAACTATAGAACTCTAAAAATAGATTAATTCTCAGAAATGATTTTTCTGTAACTTCACCTTCTAAGGACAAATCACCAGTACTCTCTTGAGTTCACCTTCATCTCAGTTGTTCACCGAAAAACAAGGTTGCTTAGATAAAAGATTAGTGAAATTATTACTAAATGAAAAGCTACCCATTTACACTGTTGAAACTACTTTAATAGAGAGCTCTCTTAAAAGTAAACAACAACAAAAAATAATCATATATAAACTACATATGTACTACATTTGTATTTACTGCCTAACTTGTGTTAGGGATAGTGATTAATATTTTACTTGGAATAATTTGCTTATCCTCTTCAACTTCATGAGCTACTTACCTTTATTATTCCTGTAAATGCAATTTAAAAACAGAGCTGAAACCTACTCCATCTGAATTATGAATATAAATTACTTTATAAGATGACTTCATAAACAAACAAAACATAAACTAAACTTCTTAGATGCTACCCCTAATTTTTAATCTCTTTCAATTGCTCTCTCTTTTTGTTTCAAAATTTTGATAAATGAAAAAGCAAAAAAGAAAGCACAATGGAAAAAAGCTAATTTAGCATATGCCTAATATATTACAGGTATCTTAAATAGCTGTGCATTCAATGTTCACTGCAGTCATCAAGCCTGAAAACAGTAATAAATGTGGGAGAAGATGTGGAGAAAAAGAAACACTTTTACACTGTTGATGAGATCATGAATTAGTACAACCACCATGAAAATCAGCATGGAATTTCCTCAAAAGACTAGAAACAAAGCTGGGTGCAGTGGCGTATAACTGTAATTCCAGCAGCTCAGGAGGCTGAGGCAGGAAGATTGAAAGTTCAAAGCCAGTCTCAGCAACTTAGTGAGACCCTGTCTCAAAGTAAAATATAAAGAGGGCTGGAAGAATGGCAGTTATCAACAATACAAACAAAAATAAGTGTTGGTGGGAGAGGATGTGCGGAAAAAGACACACTTATACATTGCTGGTGGGACAGCAAATTGGTGCAGCCAATCTGGAAAGCAGTATGGAGATTCCTCAGAAAACTTGGAATGGAACAACCATTTCACCCAGCTATCCCACTCTTCAGCCTATATCCAAAGGACTTAAAAACAGCATACTACATCAACGTTGCCACTTCAATGTTTATAGCTGCATGATTCACAGTAGCTAAACTGTGGAACCAATCTAGATGTCCTTCAATAGGTGAATGGAAAAGAAACTGTGGTACATATACACAATGTAATATTACTCAGCATTAAAAGAGAATAAAATCATGGCATTTGCAGGTAAATGAATTGAGTTGGAGAATATAATGCTAAGCAAAGTAAGCCAATCCCCAAAAACCAAAGGCTGAATGTTCTCTCTGATAAGTGGATACTGATCCATAATGGGTGTATGGAACTTTGATAGTGCTGAGGGGAAGGAGGTCAGGTGCAGGGGCATGGGGGTAGGAAAGATGGTGGAATGAAACAAACATCATTACACTAGTCACATGTATGACTGCACGTGTGGTGTGAATCTACATTGTGTACAACCAGAGAAATGAAATGTTGTGCTCCATTTGTGTACGCTGCATCAGAAAGCTTTCTGCTGCTATATATAACTGATTAGAACTAATAAAAAATAAATTTTTAAAAAAGGGCTGGGAATGTGGCTTAGTGATTAGGCACCCCTGGGTTCAACCACTGCTACAAAAATGAAACAGAAAAGACGAGACTAGGAATGGAACTACCGTATGATCCAGCTATACCACTCCTTAATATTTATCCTAAAGAATATGGTGATATATGCATATTCGTGTTTATAGCAGCACAATTAACAGCAGACTATGAGTCCAACCTGGGTGCCCATCAATGGATGAATGAATAAAGAAAATGTGGTATGTATATATACACATAAAGTTTTATTCAGCCATAAAGAAAAATTAAATTATGTCATTTGCAGAAAAATGGCAGGAACTTGAGACCATGTTTAGCAACATAAGCAAAATTCAGAGAATCAAAGGTTGTAAGTTTTCTCTCATATGTGGTAGCTAGAGAGGAAAAAGAAAAAGAGTGTAGGGGAATCTCATGATAATCACAGGGAGATCAGTAGAATAGACGAAAGGGACCTGCGCATAGGAAGAAGGGAGGGAGGGCAAGAGTTGGAAAAGGATATTGCCAAATAATATTGCTATATTTTGTGCATTTACAAATATGTAACAACAAATCCCAATATGTGTAACTACAATGAATGGATTAAAATGTGTGTGGGGGTGGAGATTGAAGAATCCTGTTGCTTGGCTAATTCTCTCTTTCTTACCCAATGGATACCTCTATAAAATGTGATCTACTTTTTCAGGCCCACTTGCTGATGGGGCTCCCCATGAGGTCCAGAGCTATTAAATGAAGTCAGGATTGGTGTGTTGGAGAGGGAGATTGTTGTGGTATTTTTTTTAAAAATCTTTCCTCCCTAATTAAAACATATTTAATAAGAATAATCTTTTCTACAACTTCTCCCAATGAATTTCCTTTCTCTGTCTTTTTCTCTCTCTCATTATCTCTCCTTCCCTCCCTGTTTCCTTTCTCTTCAGGAAATCCTTCTGAAAGTGTTTTAATCTATATTCTTTTTTCTCTTATGAACATAGAAATGAGTCTATAAAGGGATATAGAATAATAAAATTTGCTCATGAAGGAAATTGGAAATTAAGAGAATGAGAACAACTTCCCTAATCACATTCTCCATTCAATTAATTGTATATTATTGAGTTGTCATGAGTATGATGGAGCTTTATACAGACTAGGGAAAGCCTGTAAATGCCAAGCATCTCTCTCTCTCTCTCTCTCTCTCTCTCTCTCTCTCTCTTAAATAAGGAACAACAAGAGTGTGGGTGTCTATTTGCTATTCTTGGGGGTAGAAAATTGTAAGGTCAAATGAAACTAGTTTTGGTGCAAAATAAAAGAAGTTCCAAGCAACATGCAGCAATAATAAAAGGAAAGTTAAGTGAAATTAAACTCATTAGATAAATGGGAAAAACAGAAAGTATGTTATTTTCCTGTAGAAATTGAAAAAAGAATAAATATATTTGTTATTTGCAAGTGGTATAAAATGTCTGTTCTTTTATATCCGAACATAATTTTCACATACTTTTATCTAGAGATGCAAATTATTCAAATAATTTAATAATTCTACTTTCAGTAACATATAGATGCTTGCATAAGTATTTAATTGTTGTGTAGGATTTTCATAATAGTCCCCTGTGATGATTTAAGATTAAAGAAAAACTTGCAATATGCGATAGCCCTTTACTTTCTGTTTTGTGCATTGTGAAGGATTAGCATATAAAATAATCTCTGAATTTAATGTAATGTAGCTAAAGTTTTAAAACTCATAGAGCTTCTTAAAGCCAATATTTCTGGAGGTATTATATGATACATAAAATAAAATTGTTATCATAGTTCTAGAACATATTTGGTAAATTTGCTTTAAAACACTAAACAAGACACTGGGTCTAGACACAGGGGGAACATTATATTTGATCCATTTTTTATTGGTTTTGAAACTGACTTGTTTGTAATGCCCCAAAACACATTTTAGATGTAAAAAACATATTTTGATACCAGTCATGTAGAAAAATATCATTTTTTATTTCTATAAAATAGTGAGCCATTACTAACCATGGGTCAATGATTCATTTAGCCATAAGAGTTCTACACTGAACTAAATGGAATTTATTGAACTATACCTTTAATTAACTTACTTTAAAAGTGATACCATCTGGAAAATTATTAAATAGAATTTTGATGCTAGGTTATGTTTACATACAATAAAATTTTAACAATTTATAGCATTGCTCCTGAATTTTGAATGCCCTTTAAAAAAATAATTAGTGTCTTATATTACTACTGAATATAATGCTTCCATGTGTTTTTAATATAACTCCATTCCAATTTTAAAAATCAATCCATTTTTGTAGATTCCAACCTAAACTGTGTACTTATCTGAAGAAAGTTTCGTGGTGGATCATGGATACAGTGCAGTGATTGAGTTGGCTTTTTGTTTTGTTTTTGGTGTTTTTTTTTTGGGGGGGTTTGGTTTTTTTGTTTTGTTGGGTTTTTTTTTCTTCTTCTTTTTTTTTTAATTTCAAGACATAGAACACCTAGATTTACCAAAGGTGAAGATTAGAAATGAGACTCCAGAAAAGGACCAGAATCCTTGAAAATTTACTTCAATGAAAAAAAAAAATACTTAGCCAAAAAAAAAAGAAATATCAAAGTAATTATTATGATTTTTTGGTAGGATTTTGCAAGGGACATTATCTATATGAGATAGCAAAGCATTAAGACTTTTGAAATAAAAAAAATGTACAATACTCTTAATGATATAGAAAGCCAAAAAGTGAAATTTGTATTTTATAAAAACTGCTCATAGAATGGACAGTTGAGAAGCATTCTCAGTGCAAGTCTGACCTGGGTTGTTTTCTTCTCTTGGAAAGGCAGGTGGTACAACTTCTCTGCAATTAAAGGTGGCAGGAGGGCAGGTGCAGAAAGGAGTAACTAACCCAACTCAATCGGCTGTGTTTGTCACTCTAGAGCAAAAATTATGCTTACTCTGACAAAGCACAATTACCAATTAACAATACCAATTACAATTATCAATTACCAATTGACAATATAAGATGTCAGAGGAGTAACATACTTTATAGTGAATCTTTGGAAATATTTTCTTTAATAATTTCAGAGAACATTATACCAGTTTTTATCATTTTGTGGATGTCAAGAGCAAGTTGCAAAATTACGTGTAACAGATGATATCATATATGCTAATATTTACAAGTACAGAACTCTATAGCATGCGACTTCTTTGATACCTCAGTATGCATTGAAATTATGAAACTATGCATAGAATGTATTTATTCCAAATTTAGGAGAATGCCCCCAAGAGGGAGAAGGAAGAGAAGATGATGTATAAGAGTTAAGTGTATCTGCTGAATTTCATTTAATTTTTTAAAAGAGAAATCTGATGCAAATAGGGAAACATGTCACCCTCACTTTCATCTTTCTGGTGTTCTCGTGGGTGTCTTCTAAAGAACCTCTGTAATCTCTTGTGTGATAGAATGTTTAAAAATTGAAAACTTGAAAGATACTTTGGTTTAAACATTTTACTTAATCACTAATAATTTGAATTTGGAGGACCGTAAGTTCTTTCTGACCTCTAAAAATAAAAATAAAAAAAAAAACTAGTAAAAAATAAGTAAGAAAATCAATTTCAACATCAGAAGTCATGTAAACGATTATAAAATTGTCCATCTGAAGCTTTTGTTTCTTTAGCACCTAACACAATTAAAAGCTGCACCTTATTAATGAAACTATCAATATGACAAAAGCTTTTATATCTATGTTTTTATAGGAACAAAAAGAACCATCCAAACAAATCATGCAAAAGTATGACCAAAATGTTTATATTTAAATTAAAAGTCTGAAGGCAGGGGAGATCTACAATCTATGCCTCATTTCTATCTCTGGGACTTGCTACCTATTTACCCTACCCAAAAAATGAGTAAATGGGGTCAGGGAGAAGTACAATAAAATTAATATTTTAAGGGTAAATGTTTTTATGGCTATCACTATTTATAAGAGTTCTACAAGTCTTCATGAATTTATATCAGATGCATAGTTGTTATTCAGTGAAAGGACATACGATAGCCATCTCATTCGGGATCTTTGTAATAAGGGTCAGTTTTCATTTGTTAAATATTTGGCATGTCACTCTAGTCTATAACTTACATCTTTTCTTTAAGGCAACATTTTAGGAGATTGTAATATGGTAAGTATAGTATTCCTTCTTCATATTTTTTTTTCCTCATATAGATGAGGAGTACAAATTTTGGAACATGATTAAAGAGCCCTGCCTGTGAACTTCCTGCTATTTTGGTGGAATAATGGTAGGAATATCCAGGTTGGTAACCTTGGAAGAAAATACTGGAATGTTTGTTAGTACTCAGCTCTAGCCAGACAGTATCAAATTTGAGCACACAAATCATAAGCAAATAGGCAACTTTGAAAGATCAGTTTCAGGAAAACCTTATTAGTTCTGAAAATCAAAATAATTCTTTTTATAATACATTTAGTATTTTTAAGCTTTGAATGTAAAGTTTTTGCTAAGTTTTGAAGGTAAATATGTCCAGAGAAGTTTATTAAATTATTTCATTGTGTGTTATTTGAATGCATCTATAAAACATAATTTATACTAGTGCATTCTTGTTTTATTAGTTTGATGTATCTATTTTATAACAGGTCTGAGGCAGCTTTAGAATTATTGTGGCAATTTTCTTCAAAAAAAGCCACTTGGTACCCAGAAGGCAGGCAAAAAATATTTGTTTCTTATCTCTTCATGCATATGTCTCTAAGACTTTTCTTTTCTTTTTTTACCATTTGAACACAGGGTTCTCTACTACTGGGATATATCCCCAGTCCTTTGCATTGTTATTTTTTTTTTTTTTAATTTGGAGACCAGGTCTTACTAAATTGCTGAGACTGGCCTTCAACTTGCAATCCTTCTGCCTCAACTTCCTGTAATCCCTGGGATTACAGTTGTGTGACACTGTACTCAGCTAAGACTTTTATAAATATGAATTCTATGCAGTCACCAAAAATTCTCTAAATAGACATATAAAATAACTGCCCTAAAATACATTAATTTGGGAAACACTCTTTGGATTATGAACTGACCAACTACTCATTCTGTATGTAATATCATATTTAACCTGATGTAATATTATAAACTTTAATATATGGAACTCAGTTTCTCAGGACTCTAATAAAACCATACTTCAATATTGCAAATTCATTTGCTATTTATTTATAATCACCAAATCTGAATTTTCATTAAAATATATTCTATTTCACAGACAATGCAAACCTACAATATGTAATAAATAAGTAATTTAAGATTGAAACTTAGTTTTCAAGTGATAAAGGTTTGAACATTTTCCTTACCTAAGAGTAACTTCAGATTTTAATAGTATAATTAACCAATGTCAGGTATATTAACATTGGCTGCTTCACATATGAAGATGTATTTCTCACTAAATGACACATTATTATAAAGTATTTGACATTAGTTATATATAGTCTTTTTATTAAAACTGGGATTTTACTCTTTACAAAATCTAATTTCTATCACTTATATCTCTGACTTCTTGAAGACATGGTTAATTACTGTAGTACAAGAAGGATAAAACCAGCTTAAAGGTTATATGGCAATGTTTTTATAGGAACCTTCAGCTTTATTCTGAAAATCTATTTAGGGAAAACTAATGAGCTTGTAGAAAGAAGGACTAGCTCAGAAAGAATTAGGACCATGTAAGTAACTTTTTCCCTGCAAAGAAAAATACTTGCATGAAAGAGATTCATGACAAGATTTAACATGACAAATGTTTATGAATAACATTCTAAATGGCTGAAGTCAACTGTGCTATAAACCATCTGGCAGATTTAAGTCCTAACTGGAATGCATATGAATTATTGCCATTTAATGAACTATTTAATGGACCTATGAAAAAAATTATTTGGCAAAACAACAGGTTTTCAGTAAAAAGAATCAATCATCCTGAGAATCAAACCTAGAGAATATTTCCTCACCCAAATATGAATAATATACTGGACCAAATGACAACTTCTTTGAATTTCAGAAACTAAATGCCATATTTATAATGTGTAAATAAAAGATATACATACTGGTGTCAAAGATAACATTTAGCAGTGCGACAGAGTGGCATCCAAATCCATAACCATCAATCACTGAGATGAATAAAGACTCCCAAAAGGGAAGGAAAATTATACCTGCATGAGAGTTTGGAAATAGCAGTAAAATAATTTTGAAACATGGACTTTAAAAATAAATTAGGTTAAATTGGATCCCACTCAAATTTTCACATAATGATATTTAATGTTTCAGTCCAATGATAACATTAATATCACTAGAAACAAAAACTCTTGTTCCCTCGGATTTTTCAATTATTTTCAATTATTATGTTTTCTTTTATTATTTTTATATAATCAAGCAGAAGATGGTATTTCTGTAATTGAAGATTTATATGCTTTGAGACATTGGTGTTGTGTTGTTCTCTAATGAACTAAAATACTTTTCTCAATTATTGCATAGTTTTCTTTACATTGTCAATCTTGATTTTAAAACAAAAACATGAAAATAGGTAGGACACAAATAAATTAATACCAGATGATTATTTATGTGAAGGAAAATGTATGTAAGTTGAGGGCAGGGTAAACCATTGATGTTCAATGAATGTTTCACTTGAAGCTGTGATTTCAATGCCGGAATCTATACATTAATTTATATAAATAATTCTTCTAAACTGCAATAATTACAAGAGAATATTTTTTAAAACTACCCTACTATATAGGGTAGGAGCATTTTCAATAAAGGGAATAATAATGGTATGCTGTTTAAATGTCTGCTTGTAAAAGATTAGCTCACTTATGAAAATGTTCTATTTCTGAAAGTACATATCATATTCCTTTATAATACTCACTTAACCAGCCATCTAATCACAAAATGTATATATTTTCAGTTACTTGGAATAGAATGAAAGTGAGGCTAATACTTGATTCATCAGGTATAGATTTATCACAGCTATTGAATGAAGATGAGTCTGTGCTTAATTTCAAATACACAGAAGTCAGAGCATTATTTCTATGCTCTAAAACTGTGTTTGGCAAACTATGGCTCACTGTTTCTGTAAGTAGAGTTATATTGAAGTAGACTACAAAAGTAGAGTTGATTGGTGATGAGAGAAACCATAAGGCCTTCAAAGACCAAAACACGATCTTATTCTTCACCAACAATATTTGCCAAACAGAGCATGATCTCATTTACATTGCACAATTCATTGAGCTTGATTGTGACTCTGCTTTTTTGTATAACCTGCTAAAATAGAAATTCATCATTTTCTACAACTATGTATCATTATCCCAAGCAAGACTGATTCTATGGAGGCTACCTTCTAATTTCAGGAACAAAAAATAAACAAGCACACATAATTCAAACAAGGACATTTCTGGCAGGTATTATAGAACTTCGACATTTTCAAAAGGGCCAAGGGATGGAAACTTTGTGGGTGAAACTGGGGGGGGGGATGCCATAACCTTAAATCATCATGCTTCGCTGAAGAGGTGATTTCTGAGCAGTGCTCAATATCTGTGTGGGCTGTCATCCGCAGAGACACTGGGGAAAGGACTCTTAGTAGAGGGAGCAACAACATAACAGATCTGAATATTGGAACAACGGTGAGAGGAAAGCAGTGCGGCCGAAGTGACATGTGTGAGGACATCATGGTGGCATTTGAGGAGATGCAGGCAGGGTATATCAGGCCCTTTATGACTAGGTTGGTCTAAGTACTAAATGAAACATTAAAATATATAATTTAGGTAATACAACCTTAGTAAGGAAAGACACTAACTGTCCTGATGCCTCATTTTTTAATCTTTAGGAGTGAGGATACAATTGTGTATCACTTTCTTTTGGCTCCTTTAAACTAAGAAAAGAGATACAGTTTCATGAAGAGAGATGAAGTGAGGGTAAGGAGAGGCATAGGCAGACTCTTCAAAGGAGATCATATTTGATGTTTTCTCTGCCCCATTCCCTTCTCTATAATCCACACAGTGTCTTCAAGCCAGTATTCACCTTCTGCCCACAGTGTACCAAAGACAGCTGTCCAAAAGACAGCAAAAAAAATACTCTTCACAGTGCTTCTACCAGTGTGGTGAAGCGCTTTCCTTTAGCTCTGTTCTCCTTCAAATCTTCTTATGATGCAGATTTCTGTTTATGAGGGCTTATTATTATCCCCAAATGAGTCATCAGATTCCCTAATGTAATATATTCAAAAAGAGTAGTTCTCTACTCCAGGAGAACTTGTTCTCATGTTCCTTGGTTATTTTGTGTACTAGTTTCACTAAGACATCTCCTGTGGCCAAAACAGACGCAGCACTTAGAGAAAATAGATGGACCAAGGAATAAATTGTTCATAGTTACCCAATAATTTAAACTGAATTAACTGGCTTTTTTGATACTCTTCATTTAATGGCATAATCTAAGAGTAACCAGATTTTTAAATTAGCATGACTTAGGTTTTAACATTAGATTTTTCTATTAACTCTCTTTATGAACTTGTACAAGGAAAATGAGATTCTAAGTCTTAGTTTGCTTATATAAATGATAGGAATAGCAATATTTATTTTAAATAGTATTAGTTTGGATTAGAATTAATTATTATGAAAATACTAATGAGTTACCTAAAACTTACTAAATCAGGTAGGAGAAAAAAAATAGCTTTACCATTTAGTAAATAGATACTATGTCTGCCTATGTCTGCCTCTCTCTCTCTCTCTCTCTCTCTGTCTCTCTCTGTCTCTCTCTCTCTCTCTCTCTCTCTCTCTCTCTCTCTCACACACACACACACACACACACACACACACATGAATTATTAAATAAACTGAGATATGTGTGACTGGCCCAAATCATTAATGAAGAATCTGTTTTAGAGACATTTAGAAGTTAACCAGTCCCTTGTAAATTTATTATCCATGATTTATGTATAGTTGGGTAATGATGATGGTCTAATTCTTGTGTGCTTGATTTCTTTTTTTTTCACTTTTATTTTATTAATTTATTTTTATGTGGTGCTGAGGATTTAACCCAGGGCCTTGCATGTCTAGGCAAGTACTCTACCATTGAGTCACAACCTCAACCCCTTGTGCTTGATTTCTATCTCTCCCTTTCTTCATGCCTGTGAAGTGGCACAGATTTTTTTTTCTATCATGACATTGGCTCCTCCCCTCTATTGTTTGCACTCTCTCCTTCATAAATGCATTCTTAGCTTGCACCTGGATGGTCTTCTATGATGACTCTGAGTATTCCTTCTCTGTTAGTGACAATATCATGCATGCCATATTGTCTTCAGCTATCAGACATTGGATGTGTCATTCCCTTTTAGGACAAAAGTGGGGCATTGCTACCATTTTTCATAACTAAAAAGAATCTTTCAAACCCTTATTTTATAAATGATTTTCTAATCTGACAGCACTTCCCACCTTCCCCCAACTAAGTTATAATTAATCACACACAAGGATTTCTTTTTAGAAAAATGTCTTTCTTGGAGTATTCTGGTTTATTGTTCTTGTAATAAACTAAAATTATTCAAGCAATAGACAAAACAAGTTGTTTCCCTCATTTTTATGTCCAGATGGAATTTGTGGCCCCAACTTGAGATTTCTCTGAATGCTTCTTATATAACTTTATCATAGTACTTCACTAAAGGTACCTGTTTCCTTTAATGCACTACAAATTATTTGAATACATGGATTTCATTTCTAAAATTCATATATATCAGTGTGCTTGGTTTTCTTGAAAAGTTGTACAATAAGTAAATTATATCCATAAATACCTTATGCTTTTGGTAGACTCTTTCATTGTTGATGTACAGTAAACGATACCTCCCTGGTAGAGTTCTTTCTGCAAGACTCTGAGCTTGGTCATGAAATTTAATTTCACTCATTAGACCTATTAAGAATGATGTTAACTGAGGCTTAATATACACATATTAGGACTTGTCTTCTTGAAATGTTTTTTTTTTCCTTAGAAATCAATCCCCAATATATAATGAAACTCACACTGGAATATCGGAGACTATGTGGTAAGAGACCACAAAGGATGGCAGATGAAGATTCCAGCTCCACTTCATCTTTAAGCTATAAAAAAACCACATGAACAAATCAGGCACAGTGGTACAGACCTGTAATCCCAAGCACTCAGAAGGCTGAGACAGGAGAATTGGAAGTTCAAAGCCAGCCTCAGCAAAAGTGAGGTTGCTAAGCAACTCAATGAGACAATGCCTCTAAATAAAATAAAAAATAGGGCTAGGGATGTTTCTCAGTGGCCAAGTGCCTGTGAGTTTAATCCCCCATACCAGAAAAAAACAAACAAACAAAAACACATGAGCAACTTCAGTTATACTATATTAAGCAGAAGAATTTCCCAGCTGAGCTCAGTCGATCAACAGATGTGAAAAAAATCAGTTGCTGTTTTAAGCTACTATATTTTGGGATAGTTTACTACACATTAATAAACACTGAACCAATCTTCCAAAATTCTAAGGAATATGTAATTTCTTATATCATCTTTTTTCTTTGTTCTTTAATTTTTGTAAATTTACTAAATTTTGTAATTTAGTAAAGATAATGCATATTTCTGTAACTTGGGGACATTGTTTCCATGTTGATAGATCCAACATTTTGAAAGGGACTTCTATATTTTCAGTACCTCAGAATAACCAGTTACTCTTAGGCCTATAATCAAGAAATTTATCTCACTATTCCAATCAATACCAAGCTATAGTGATCCAAGATAGTCTATAAAGTGCCTTCCATTAACTAAAAGGAGACTGAAATAAAACAAATGGTTTTATAAATTCAAGTAAGCACTTTTTTTTGAGGTTCAAAATATAACACAACTTTTTCCCAAGCAAAACATGTAAATGATTCTGACATGTCTATCTCTTCTCTGTTTCTTAATTATATCTCTTCTCTATTCCTTGTTACTATTTCTCACTATGCTGATTTCTTTGGTTTATCCTTTAGTTTAGATTCACATTTCCACGTTTCTATGCCCCGCTCTGCCAATCTGGACTTCACCCATAAGCTTTTCTGCTACATAGGGAAGGAAAGCATGTAAGGAAATAGGAAGAGGGAGATAGGGTGAGACTAGTAACTTAAAGCTATGACTTTTACCCACACACATGCCTTTCACTTCTAGGCATCACTTGAACAGAAATCAATTCTCAAATATCCCTCTCACTCCATGTTTAGAGACAGACCCTTGCTGCTTAAAGTCAAAATGTGCTAACAGTACCTTACTGTTAGTAGTCTCCAGATATTACAGTTACCTGAGTTTCAAGAGAGTTTCCCACATCTTTGCAAATGTTCCTGATCACATATGCCTCTCAGGTTGCCCCGGACTGAACATGCCACCTATTTCTTTCTTCCAGTCTGATTTACTACTTTACTCTATTTTCCTAAGGACCATCCAAACAAATGTTCCAGTCCACCTGCAATCCAGCTATCATTAAGTAGACACACTGCTGAGGTTCCTAGTAGTATTCAGCCAGTGGTACTGAAGATATATTCTTGTCCACAATATCCTAGTACTATAAAGTTTCCATACTTTTGCATATTATATGGAATTATAAATGCATGTTCACTCATTAAAAAAAATCAGAAAATAATAGGGATATTGTAGAGTTCATTAATAAAAGAAATTCTTAAAAATGTTTTACTTTTCATTTTGCCTACTTTCTTCTTTTATTTTCTCCTCTTCCTCTCTTCCCTTTTATGACTTGGAAGAAAAGTACAAAAGTGTTCAATTGCATGTCTCAGAAATCATTTTTATTTCTGGCATTTTTTTTAAGAATTCTTTTTTGAATCTGCCAGAATGGCTTAAATGAATAATGCTTTACACAGTCATAGCTACTGCTTAGTTGACAAGTTTCTTCACTTTGACAGTTTCTTTTTGAAAGGATTTCTTATCAAGTAAAGTATATTTCTTCTCTTTTAAAAAAATGTGTAGAGTGAAGTTTCTACAATGAATGTATAACCTATGCATGTTTTTATCAATTGGATGCGATGAGCAGGTCAAAGTCAGAGCTTCTAAGAATCAGTAAGTTTGAAGAAAATATATAGAGTCTTCTGGAAATGTATTTATGTGGCAGAGCTGAAGTGTGTTCACATGTCACCCCAGAGATGCATTAAGGTAAAGAGCACTAAGAATATATTACTACACCCAAAATGCTAGCTTGTCTCTTCTTTTCTATAGATCTACATATTTAGTTTTGTATATAGATAAGGACTTTAAAAAATCTTAGCAGTATCTATTATTTTTTGTTGGAGGACATTGTCCTGTGGTGTTAGTAAGTCCCTCTTGGTTAGGTTATCATGAGAAGGATAGAAGCAAAAGTAAATGTTCACAGTCTTTGAGATTTTAATTTCTAAATTTATAGACATATAACTTGTGAGAGTCAAAACTGAGATGAGGAGATTAACAGAATAAAGAAATTATTACACTATAGACATTTACATGAAATTAACTCAAAAGTAGCATGTTTCAAAATGACTTTCAAATTCAAATTCTACACTTACCCTACAATCATAAAAACCAAGTTGTTTTTTTTCCTCTAGAATTTCATTTACTGTGATTATTGAGTAAAGATTCTGCCTGTGCTTCCTTTACAAAGGCCGAGGTTAATCAAAAGGAAAGGAAAGAAATGTTCCCTTTATTTATATACTCCATTTAATACAGCATGAAATTTGAAAATTGTATTAATTGCATTTTATTCTATGAAAAATGTCCATGATGTTTATTTCGTTACTAAGTAACTTAGGTAAAAAAAGAAATTCTAACGGTGATTGAGACTAGAATTCTGGAAATAGTCATATATATATATATGTGTGTGTGTGTGTGTGTGTGTGTGTCATATATTTTCAATGTATAGTCAAACTATACATTGAAAAAAAAAATGTATAGTTTAAATTCCTGAGAGCTTTTTATAAATCAGGATTAAGGGGAAGCATTTTGACAAAACTTCCCCACAAAGACTATTAAAATACAGGAAGGCAGGTTTCTTTCTCCCACCACTCATCCCCCGTATAGTTGGTAAGACGTTCTTCAAGTAGCTAGGCTAGTGGTCCTTTGTGGCAACAAGATTAGCTCTTAACATATTTTTTAAATGTTTATTATCTATTTGTTGGCATATACAGGGAACCAAACAATACATATCCAGAATGGACATTTAATATTCAATTCTTTCAAAACAATTTTGTTCATGGGCATATTTCTGAAGAATTTCCCCAAGGTACATAGATTCAGTATCTAAAGTTCAGAAACTGAGCTGTGTTTACCATAGTCTAAATCATAGATAGGTCATCAGGAATCATTCAAAGAGAAGAAAAATAAGACTTAACAAAAAAGAGTTCCCGGAAAAATTACAAAAATATAGCAAGGGGAAATTATTCATCACCAGGGAAGAAATACATGATGTAAATCCTTGTTCTCTTAGTCTTGCCTAGTGCCTCCTGGGAAGAGGAGGAAAAGAAAGTGGGGAAAAAAATGAAGAGAAGTTTTACCAAAATATCTTTAAATTGCAGAGACCATAGCCACTCCTTAAGTATAAGCCCAATACAAATATTTTGAAGATCAGTGTATCAGTCTGAGCAGAATCAAGATGGAAAATTCTCCCACTAATTTGAACAGCAAAAACTTAATATTAAAATTATACCAGAATCCAGATGAAAACCAGTAATCTATATATTATAAAAAGTAAACACAAGCTAGAATAGTTCATCCTGGGTCTGCTTTACACCCTAGCATGGGACTACAAAAATCAGTAGTTAGCCCACTTCATTCGGGTTTGGACTTTGGATAGCACCATGGCTCTAGGTGGCTATGGATTGCATCAGTCCCCAGTCTTCGGAGAAGACTTTGCCATTACATTTACACACCACCTAGAGTTGTCTTTCAAGAGTCATTGGTGACATTATTCCAGTCTTCCAAATCTTTCCATTTTGTCACATGTGAAAAACCACCAGTACCTACTAGAGCCCAGAAGTTTCTAAATCAAATATTCAAATCCTAAACCCAATGGATCTCATATTTCCCTTAAACCATGGATCTCTCTGCTTTAGTTATTATTATTATTATTATTATTATTATTAGTAGTAGTAGTAGTAGTAGTAGTAGTATCTGGCTGGAAGCACTTCAAGAGTGCTTTCAAGTGAGGGATTTCATACTTTAGTACTAGCATTTCCTCAGCTGGGAGCACTAGTTCCTATTATATTTAAAGAAACCTTCCAAGAAACCTTACACAAAATAGCAACTACCTATGCTCTGATATCATTCAGCATTACTATAGATCCCCCTTGCCCACAAGGGAAGGAAATTTTTTTGTGTACCCCCTTATTTCCAGTCCTTTAGAATAATGAACTAATCTGAGTACTTATTTTCAATGAATGTATCCTGCTGTTGCAAATTGAAGTTCTCCAGGTCTTAGATTAGAAGAGCTCCTCTCTCTTCTGTATAGCATGCAGCCCATTGTTTGCTCTTAAAGAATATTTAAAAGAGCAGGAATGGATGAATGAATGAGTGACTCAAAGTATCATTTATTACTATCTTACTATGAACTCCAATTTCTTTTGTCATTGATACAAACAAACAAAAAGAATGGATCCTACTTTATAGGGATTTGGGGGTTTATTTGTTTAGGTCAACCATACTGAAGAAAGCCTGTTAGAGAAACACTTGAGGTAGAATAGTCTGGAATAATAGTCTGGAATCATTCTGGAAGACTCCTTAGAGGTGATCATCATTGAGGTCAGAAGAAAGTCAGTGAAAATAATTTGAGTGTTAAATGGACATTGGCAGATAGAGGAGCATAAATAATATATTGAAATCTAAGCTATCATGGTTTAGAAGAATGTGTTAAACTAGGAGGTGTTTTATGCTTCAGAGAATGGGCAGAGAGGAATGTCAACCTTTTTTTTCACTTATAACTCTTCAAATAGATTATATAAAAATTACATCTAGAGATTCAAAACGGTTCCTACTTTCCAGTTACTCCAGAGACTTATCAGAAAAGGTAGTTAGTGCCATTATAAAGCCTAATTATTTCAAATTCCCAGAATCTTGCTTCTTATATTTTTAACCATGATTCTGATATTCTGACATTGAAATACAAAATACAAAAATCCATTTTTTTAAAGAAAGTCTCTCACTAGGCTTTGTGATGTCCCCCCCCCCCAGAAGTCTTGAATCAACTGAAGCATATGACTACAAAAACTGGTAACCCTCTTTCTATTTGACTAGATTCCTACATTTGGAAATGTAATTTTCCATGTGCTAAACAGGCATCAAAATGGTAGCATTGCTGCTGAATACATAGCTCTAGAAGTTCATAAAATTCAGGTGTAGAAAATAAACATATTGGAGACATTTTGTTGAAAAAATTCTTGTATTGTTAGAATGTATGAGCTCATGAGTTTTGAGAAAGTATTTGATTTATATTCCAAGAGAACAATATATATTATCAGCATTAATTATATGTTGCACAGATTATGTAAGCTGAAGTGACAGGAACAGAGTATTGAGAAATGAAACTGATCACTAATAATAAAAAATCTGAAGTTTTAAAAGACCCTGTAGAACAATACAAAAATATGCTTCAGCTTAATTATCACCACTGTAAAAATAAATATCTCTAATTCAGCCACCACATTATACAAAAAATTAGCTTTTTAATATATTCTCTAGTTTCCTCAGATCAGACTGAAAAATTGTGTAATTAGTTCATTATTAGAATCTATGATGGCTGGTTTGTACTCATTCAGACAAAAACTGATTGCAATTTTAATGTTTTGTATTTAATTTTATAATTTTGTTTCAAATTTAATTTTTTAAAAATTTTTGTGAAAACACATGAACACATATTTATTAGAACATTTAAAGGTATGTTGTAAATGTAGCCATGACTATACCACATATTCTTGGTAGTCCACAGAAGTATTATTTTTTTCATGATTTTAATGCCATTATTTTTAAAGATTGAGAAATGTGGAATATAGTTGTGTCCTTAAAAACTGGGTTAAGCAGCTCTACAGTGGCTTTTCACTTTCATCTAAATGCTATCTTAATATGGTTAATTACACAGAGCCCTGAGAGAAGTTTTTGATGTACTCACAAGTGGTTTGTCTTTATTTGCTGAGTCTCCCCAAGACTTTATAAGATATTTGTAAAAAACAAAAAATTATGGAACAGTTAGGCATGGTGGTGCACACCTGTAATTCCACTGGCTCAGGAGGCTGAGGCAGAAGGATTGCGAGTTCAAAGCCAGCCTCAGCAAAAGCGAGGTGCTAAGCAACTCAGTGAGACCCTTTCTCTAAATAAAATACAAAATAGGGTTGGGGATGTGGCTCAGTGGTCAAGTGCCCCTGAGTTCAATCCCTGGTAGAGAAAATAATAAAAAAAAAAAAACAGTGGTCTATTGTTTATTTAAATTATATGTGGAGGCTCAATGGGCCCTACTTACACTGAACTTATCTATATAATTTGTAAAATACAGAAAATTGTACAGTGAAAATTAATGACAACATTTTGTACATTGTGCACAATATTGGAAGACTTGATTTTCTTCTGATTCCTGTGTCTATCCATTTAGAACTGTAGATGGGATTCAGACCCAACTCCCACACAAAGTGAGTTCATTTGAATATTAGATTGCATGTTTAAGGAGACGTTTTAGTCAAATTGTGACATTATTTATAGTCAGTAAAGAATGCATGAAAGAACACTAGTGAAAAACAATGAGATTTTTAAAAGACAACTTTAATTCTGGTTTTAAAAATTGTGTCACTACCATTATGTGTCACAGGAAAAAAGATAAAAATTCTTTATAAGAATTCTTTATAAGTAGTGAAGCTTTATGATGCTTCTCTGGTCCTTCTAGTAACTCAGTTTTTACTTGGTCTTCAAAAAAAGTGGTTTCTTTATTCAATAATGACAGTATGGACAAAATTTGGAATTGGTCAAAGAGATTTAGACTGGTCTTGAGTTAGAGAAATGAAAAAACAATCCTGTCACCTGTCACCTACAAGAGCAGAACACTATATATTGCTTATTTAAGAAGGAAAAAGTACTTACAAATCATGTCCTTATCCAAATATTTTTCTAAGACAGACATCACAGCTACATTTAATTTAATCATGGAAATAATCTATCCTCCTATTTATTAAGTTCAAGGAAGAAATTTATATTTGACTATACCTCTTCAAGGGTAAAATGAGTGAGTCAATCAAAGCACTAGCTTTGGATGCAAAACTTAAGGAGACACAAAATAGTAATCAAGACAATACTATTTTAATGTGATATTTTAAAAATTTAAATTAGTAGAAAAATCTACATTAAAAAAATCAAAATTTTAAATTAATGTGGGCATTTCCCTTTTGTTCTCTCTACTTTGCTCCAATCACTATTGATGAAAATGGGATTCAATTAAAGACTGTTAAGACACTAGTCTTTTGTTAGACAGTGAATCTCAATTCTTCAGTTACACAACTAATGCTAATTTATATGCATTAAATTAATTCCCGATTATTTTTATGTTGGAAATGGAGGTTAGGAGAGGGTCCATTACCGAATAGATTTCCTATTTTCAGATACAGTCTTGATGTTTCCCCAAAGGAAATGAATGATTAAGTCTGACATTCATCTAGCTCCACAGGCTGTAGGTGTACTTGATTATAACTATGAAGAATAATGAATGATGTGGAGGAATATATCAAGAAACAAAGCAGGATATGGAATAATTTTCTCTGAAAGCCTAAGAACAGCCTATGCCTATGAAAATACATGATCTTCATTTGACAAGAAATTTACAACCCATGGAAGTATTAAAGCCAAGGAGAACTGTCAGCTGATTGACAGTATATTATTGTTTTATCTATGGGTAGAAGACAAGACCCAGCTATTTTTTCTATTATAAACCAGTCTGTGTCAACCTATCTACCAATTGCAAATTAGCAACCATGTTCTATTAGATGAGGAGCAAATGGAATATCAGCCACCTTCCCACTTAACAGAGATGATCATTAAGTATTCCCTGTATATGTTTTCTCATACATTTTGTTTGTACATACACACTTCATTTCTTAGTCATTTCTATGATAGCAAAGAATTAGGTTAATCTCAAACAGAGATAAGATTGATGGTACAAAGAGA
This sequence comes from Marmota monax, assembly GCF_021218885.2. Taxonomy (NCBI): domain Eukaryota; kingdom Metazoa; phylum Chordata; class Mammalia; order Rodentia; family Sciuridae; genus Marmota; species Marmota monax. Next base: position 2,156,624 of record NW_026695005.1, read on the forward strand.
TGGGAGGGCATGGAAAACAGACCAGTAGTTTAGACTTTTTGAATTTAGACAAATTAGTTAGCTTACAAATTAAATTTAGGAAAAAAAAAAAGCAAGCCTTTGTAAGAACTGTGAATGTCTAGATAGATAAATGAAAGTTTTAGGATCATTATGCACTTTTATCTTTTTCCTATAGATAACTGGCATTTTGGTAGAAAAGTTACCAGAAATATTGAATGCAAATACAGTGTAGAGAATTAAATTTGAATTTAAGATAGAAGATAATGTTTTAACATGAGTATGTCCCAAAGTATTTATAGTTGTTTATCTTGAATAAATTAAACTGAGTGCCCTCTCTTTCATCTGGTAACTATACTCTTGTTTTGTGAGATTCTTTATCTGTGCATTTTAATTTCTAAATGTCTACCACAACACTAACTCCAGGTTAATAGGTGCTGTATGTTTACCAATTCTTCATGCTATGCAATTACATTCTTGCTGTTTGTTCTGATTCTTATGGCTGGTTCTAATCTTATGGATGGACAGCTTCTATCTAGAACTACAGATGCATTAATCCACAGATGATAAAATTTATTTTTCATGATCTCATCTATTAAGGAGTTTGATAGATCTTTCTTTTTCCTATTTATTCTCTCATCCTGTTTAAACTCTTAACGTGGCAGATGTACCTTTTATCTGTTTATCTATGTGGTCCTTTGGGGAACCATAAACCATAAACCATTGTAATATTTAAGATATTTTGTCTCTCAAGAACCATTATGTCCAGTATCTACTCACTGAAAACGCATGTATTAGAACCTTGCCATTGAGTAGATATGCCACACCGTCAAATATTTCAGATTTCTACTGCAAAAAAAAAAAAATGGCGCTTACAAATTAACAAACTGTACTATAAATTTCTGGGGCAAATATTACATATGCTAATACTTCTGGCCTCTATTAGAAGTTATTCCTATAGGATAAAAGGCGCATGGAAGGAAAATCTACTGATGTTGTGAATTAGAATATGAGTATTCAAATATCCTTATCTTTTAAATTATAACCTTCTTTGGAAATCTTTGAGAATTCAAGGATTTTAACATTTTACTTATCATTTGATGGAGAAGTTGAAAAATACAGTTTGGAAGGAGGCCTGCATTTTAAAAATAAACAGTTTATATGGATAACATTTTCTTGTGGTTCATTATTTCGAGTGACACATGTATTAATCAGCTTGCCATATGTTGGCACAGCTGTGATGGTTTTGTCCAAATCTCTACAGATTTCTCCTTCTTTGCTCAGAAAAATTTTTCAATGTGAGAGTAAAGTACTCTTGTGCTCTCTGCTAAGACGCAGTATAGAGTCAGCATATGCTCCATAATACTTCTTGGCAAGTCTGGCAGCGCGTATTTATTTATTTATGAGGTTCTCACAAATAGTTCCCCTCTTTTTTCACATCATGGCAGGTTCAAAAAGGCCTTTTTAAATTAGGTTTTGCCAATACTATTTTTAATTTTCTTTAACATCTTTGGGATCCACTTAATATGATGTTTTCTCTCTTCTACACACATGTGATATTTATTACCTCTTTCTCACTTCCTAGCTACACACTATCACTTCACTGCTTTCCTTATACTGAAATGGACAACTTTTTGCACTTCCCAGCACATTCTTATTTCAGTATAACATAATTCATTAAGAACTTTTAAGCTCTCCAGCCTCAGTCAAATGAGCATTGTGAGGAATCATCTGACATGAAACTAGAAACATCTGGATGAGGATAAATAGAGATAAGTATCTAGCAAAAAAAATTAATATCTTTGTTCTGCAGAGGAGCAAAAACCCAGTGAAGGCTCAATATGGAGACAAAATGCATGTCTTGGCTAAGCTTCTCTTTTAGTGAAATATAAGGACCTATGATGACATGAGAAGATAGCTTGCATTCTCCTTTTAATATGCAGGTTATAACATTGTGAGTTTTCTATATCTATTACTAGAACAGTTCTTTTCTTTGATTATTATTTAAGTTTTCCATTTTATTTTTTATTCTGAGAGGACTGGTTAATAATTTGTCGGCCTTATGTATCTGATGATAGCAACAGAGCGGGCTCTTAGAGAAGTGCATGAAGACTAATTAAAACAAATTTTAAAAAATGTTAAAAAAAGAAGTGCATGAAGTTACAAGGAAATGGAGGAAGCCAGTAGGCAAATGAGTGACTCTGTCTTGGACTCAGAGTAGTCCACATCCCATTCACACAGTCCCATGGAGGAACATAACCTGGGGCTAGGAAGATGATTCTAATCAGGTAAGTGTATCACAGATCTGAGTCCACTTACAATTGGAGTCAGGAACCCATTTACTGGAAATTAGTTGTAGGAAGTTAGCAAGACCTAGACTGGTCTCTGGACTGTTAAAATAACTTGTCATTTTTTTAGAATTAACCCTTGAAAATTATCTTTATTAGAATTTTAAAAGGTATTTCCTACTTTCTGTAGCTCTCTGGTTCCAGAGGAAAGAGGATTATAGACATTTTGGCATTTATATTATTTACTTTAAATCCTTTGGCCTTTTTCAAGGTTTACATTAAAGATAGACCTGGGGTGTTTTACTACAGGTGGTCAAGCATCCTAAAGAACAGAAGAAAGAGAAATCTAAACATATCCAAATTTCTGATCCTATGTTGATAGGACAAATTTACAAGTACATAATGCATGTATCATGAATAGTCTTGATGGTTTTTCTGAATATGTAATAAGTCCATATTATTTCATATTAAAAATGTAAAGTGAAACCATGATTAGAATATACTCATTTAATACTTCAAATATCCATATCTTTGCATAGAAATTTCAAATACCACCTTAAAAATTCAGCCATTGTTTACTAAATGTAAGACAAATGCTAACTTAAGCCTGTCAGATTTCAGTTTATTTCCTTAGTTTTTCTTCAGGATGGATAGAAGGTAATATAAGGTGGAGGGCAAATAAAGGTTGCATGTGAAAAACAGAAAATGGAAAAACGATTGGTTTTTGAAAGTGTGGGAAAAATCTGTGGATTTTGTTTATCTCTACTGATCATGTCCCTATTACAATGGATAATCAAGAGTTGACTACATTGTAATTAGAACTGAAGTTGAAGAACACATCAAACAATTCACAATTTATATTATAATATAGCTCATCAACCCACTAAATATATATTAATAGGGCATTCAAAACCATGCATTTGGCATTTCAAAGGAAGCTTCTCACATCTGGAGTGATTTGGGATACATTATTTAGTGCCCTCTCTGTCTTTCAACTATTTTTGGTGAGTTCTACTTTGCATAATATTGCAATCAGCCCTTGAGTAGAAAATGTTAATGTAGTGGAGGGGGGTAATCTTCCTCTCTGGACAATTCTGAAGAAAATAATACAATCAGGAAAAGAATAGAGAAACCAAATTTTGAGGTAATTAGTCAGAGAATAAATGAATGTTGATAAATTTTGATATTATTCAAAAATTATAGGTTTTAACTAACATTTGATTTTCAAAAATTTTCATTTTTTAAAAGTAGAATTTTATTGAACTTGCCTCATGAAATTTTATTTAGTTATAAAATACTTCTACCATCATATTTTAATAATAGGTCAATGTAACAATATTTGGTTTTTGGTACTGCAAAATGTTCTCAAATTCACCTGAATTTAGGAGTGACATTAATCATCATATATTTCAGAGATATAAGACTAGCAGAAGACTGGGATTGTGTATATTTGTTCTGATTTTAAAAAGTAATAAATGAGACAAGTTCTGAAAAGTATGTTTGAGATGCAAAGTCTTTACAACTTTTGAGAACACATTACTGGCAGATTTTTTTGGATGTGCTTATTGAAAAAAGCCACTTTTGTTAGGTTGATTCCCAAGTATTTTATTTTTTTTGAAGATATTGTGAATGGAGTGGTTGTCCTCATTTCCATTTCAGAGGATTTGTCGCTGATATACAGGAATGCCTTTGATTTATTCGTATTGATTTTATATCCTGCCACTTTGCTGAATTCATTTATTAGCTCTAATAGTTTCTTTGTAGAGGCTTTTGGGTCTGCTAGGTATAGAATCATATCATCTGCAAATAGTGATAATTTAAGTTCTTCTTTTCCTATTTTTATGCCTTTAATTTCTTTTGTCAGTCTAATTGCTCTGGCCAGTGTTTCGAGAACTATGTTGAACAGAAGTGGAGAGAGAGGGCATCCCTGTCTTGTTCCAGATTTTAGAGGGAATGCCTTCAGTTTTTCTCCATTCAGAATGATGCTAGCCTGAGGCTTAGCATAGATTGCTTTTACAATATTGAGGTATGTTCCTGTTATCCCTAGTTTTTCTAGAGTTTTGAACATAAAGGGATGCTGTACTCTGTCGAATGCTTTTTCCGCATCTATCGAGATGATCATATGGTTCTTATTTTTAAGTCTATTGATGTGGTGAATAACATTTATTGATTTCCATATATTGAACCAGCCTTGCATCCCAGGGATGAATCCTACTTGATCATGGTGCACAATTTTAAATAAAATACTTGGGAATCAACATAACAAAATAGGTGAAAGACTTATACAATGAAAACTACAGAACCCTAAAGAGAGAAATAGAAGAAGATCTTAGAAGATGGAAAAATATACCCTGTTCATGGATAGGCAGAACTAACATCATCAAAATGGCGATATTACCAAAAGTTCTCTATAGGTTTAATGCAATGCCAATCAAAATCCCAACGGCATTTCTTGTAGAAATAGAGAAAGCAATCATGAAATTCCTATGGAAAAATAAACGACCCAGAATAGCAAAAACAATGCTAAGCAGGAAGTGTGAATCAGGCGGTATAGCGATACCAGACTTCAAACTATACTACAGAGCAATAGTAACAAAAACAGCATGGTACTGGTACCAAAACAGGCGGGTGGACCAATGGTACAGAATAGAGGACACAGAAACCCATCCACAAAACTACAACTATATTATATTTGATAAAGGGGCTAAAAGCATGCAATGGAGGAAGGATAGCATCTTCAACAAATGGTGCTGGGAAAACTGGAAATCCATATGCAACAAAATGAAACTGAATCCCTTTCTCTCGTCATGCACAAAAGTGAATTCAAAATGGATCAAGGAGCTTGATATCAAATCAGAGACACGCCGTCTGATAGAAGAAAAAGTTGGCTACGATCTACATTTGGTGGGGTCGGGCTCCAAATTCCTCAATAGGACACCCATAGCACAAAAGTTAATAACTAGAATCAACAAATGGGACTTACTCAAACTAACAAGTTTTTTCTCAGCAAAAGAAACAATAAGAGAGGTAAATAGGCAGCCTACACCCTGGGAACAAATCTTTACTCCTCACACTTCAGATAGAGCCCTAATATCCAGAGTATACAAAGAACTCAAAAAATTAGACAATAAGAGAACAAACAACCCAATCAACAAATGGGCCAAGGACCTGAACAGACACTTCTCAGAGGAGGACATACAGTCAATCAACAAGTACATGAAAAAATGCTCACCATCTCTAGCTGTCAGAGAAATGCAAATCAAAACTACCCTAAGATACCATCTCACTCCAGTAAGATTGGCAGCCATTATGAAGTCAAACAACAAGTGCTGGCAAGGATGTGGGGAAAAGGGTACACTTGTACATTGCTGGTGGGACTGCAAATTGGTGCAGCCAATTTGGAAAGCAGTATGGAGATTTCTTGGAAAGCTGGGAATGGAGCCACCATTTGACCCAGATATTCCCCTTCTTGGTCTATTCCCTAAAGACCTAAAAAGAGCATGCTACAGGGACACTGCTACATCAATGTTCATAGCAGCACAATTCACAATAGCAAGACTGTGGAACCAACCTAGATGCCCTTCAATAGAGGAATGGATAAAAAAAATGTGGCATTTATACACAATGGAGTATTACTCTGCATTAAAAAATGACAAAATCATAGAATTTACAGGGAAATGGATGGCATTAGAGCAGATTATGCTAAGTGAAGCTAGCCAATCCCTAAAAAACAAATGCCAAATGTCTTCTTTGATATAAGGAGAGTAACTAAGATCAGAGTAGGGATGAAGAGCATGAGAAGAAGATTAACATTTAACAGGGATGAGAGGTGGGAGGGAAAGGGAGAGAGAAGGGAAATTGCTTGGAAATGGAAGGAGACCCTCAGGGTTATACAGTGGAGGGGGTAGAGAGAGAGGAGGGGAGGGGAGGGGAGAGGTGGGAAGGGGGGATGGTGGAGGATGGGAAAGGCAGCGGAGCACAACAGACACTAGTATGGCAATATGTAAATCAATGGATGTGTAACTGATGTGATTCTGCAATCTGTGTATGGGGTGAAGGTGGGAGTTCATAACCCACTTGAATCAAAGTGTGGAATATGATATGTCAAGAAATTTGTAATGTTTTGAACAACCAACAATAAAAAATTTTAAAAAAAAGATATAAGTAAGCAGAAAAAAATTATGTTTCTTAGCTTATAGTTATGAAAAAAATCATTTTTATCATTAAGATTTAGCATTCTATAATAAAGACAAATACAGTTTAAGTAAAAAAAAAGCCACACACACACAAAAAATATCATTAAAAACTATTAGCTGAAGACAGATTTGGACAAATTTAACTCATTTTTGATATGATGATAGAATGATTAGGTGAATTCAATAGTTTAAATAAGATAAATGGTAAAATATGGAATTAGATATTAAAATACTATCTTTTTATTTCAATAAGACATTTACAACATATAATGTAAATATTATTGAGAAAATATTATTTTCAAATTCATCAAAGCAGCTAACATTAATTGAACTCATTATCTGTGCCAGGAATTTTTTTGTTTTGTTTTGCTTTTAATGTCAATTAGTAGAAGCAACATCCTAGGGTTGAAATGTGCTGTGGTTTATCATTTTAAAGACAGGAAACTGAGGCTTTTAACTGGAAAGAAACCTGTTAAAGGTCAATTAGCTATCAAATGAAGAAGTCAAGTTTGGAACCCTAAAGTCTGACCCTGGGAGTTGTACTCTTAACTGGAAGATGGTTGGGATGGAGAAAGTCATCTAGAAAAGCTTCTTCACATCCTGGAAAGGCTGATCATAAAAGGTAGAGGAAATACCCCATCTTGTTTATTTCAGAAATCACAGCGAATTTGAGTACATGAAAATAACCTGGGGAATAAGAGTGATGAAGACACCAAATTGTTTTTCCTGTTAGATAGAAGCCAGCAGTAAAATGGCTTCTCTGTAAAGAAATGAACTGCTTACTCTTAGAATTAGTGAGAAGGATATCGTTGACCATTAAAAATATTGTGGATAGTCTCTCTGCATTGGGAGAAATGTTTATGTTTATCTAAAAATAATTCTGAAATTTAAAAATAAAGCATGGCTGATACTAGAACAATATTATTCGTTTCTGTTTTTTCTCCCAAGGCCAATAACATTCATCAAGCTTAAGTGTAAATATATGTACATATAAAAAAAGGGGGGGACTGAATTTAATACTGATTATTTTATTTGCAGAATTCAAAATCAAATGTAACAACAAAATTTTCTTCCCTACTACATCTTTTTGTCTTAAAAGAGTAGCTTCTTAGTCTACTGAGAATATTGAGTCATTTAATATCCTACTGTCTCTATGTGTATCATGATTCATCTCTAGTTTTATTATGAAATATTGAAAAGTGAGTGAATTATGTAACCCAGAAGACAAAAAGGATGTAAGAATGTAAATTGCTACAAAATATCACAAAAAGTTATTCTGAATTATTTGCTTTCATTTAACATAACTTCTGGTTCAAAAATTGAAATGTAAATCATTCACTTAAATAACATGTCTCCATGAATATAGTATCATTTCGTAAACTGAAACTGTTCTATTTCTTAATCTCACTGAAACTGTTTTATTTCTTAATCTCACTAGAGAATTCCTCTGTTGGATAATGTTACCGGTTGTTGTACCCTCATGTGTTATCAGTTTCAGTGTTTATCTCACTGTTTGTCAAAGGCACATCATACTTACTGTGTACATTTCTATGTTTGACTTCTCAAACACACTCATTTTACAGACTTTCTTAGTTCCAAGTATCATAAAGTGATATGAAAAGTGCTGTCATCATTTATCTTTCAAGAGGCTTAAATATATTCCCCCCCCCAAAAAAAAAAGATTGTGTTAATCAACTTTTTGTCTCTGTGATCAAAATGTCTGACAAGAACAACTTAGAGGGGAAAAAGGTTTATTTTGGATTCATGGCCTCAGAGTTTTAGTCCATAGTCAACCAACTCTGTTTTTCTGGGCCAGAGGTGAGGTAGAGCATTATCGAAGAAGTGTATGATACAGGAAAGCTACACAGCTCATACCTTGCTTATTATTCTTTATTTGCAAATGCTATCATTTATTTTTATGTTATGGAAAACAAATCAAGTATTTTATAATGGAAAAAAATAAATCCACAAACAAAACAAACAACAAATAGCAGCAAGGTATTTTATGAGTTTGTTTGGTTAATTTATTAGTAATGTACCTGAAATCTTCCTTTCTCTTTATCCAGTATTAAAAATGCACAGTATAGACAGCCTTGTTAAAACAATTGGTAATATGTTTTCAAAGTGTGTGTTCTACAACAGATGCTAGATATTGTCATTCACTGCATAATGTTGTTTAGGTCAATGACACACTGTTTATAGAATGGTGATCCCATAAGACAATAATGGAGTTGAAAAAATTATGTCTTTGTTCAAAGAATAAAGGATACAAATAAAAGAATAAACCAACTTGTAGTTACCATCTAAAACAAGGGCTGTCTTTTTGGGCACCATGTACTTTAGGATTTGTGCACTAACTTCTGATGATTGGTGACCGACTATATTTTCTGTAGGCTAGTGGTATTAGAATAATACCACTAACTCCGTCTCTTAAAGGAAATACAGTAATATGATAGCTAGAGATCCCATGAACTGCCAGGGCTCTCTCCAAGCTCTACACAATGCAGATGTTTGCCGGTGCTTCCTTACTGGAAAGAGGCTATAAGGAGTTAAAGGAAATTTACAGGTAAGCATCAGGATCAGGTAAAAACTAATTTGAAACTTCGAGTTGAGAAAATTCTTCAAGTAGAGAAAAGCAAAACAGATGTCACCTATTACAGGATTACATTTGAGACAAATTCAAAAGGAATACAGTGAAAATTATTACCACTTGTCTCCCATCCATGATATCACATGATGATATCTGAGGATGAAATGACAGTGAAAGGCTCTTTGTAAATACAGTTTGTACAAGATTGAGTCAGGTATTTGTCCCCTCAGACATTTTACTTGGGAAAATTATACTGTAGCACATGGAGGGAAAAAAAAAAAGACTCAAGTAATTGTCAGTTGGATCAGTTTGCACACATCATAGTAAAGAAAAACAATACTTCTAAATCTAAATCACAGTCCATATTGACTTTATTGAATAAAAATACTATTGTCTGCTTCCCTTGGCTTGGCAGGGCCAGTGGATACATGTTATCAGCTATAGAAATGCCATCCCATAAGTATATGTAATATTTTTATGATGAGATAAAAACTTTTATGCTGCTGTTTTAATCAACTTTTCATCACTACAACAAAATACCTGAGAAAATAAACTTACAAAGATAAAAGGCTTATTTGGCTGCACAGTTTTGAAGGTTTCAGCCCATGATCAATTGGCCCCATTGGTTGGATCCTGTGGCAAGCACATCATGGTGAAAGCATGTGGTGGATCAAAACCACCTACCTCATGGCCAAGAAGCAAAAAACTGAGAGAAGATGGGTCCAGGATTCCACAATCCCCTACAAGGGCACACCTCCGATGCCTGAGGACCTCCCACAAGGGCCACCTTTCAAAGGTTCTACTACTTCCCAATAGTGTCATCCTGGAGAACAAGCCTCTAACACATGGGAATGAGGGGAATACGTATTGAAACCATAGCAACTGCTCTACTTGCTAATATCCATAATGTTTACCAATACAAATATAGCCTCTAAAATTGTTATTACTTATTTTAAAGTTAGAATTAATTTATTGAAAAGACTACATTAATTCTGACTCACTATATAGGAAATGGACACACATGTATACATGCATACTTACGTAAAATATTTTATTTTGTTCTGTCTATACATACATTTTTGTGTTTTTTAAATAATATATCTATCTAATGGCTTAGTTATTTTATCGTTCTTAAAAATAACACTGTTAGGGCGTGGTGGTGCATGCCTATATACTTGCAGCAGCTCAGGAGGCTGAGGCAGGAGGATGAGTTCAAAGCCAGCCACAGCAAAAGCAAGGTGCTAAGCAACTCAGTGAGACCCTGTCTTTAAATAAAATACAAAATAGGGCTGGGGATGTGGCTCAGCAGTTGAGTACCCCGGAGTTCAATCGGCAGTACCCCTGTCACAAAAACAAACAAACAACAAACAAACTTATATATGGCTTAAACTATTCAGAGTGGAAGACCAGTTTTTGTTTGGTATGTTCAGCTACTTCTAGAATACTTCATGCTTCTTTACCTACTTCACCAACTCACAAGTGTATGTTTTTGTAGAATTCTTATGTATCTTCTATCATAGCATATGAGTGCTTTATGCTGGAAAAGTTATAATGGTATTGAACCACTTGACAGCAGTGAACTGTTCTCATTCGATGAAGATGAAACCTTTTTCCTGTCATATTGTCCATAATACAAGATGAAAGTTTAAAAATCTCCATGTACTGTGGTGAACAACCATGGTTTCTGGGAAAAGCAATCTCAGTATTGAAATGGTTTAAAAATTGACATCCATCAGAGCTGTATACTATATGAACTCAAAACTAAGTGTAAAAGCAGAAGATGTATTATTAAAAATAATTGCAAGAATTTGTGTTTCGCAGATTGATTCTTCTCATTGGCTATGATTTGGGTGTGGTTTGAGTGAGTTCTCCCAAAGGATCATGTGTTGGAAACTTGGTCTTCAGTGTGACAAAGTTGTAAGGTGGTGGGGCCTTTTAAGAGGTGGGCCTAGTCTTGGCAAGCCCTGCTCTTGGAAGGAATTGGTACAGTTTTATTATTATTATTTTTATGACTGGCCACTCTCACTCTCTGGCTTCCTGTATAGCCATATGATCTTACATATGGTCCAAACAGGGTATCATCTGCCATGTGTTTATGCCAAAGAGGCCTTCCCAGAACTAAGCAGATTTTGGCCATGCTCTGGCCTCTCCAAACTGTGAGCTAAATAAACCTCTTTTCTTTAACTTGACTCAGGTATTTTCTGATAGCAACAGAGAATTAATAGAAAAGTATTTCTTTTTACCTGGGACTAGTTATTTAGCATTGTGTGTGTGTTAACTCACCCTTATTAGATAGTAAGCTTATTTAGAATGGAAATATCTATTATGTGATTTTGTGATCACCACTTGTAGATCATGAGGTGACACTCAAAATACTTAAGAATTTTCCATCTATTATTTAAGTTAGGCAATCTCTCTCATGATACCAGACTTTTCCCTCCCTAGTTTCTATCTTCATGGCTGCTAAGTAACTTACAGGAAAAAACTTAAGGGTATCTATTATTCTGTACATCATTTGTCATTCAGTCCTGTGGCTTTAAATACTATCTCACCTTAATCCCAGTTCCAATTCTGAACTCTTAAATCAAGTTCAATTTTATAAAGCCCATTGCTTACTCGACAATTTTTCTGGGATAGCAAATAAAGGTCTCCAACAAAAATATATTTTCTGTATGTAAAGAGTGAGAGTAAAATGAACTCTTTAAATCTGTAATATTCATTCAAGGATTCTAAGAGCCTCACTTTTTTCCCCAACTAAACTTTCATATACATTTGTTTCTATCAAAACTGAAAATAAGTTTGGTAAAATTATTCTACTCTATCTAGACAGAAATGCATGTTCCATGCAGACTAGATTCAAATTTGTTTACTCTGAAAGCACCCCAAAATATGTTAACTGGAATAATATACAACTTTGTGACATATTTTATACAGAAATTATGTAAAACTTTGGTCAGAATAATTTAAGTACAATTTTTCTGCACTTCATAAACATTTTATTCTGATTTACTTTCTTAGATTCATTATGAAGTTAAAAATATGATAAAATGAAATTTATTTTTTTAATTATGAAATAAAACACACCTATATCAAATGCAGGAGTGTAGGAAAATTAACGAATGAATCTGCGTTGTAACATAATCTCCTATTTGTGGCAAATTCCGTGTAATAATTATGCTACAAAACTTGTGTGTGTTTCATTCACTGAAAAGCAGATACTTCATACCAAACTTCATGACTACAAATTCTGGCTTTGCTACATATTAGTTATGAAATACTTAATGAGTGACTTAGCCTTTTTCTCAGTTTTCTGTTCTTTAAAATGGGGATAATCATTGTATGCATTTTCTAGGGAAATTATAAAAAAAATTATGAAGTTCTTGTTCAAGTGCCTAATAAATGATACTTGGAATTAGGTGACAGACATTAAGGAGGTGGTGACATAATTCCAGACAATGGGATAAACTTGATCCTGAGCTCATACAACTTCTTTTCTGCTAGAAAGAGCTTTAAATTACAACATAACATGCATAGGGTTTTACCACTTTTCAATAAGAATAAAATTGGACATAATCATTACCACATTTTCTCTTGATCATTTTTACCTTGCTAGAGACAGCTTCTCATTTGCATTTTATAATGTGTTGCTTAGATTAATGTTGAAGACTTACATTCAAACAAAAAGTATATAAATACTCAGTTCAAATAACTATCTTTGGGTACCATTAGATATACTCCTAATGCCTGTTTTCCTGTACGTGAAAATGGTCATATAGAGTTTATTAGATGTCTGTTTTAGAAACTTGTCTTTAGTCCTTACCTGGGCCAGTACTGAGAAAATCTTCAGCCTCAGTTTCACTGATTTAGGACTTTTAACAAAGACACCGAAAGCCTTGTTCTTGATTTGATCTTTGGTACAAGCCTAAACAATAATCAACTTTAGTTAATGAAAGTCTATCTCAATGTAATCATTTAACAGGAACAATGAGAATCAAGAAGATAGTATCATTCTCCACAGACCAGGTCCCATAGGCAGGGTCAAGAAATGTGTTGTTAAGAAATGATCTCCCACAGCATAAAGTTGGTAGAGAGGAAAGGTATTTGAACATATTGATGAAAATTAAAAACTGATCAGAAATGTTCAGCATTATTGATTTAATAAGAGACATTTCAAATCTTTGAGTCTTTCTTTTGTTTTTACCCTGATAAAAAATTATACAAAAAGTCCACTAAAGTGATGAAAATATCAGTATCAATGAAAATAAATTTGAACAATTTAATTACTCATGAACAAACAATAAAATAGTATTGGAGAACTTTAACTAAAAATTATTCTTAATAAAGAACTCTTTATTAAAGTAAAATAAAGGGGCAATCTGAAACAACTTTATAACTAACTACACATAAAATTAACTAGGCTTTTCCCTAAAGATTTTTATTAATTTTGATAGGCAATAAAACAAAGTTCATCTTTGCATAATTTACAGTAAAAAAAAAATTGCTGAGCATACTGAATGCTTAAAGGTATACTAGATAAGTTTTATCCTCTTTAGGAATAAATCAACATAATGTATCATTTATAATAATACCCATACAAATAACTTATTTGTAAAGAAATGTTGTCAGTAGAGAATGATTTTTGTAAATACATTGAATCTCTACGGAATTATATTAACAACATATTTATGAACATAGTTTATATAAGTATATGGAGGGAAGTATGATAAAGTGATATGCATATTTGGAATAATCAAATTTTAGTGCTACTAGAAATTGAAATAAACATTTTGACTAATATATTTCCATTTATTAGTATTGATCAGAATTAGTTCATGCGTTTTTGTCATTTATGATTAGCTCTAAATATACAGAACATGTAGGACATAGAGAACTATACAATATAATGAATTTTTTGATAAAACTTTTTGGAATGTATATAATATCAATTCATATATATGCATATGTATGTATTTCAAAGTAGAAAGTAAAATGTGTTTTTATGATCACAGTGAAAAAATTTGAAAGACATTGAGTTAAATTAATAATTTGATTTTTTAAAATATATTTTAATTTTTAAACTATTAATTATATAATTTATGGAGCAACATGAAAATTCAATATATTTATAGAGTGTATAATGATCAGATCATGTTCATTGAAATTTCTATCTTCTTAAACATAATAAATTATTAGTGAGTAATAATAGCACATGGTCATAAGGTACTATGTGATAATTAAATACATGTGTACAATATGTACTGATAGAATTAAGGTAATTAATGTTTTCATCTTCTTGTCTGTGTTGATCAGAATAGTAGTTACAACAGGCAGAGAGAGAGAGACAGAAAGAGAGAGAGTGTTAGAGTTCAGAGCAGATGACAGGAGATTAGATAATGGGTACCAAAACATAATAAGATGGAAATAATAAGTTCTTGTGCTCTAAGGACAGTGGGCGACAGTAGTTCACAAGGACCTGTCATATATTTTATGAATAACTAGAGTGGAGGGGAGGAGCTTGAAGCTCTAAATACAGAGTATTTTTAATTTCTAATGAAGAAACAAAGTTTCTATGAAATTGAAAGACTTCCCCTAGGTCTCAGAGTAAATCAGGGATGAGCCACTATTGTAATTTTTCATGAGTTCCAATTTACTGATTTTTCAATATGCAATAAACAAATTAATACACAAGAAGCAAACCATCTTTCTATAAACTTTACTTCAGTATAAGGTTAACGGTATGCCAAAGAAGTTGAATATAGCTTTAGATAGTGGTATTTTTTTTTCTGATACCTCTTATTTTAACTATTGAAGATTATTTTTTCTCTTAAATATGAAAACATAATGGTATGTGTGATGTGATGTCATGTTGATTATATTTACAACCTTGATTGCCTGTTTGGCTTTAACCAAAATGTGAGCTATTTTGGAATAACATGAAATGCAACAATGTCACATAATAATAAAGACTCAGTAGCTTTTGAATTTAATTGTGTCAGTTATTATGATTGGTTCTTCATTTTAAAAATCCACATTGAGAAAAGTAAATATTGTTTTGTTCTTTTAGAAATTGTTAAATGTTTTCTAATGAGCTGTGTGTGCATTATAGACAGAACTTTCAGTAAAGCTAGAGTCAGGTTTGACGTTTTAAAAGACATAAAAATTAATGTCCAGAAAGGATGGTATTTATTTCCCATTATTACTGTTTAAACATTAAAGGTAATAATGTTTTCACATTACAAAAATGAAACTTTTCCTGTTATGTAAGTGTAAAAAGCAGTTACTTACTTGAATATATACAGGTTTACATAGTTTTCATTTCTTTCTTGTGTTTAAATGAAAAATTATATTTTAGCATACATGAAAAATGAATTTGAAAATTATTAGAGGAAAATATATTATTTCAAAGATAAATCATGCTCTTATATCAAGTAGAAGTTTTCTGACTCATTAAATTTTGTCTTTCTGTGTGAAAACATTTAGGAGAGTTATTAAGATGAATATTTCCAGATTAAATATAATAATGAAAGCTAAATTCATACTAAGTACACTATTAAAGATTGATAAGTAGATAGGTTTGTTTATAGAAGTTGGATTTTAAAGTATGGTACAGTTTTCTTTCAATATAGTTCATTTTATCTTAAGCTCATTTTCCATGATATTTTGACAAAGAAGTATGGGAACAAAGTAAGCAATATAATATAACAAACAATATAACAATATAACAACTACATACAAAGCATTTACATTGTATAGGAATTATTAATTAGTCTAAGAAGGATTTAAAATAAAAAAGAGGATGTGCATAGACTATAAAAATACAGCATTTTATATAATGTTGTATATAATACAATATTTATATAATGTTGAATATAATACAATAGCCATTACATAACATTTATATAATGTTGTTTATAATAAAAATAGCCATGGGCCTCTATAATTCCATGGGAGGCCTGGTACCAATTTCTCAAGGATACCAGGATGACTGTGTATTGTAGTAATACAGCTTAAAAAATAAATGAAGAAAATATCTTTACAAGGAGCCAAAGAAAAATGACATAGCATATAGGTTATGATTACAGGAATGGCAGTGGTCTTTGTTATCAGAAATGATGAAGACCAGAAATCAATAGAAGGGTGTCTCTAAAGTGCTAAAAATAAATAAATAAATAAAAGTATCAATCCAGATTTAGAGATCCAGCAAAAATATCCTTCAAATATGAGTGAAATGGAAACAGTTTTCAGATAAAAAAGTTATAAATAATATAATAACAGAAGACCTACAATTTTTTTAAAATTTCCAAGTTTAAGAAGAATGGTTCCATATAGAAACTTGATTCCACAAGAAAAATATTAGAAATTATTAAAAAATTAATGAATATTAAAGAATATCATATAGTTTACTTTTTCCAATTTCTTTATAAGAAAATTTCTCAAAGGCAATTAGTATTTCATAATGAATATACACTGAGTTTTTGCATGTTCAGTTGTCAAGACACTATTATTCAAAGTAGAGGACATGATCAACAGAATTAAATTTTTCTAAAAATAGTGACTTTTGGCCTGACTAACCAGAGGAACTATATTTGCTGTTAAATAAAACATAGTATAGAAGCTAAATTTTGGACATATTAAATTTAGAATATATTCGTTATGAAATGCTAATTATACTAATGAAATTGAGTAAGGGGAGAAAATTGGGCCATAAAAAAATAAGGGGCCGGAAATATAATGGATGGCACTTAAGGTTATGAAACTGGGTGAGACAACAAAGAAAAAAAAATAGCATTCTGAATAGATTCAGGGACTCAGCTTCAGTATTCTAATGTCAAGAAATTAGTACAACCAAGTGACACTACATAGAGAGACAAAGGTGGAAACATCAGAAGAACAGAAGAACTGATGCTGTCAGCTTTTTTGCTGCTGTGACCACAAGACCTGACAAGAAAAGTTTTGGAGGAGGAAAAGTTTTTTGGGGGGACTCAAGATTTCAGAGATCTCAGTCTATAGATGGACCCAAGGTGACGCAGAACCTTATGGTGGAAAGATGTGGCAGAAGAAAGCAGGGACATGGTTCCAGGAAGCAGAGAGACTAAAGTCACAAATTATATACCAAAGGCATCGGCCCCCCACAATGACCCACCTCCTGCAGCCACACCCTCCCTGCCTACAGGAGTCACTCATTTAATCCCTTCTTGCACTGTCTCACACATGGGACTTTGGAGGGACACCTAAACCACACCAACTGCATTGTGTGCCCAAGTGCAGAGAGTCATTCCAGGAGGAGGTTCTGATAAATCTTTCAAGGAGGATGAGGATTGACCTTCTGATCAATATATTTCCCATTTAAAAATACCAAGGCTTTTGCATACAAAATAGTAAAATATGACAAATTTTAGTAATTATTGGGTGTTTTAAGTCTTTGATATTCACTTCTCCTTTCCCAGACCCCAGTCTTTTAGAGAGAGAGAGAGAGAGGGAGAGAAAGAGAGAGAGAGAGAGAGAGAGAGAGAGAGAGAGAGAGAGAGAGAGAGAGAAAATAGAGGCAGAGAAAGTGAGTGGGGGAAAGGGGGGCAGACAGACACTTGGTAAATGGAAATCAGAATCTATGAGTCTGACAGGATGTGCTTTTCCTTTTAGTTAGATGAGCAAAATCTCCAGCATATGCTTGTACCAGATCAACTAGAATGAAAACACAATCAATTTAAATGTCACCAGATTCAAAGACTTATACATCGTATTCACAACTGATTTATGGCTACACTGCTTAACCAAAAGTAACATTCTGAACCCTAAATAACAAATGGTCGTCATGGGATTTGATTTTCAAAGAAGCCTGCCTGAGAACCTACACATTTCTTCCCAGGAAAATCATACACATAATCAGAGAGTCAACCCTGGGGGCATCACTTGTCTTCTTCTCTGAGAAGGAGGGGCGCAAGCACTCTGCCTTTGGGGTGTGTAAATCTTTGCTGTTCTTAAATAAATCTGTCTTTGCGCCTTGCTTCTGAAATATCCTGTAATTCTTTACATTGGTTAAAGTCAAATACGCATTGGGGCTGAATTCAGGTCCTATTGCCCTCTGAGGGGGAGGACATTTTTGGACCCCTCTCCAGTGACATTTTGACTTTACATAATTAATTATAATGCAAGGAGCCAATGATCTAATCATAGAGACTTTAGTTTACATTTCAGAGTGAGTGTATTCAAATTAAATTTTAATTTCATAAGAATATATTTTTAATTAAATAAATTATTTAGTATTTTATTAATTTCATATTATCAATCCTTGATAAATGAAAAATCATAGCTTTATTCCTCTATTTTTGTTTTACATCTCAATGTTCCAAGGGCTTTATAATTATATTTGGCTTTAGGTCTAAAGTTATTCAGCCCAGTGATGCAATTTGTCACTTTTATGTGTAACTCCTGAACGCTTTTAACATGTTTTATGCATGTAAAAATTGCAGGACAAGTCCCTGATGATGGTGAGAACAGATTTTTGAATTACATGGTGAATTTTTATTCCTGAAATATTGACTTTTCTACTCAGGAAGGAACGGAGAATGCCCTGTGGATATGATATGCAAAATGAATGCCCAAATAGAGCTGAGTGCTGCTGAATTGGAGGTAACTGCTGAATTCCCTGGGAGACAAACCTCCTAGGAGCCATCTGGGCCCTGTTTCCTGGGCTTCCCTTAACAGCCATGTCTAGGACTCTTGTACAATAAAATAAGCAGCTTAAACTGTTGCCCTAATCAACAAGCCCTTGATCAATCACAGACTCACTGAAGAGCTATTTATGAAGTGTATGCTATTTATATTGAGATTGGTGCTGCAGCAGGTACAAGGAAAACTTCATTTTATTCTGTGTTTTCAGGGAACCAAATTACAATACTACAGCTGTGGCATGCAAAGTAAAGAGAAAACAAAGCAATGTATATTTAATTCTGAAGTTTTCAGTTTATAAGTTGTAGGATTGCAGCAAAGGGGAAGATAAATACAATTTAGGATATTCAAGGAAGTTATCAGTAGAAAGGGTGCTTCAGATTTTCTTCAACAGGAGCAAGCAAAAAAATCTTACAAATTAAAAGAGGGATGGTGATCACTTCATGCATGCCCTTAATAATTTGATCTAACAATGTTTATGTCATGGCCCCTCCTGTCCTTATGCTGTAAAAATATGATGACTCTGAACAAATTGGTTATTCAGCAGGAAGGGTGTAATCTATTGATCAGGTGGTCTAAGCAGGCAGAAGGGTATCACCCATGAACCTAAGTATAAAAGAGCACCTTCTACTCAGGTCAAGTATGGTAACAATCTTGCTTAGAACAGATGGTCAGTGGTAAGTACAATCCAGAGAAACAAGGTTTCATTTCAGATGTTGTTTGATAATTTATCAAAACAGAGTTACTTTTGGTAGATGAGTGATTTATATTGAAAGTTTGTATTTTATTAACAAACCTCAAATATCCACTTAGATTTTTGTAATTGTCATGTAAACAAATAGCTATCAAAATTCAGTGACAAATAATTTTGAGAAAAAAATGACAGAATTATTAAAAATATCACTAATCAAAATATATGCATTGCCTAATTAATAATTTACTAGTCATTTAAAGTTTTCAGGTAGTCTCTTTAGGAAAGAATATATTGTTCCTACTATTTACCTTTTTTTTAACTTCTGAAGCCTAAGTCTTTGTCTTGTTTTCAATCCTAATTTTTCCTATTTAGTCTGCTTCAATCTCATTAGATTTGATGTGACAGTTAATTTCAGGTGTCAACTTGCCTGGGTTGAGGGACACCCAGATAGATGCTGATTTCTGGGTATATCTGGGAAAGTGAAGAGATTGGCATTTTAATCAGTAGGCTGAGTTAGGGAAATGTGTGCAGCACGATTGCCTTTATGCAATGTGGGCAGCACCATTCATTGAGCTGAGGGACTGGCAAGAACGAAAAAACAGAGGGAAGTCAAACTGGCCCTCTTTTCTGGAGCAGACATGCCATCTTTTCAACCCAGGAGTCTTCAGAATCCCAGGTCTCTGGCCTGCAGGATATGGGACTTATGCCAGCTACCCTCTCATTTCTCGGGCCTTTAACCTCAGACTGAGAATTACACCATCAGCTTCCCTGGTTCTCCTGTCTTCAGAAAGGAACTCAGCCACACCAATGGTGTCCCCAGTTCTACAGCTTTCAGATGGCATATAGTGGCACTTCTCATCCTCTGTAGTTGCATGAGCCAATTCCCTTAGTACATCCTCCTCCTCTCTCTGGTTCTCTGTAGCTATATCATTATCTAGATATAGCTGTGTGGTGTATCTATATCTATGGATTGTGAAAGAGAGAGAGAGAGAGAGGAGTAATATGCGACATAGATAGATACATATGTATCTCTATATCATCGATATATAGATAATTTATAGATAGATGCTATTAGTTCTATTTCTCTGGAGAACCCTATAATATGTCAATACACTTGGGTAGAAGTTATGTTGGGTTTGGATTACCACAATGAGCCTGGAAAAGGAAGACATTAAAAACTGCAAAAGGTCAAGTGTCACTAGTTCAAGGGTACACGCTGTGGGAATTGATCCAGCTATAGAGGTTAGCTTGCTAAAGCAGTCCAAAGTACACATAAAATGGAGACTTCAGACACTTTAGCAAAATGAAGTCTTAGCAAAAATTAGCAACAGGTTAATCTACACTGTGGCTGTGATTCAGCCTTAGTTTTTAGTAGAAATTCACAGTGAGTGGATGAAAAGGGAAATCAGAACTCAAGCATGAAAAAGCTTAGATTTGAGAGTCAGAGATAAACACTGTGAGAATAAAATAATGGGAGAGTATTAGGAAGTGCTACAAGTTAAGCATTTTAAAGAATATCTACATATATACAAATATGAGTCTTGTTTGAAACTAAAGGGTCTCAGGATGAGGTGGTTAGGGTGCCTGTGCAACAAAAGTGCTCCTAAATAATATCTATAGGCAGCTCCATGAAAATAACAGAATCAC
Organism: Marmota monax; assembly: GCF_021218885.2. NCBI lineage: Eukaryota > Metazoa > Chordata > Mammalia > Rodentia > Sciuridae > Marmota > Marmota monax. The sequence continues at coordinate 2,177,705 of NW_026695005.1, forward strand.
GTCTGTATAGCTCATGTTTTTAGAAATAAGTAGAATAAGTGCAGCATAACCCATGAGGAGCTTTTTTGCAAATATCTAACTGAAGGAATAATGTAGTGGATACTTGATGGTTCTGTTCTTTGAGGGGAGGGATCATTGATATTATTCCAAACTCCAAAAGCTGCTGAGACCAGTCCTACCCCAGCACCTGAGCCAAGCATAAAAATGGTAGCAAAATTTTCAGACTCAGCAAAATGTCAGGTCCAGTTAATAAATACTTGTTATTTTCTGTTTTAGTTGGCTTTGGGAACTGACGCCATCTGTATCAATATGAGTTAAAGTTTTGCCTGGGAAAGATATGAGGGTAGACTAACAAATGACTTCTCTAGTTGTTTCAGGAAATCCTAGAGATCCATTTATTGAAGACAAGAATCTTCTCACCTCAGCAAATACCACTTTATCAAATAACAGTTTACTTATTTAGCATCACCCCTGCACTGTATTCACCAACCTTAAACTATAGTATACCATACATTCTGTTTAATCCCACTAATTTACCCACCTTGACAGATACATTTTAAGACTTAAGGTCAGATTCTGGAGGCTGTTTCTCAATATAACCCTCCCAGACTCCTCCAAGTTATTGCTCTATTCATTCTGCAGTGAGTTCTAACTAGTTTTCCTCTACATTTTGAACAGGTTGTCTGGTGACAGATTAGTAGGTTCCAAACATTTCTTGAATTTGTGCCTTTCCATACTTTCTTCTGAGCTACAGTGCTAGTTCTGGTGCCTTGAAATCAACTTTGTTGTTATTTATAGAAAGTGGAGATATGTTTAAGAGACAATAGGTGAACTGTATGCGTTATCGTGGATTATTGTAAATCCAGAAACGTTCTAAGTGCTGAACAAACTGCTATGATTATGTACAAAGTCATCCAATAGACCTCTTAAACATGAAGAGGTATTATAAAGGTTTGAAAGGTAAATGTGGATTTTAATGTGCAAAAGATCAAAATTCTAAGTGATGAACTACATGCATAATAAATAGAAAGAAACCAAGCAACTAAACTATTATTAGTTATCATGAATAATTCACACTCCAGAGCATCATCAATACTAGCAAGAAGTAAATTTGTGATTTTAATTAATGTTTAACAAACCAGAACTATTCTGCCTTATAGAGCATGATAAATGACAAGGATAAAAAGCACAATGTTTTTATCATTTAACACTATTATTAAAAATCAGGTTTCTAAAAAGCTTTTTTTTTTGGAGCTACTTATTCAACTCATTTGAAAACTGAGATAAGCAAAATAAATTCTAGCACTTTTTTAAGTTGAACTGCTCAGGTACTATTTATAGAATATCATGTATTTCACAGCATTCATCTTTAATTCAATAAAGTGTGAAAAACAGTGTAGTAGTTCATATAATGCTAGATAAATTGTGATCGTAGGTAAAAATTCTTTTATACAAATTAACAGAAAAGTAATACTAAACTGGTTTATGCCCTGCCCTCAACATTAAAATTTCAAAGGCTAGGAATGATGAGAGTTCTCAGATGTTAAGTTGGACCTGTGAGTAATGAAACCATCTAGAAACACCATGGACTTACTTTTTGAAGTAACATGACTTCAGTAAGCCTGAGAAACTTCCTGTGGAATGAAATTGCAGACAAATTTCTATTTTGTTTCCAGGACGTTTTATCTATTCATAAAAAAGTAGACTCATCATTGTCCTCCCCTCAGGGTTTCCTCTCTGATCTGTCAACTAACTCATCAACATGGGTCTACTTTTCAATCACCTGCTTTATAAACCTGGCATCTCTGTGTTCACCAGTCCTAACCATAACATCACCAATTTGGTCCAAGCCTAATCAGCATTTTTCATTGCCACCTTAAAAGATCTCCTGAAACTAGATGACAATAAATAAATAACCATATGACATCAACCTTCATGTACACCACTAAGTACAGTGAAGTTCATTAAAACGTACAGTTGGCATAAATTTAGCTTTTCTTCTTCATGAGTTACATTAGTAGTTCTTTGCTAAGTCAACAGCAAATGTTAAATTCACAATTGATCAAAATGGGAAAGTAGAATGAAATTAGCTCCATTTTACAATGTACTAATATATGTGATATATGTATTATATATATATATATATATATATATATATATACATATATGTTGATAATACATTAATTTTTCTCATAATGCCGTCTTCAAACATATTTTTGAAAGAAAACTTACATATACTCAAAAAGATATATTGAGAATATTTATATAAAGGAGTGTATTAAAATGTATTTATTTTTGTTTTTACTCTTTATATTCCTTGAAAAGTACCATCAAGAATACTTTAGAATTGGTTGAGGATGAGGTAGATGTACCATTCAAATTAAAATGTACACGTATGACAATTGGGTGTCAAATTAATTTTTAAGGGAGTATCTTTAAAACTGCCTTCTGTGAAGCCCCTAGTTCTGGGAGGTATTAAAACATGCATGTGGAGTTTTTGTGGAGTTAAATGTGGCTAGAAAAGCCCGCCCACATACACAAGCCCCTTGTGAGGGTCATGATGCTCATTAGCATCTTTGAATTTCAAGAGTCTCTCAGTAAACTCCCAGGATCTTCTAAAGCAATTTGACTTTATAACCCTTTATCAGAGGAACAGCTGTTAGCCTCCTTCAAATGCAATCTAGTGTCACTAGACATTGCTAATTCAGAGACTCTGACCTGGTACTTAAGTGCCTTTTAAAAATACGAATCATATAATTTTAACATCAGATATTGTGTAATTCTCTAACCAACTGCTGTGTGCCAACATCCAAGATACATGATTGCCATCCATCTTCTGCTTTCAAATCCCATAGATGGTGCAAGTTATTATTCAAATATCTTCCTTGCTTTCAGATAACAGACTATGCCTTAAATATCCTTACTCCTGATCATACATTCATCTGTTGAAACTCTTATTATGGATATTCCTCTTTGTATTCCAGAGGCACATAAATCAGGGTAAGTCTAGACAATAGTGGTTATGGTATGAATGTGCCCTCCCCGCAAATTCATTTGAGATCCTAACTCCCAATATGTTGGTATTAAGGGATTGGAATTTTGAAAGGTAATTAAGACATGAAACCAGAGCCCTGATGGTTGGTATTAGTGCCCTTAATAGAAAACCAATTAAGCTCATTTTTCTCGTCCATCCTGTGAGTACAGAGCTGGAAGAATCCATCTATGAGCCAGAAAGCATGCCAACACTAGACAGAATCTACAGACATACATAATCTTGCACTTCCCAGCTCCCAGAGTTGTGAGAAATAAATTTCTACCATGTAAATTCTGCCTAGATTGTGCATTTTGTTACAGCAACACAAATTATCTAGGCAAGAACTTAGTATCTGTTTTTTAATAGCACAAACCCATGAATATTTTTGTTCTTGATTTGAACAGCCTTATTGTAGCTATGCATGTTCTGATAAATGAGGTGTAGCTTTTAACTTACAATTTTTAATGTGTTGCTAGGGATTAAGTACAGTATTGCAGGCATAGTCTTATAAAAGGTTGTCAATTCATTGACAACATTAATTCCTTGTTGTGGATGCTACATGTCTAGTGGGACTATGAAAATTATCTGATAGCTTTTCACTTGTTTTTAAATCTTTACTTACTGTTAACTTATTAATGTAAACAAAACTCTGAGGTCCAATAAATTGTTAAAAGTTTGACTAAGAAATAATGCATGACTTAGGAAATACAAAATTGAAAGAAAATTAGTGTTTCAATGTGAATGCGAAAGTAATGGAGACATTATTTGATTGGTTATATTACAAAATTGACTTTTTTTGGTTTTCCTTGTTGGAAATTCTGTTGTCAAACAACCATATGTTAGTGTGTGGTTTATGTGTGGCTTAAAGTTTTATTTCTATATAGCACAAACACAAGAAATGGCCCAAGTTAAATCTCACTTATGTTTGAATTGTAAACAATGTTAAGGCTATTTTTAGGCTCTACTAGGGTTTTGTTTGCTCAAAATTTTTTCATGTCTGGTGTCCATTTTAATTTTGCTTAAATAGTAATAACTTTCCAATAATTTTATAGGTTTTGCCACTGCTTTCATTGATTGTCAAGAGGCTACTTGCTGTTTCTCAACATTGATTTTCTCCATTCACTTGAGTTTATTGAATCTAATTTCTAGTTAAGCACTTTACCTTTAAGCCAAAAGATGGTGTCTTTCAATCTTCCCTGTAGCTTATGTGTGACTATGATTAAATAAATGCAAATAAAGTATAAAGAGAAGTTCTATTAGGATTCATTTATTTTACATGGCTGAATAATGTTCCATTGTGTACGTGTGCTGATTTTCCTTTTCCATTCTGTCAATGGACATCTAAGTTAATTCCATATCTTGGCCACTGTGAAAAGTACTGCAAAGAACATGGCAATGCAGACATCTCTTTCATTTCATTGTATAGTGGGATTGTTGGAAATCTGATAGTTCTAGTTTGGGGTTTTTGAGGAAATTTCATACTGTTTTTGATAGTGACCGTACTAATATACTTTCCCACCAACAGTGTACAAGAGTGACCCTTTCTCTGAATTCTGACAAGGATATTATCATCATCATCATCATCATCATTATCTCTGGAATTATAAGAAGTCTCATGGATATATGACTAGTCCGACTGTCATTTATTAGCCAGAGACTCAGTGAAAACTCAGAATGCTGGGCATAGTGGCACATGCCTGTAATCCCAGTGGCTCAGGAGGCTGATGCAGGAAGTCTATGAATTCAAAGCCAGCCTCAGGAAAAGTAAGGCACTTAGCAACTCAGTGAGACACTGTCTCTAAGTAAAATACAAAACAGAGCTGGGGATGTGGCTCAGTGGTCCAATGTCCCTGAGTTCAATCCCTGGTACCCCAAAACAAAACAACAAACAAACAAATACACACACATAGAGTGAACTAAACAGTGACAAATCAATAGAAATCAAAGCAGAAGAATTTCTGCTTCTCCTTTCTGCCATGCTTCCCCAGATAAGCTATAAGCCAGAAAAGAAAGCAAAGGAAGGCATATACTTCTGTCTCTATTCCAGCAGAATCTCAGTGTGCCAGTATTCTATCTGGTAATGAGTAAAACCACCTGGAACTGGATGAGAGTCTGACATTAGGAAATGCATGGGATTTTAGTGACTAATAATGACAGAAAATTTAAGTATGCTCCCTAAGATATTGTTAAGAATCCTCCAGTTTTTAAGAAGTGGAGATTCATCACAGAAGTTTTGGGGAAATACATTGTAGAAAAAGAAATACCCCAGTGGAGTCTCCATCATCTTATAATCAAGCACAGTCATATTTCTGCACTAAAAAATCCTTGAATATTTGTAAGTGAGATGCGTAAGGAGTATAAATAGCTTCATGTAAGTTTGTGTAGATTCTACAATAAATAAAAAATGTTTATTAAGAAAAGTAGTTTTCAGGTTTTTTTTTTTGAGTACTGTATTATCAATTTTGAACTGGTAGTATAGGCTTTCTTTATTTTTCCCCTAAATTCTATAAGCAAGAAGAGAGTAGAATCATTTTGAAAGAGAATGACTTAATAGTTATGGCTATATAAATTTAAAAAGCAGAATTTTTGAAAACTATAACATAGAGCAGAAAGACTAAGTAGAATGAAGGAAATGAGAATATAAATCAATAAATGAGATTAAAACATAGAAATAAAATTAACAAAATTAAAATCAATTACTTGAAAGGTTAATGAAGTTGATTAACATCTATCAAGGTTGATTAGATTAAAAAAGATTAGAAAATGCATTTTCAAAACACCATCTATGATACTATTAGAAACAAAAACTTTTGAGTGACAGAGTTTTAGAAAGGTATTTAGAAAACTCTCTACATTGAGAAGTATAATACCACTGAGATAAAATAAAGTGCATCCCATTAAATCAACGTATATATTCATACATCAGAAAACTCAACATTATAAATAAATTATTTATTTAGCAATTAATCTATTAATTCAAGGCAATACAAATAAATTTCCTTAGGGTTTCTTTTTGTAGAATTTGTTGTATCTTCCTCAAAAATGTATACAATAGAGATAATCCCCAAGAACTGCAACTTATAAAACAATATTGAAATGTTATAACAAATTTGGTGAGCATATTATTTCTATCCTTTCTATATAGATACAGAGCTATATACCTAAGAGCTACTTAAGAATAAACAAAAAAAATTGAAAGAACGACGGAATAGAACAAGGAGCCTGTGAATACAGGTGTGTATAAACAATGGGTGCACACGCGCGTGCGCGCGCACACACACACACACACACACACTTGTTTGGTAATTGTACTAATGAAGTTTTTTTTTTTTTTTCCAAAAAGTCATAATGAATTCTTTGCAATTAATGGTTAAAGTTGATTCTTCCTGTCTAGCTGAATGTTTGCACTCTTTGGTCAACATTTTCCATTTCCTTATCTATTATAAACCCCAGGCTCTTGTCCCCACCATCTCACTCTATTTCTGAGTTCAGCAGTGTTGATGTAATAAGAGTCTTTGGCCCACTAGGCAAGCATTCTGCCACAGAGATACACCCCACCCTTGAGGTTCAGCTATTTTAGATTTCACATAGAAGTGAAATCCTACAGGGTCTTCCTCTTTCTCTGTGTATTCCATTTGTATGATGTCCTCCAAGCTCTAGTGCAGGGCATATTTAAAAATTGCGTAAAGCTTATATTTTAATATTCCTGCCACAGAAATATATAAGACTATGTGGTGATATATGCTAATTTGATAGACTTAATAATTCAACAATATAAACATATCAAAATATCACATTATACTGTCATATTTTTATGTAATTATTTTATAAATTAAAACTATTTTTTTAAAAAAAAACTTTTTAATGATGCTGAAATACCTTACCAATCTAGGAAAATAAATAAAGGAAAATAGCTAAAATAACATGCAAAATTTAGCACAAAACAAATAATAGATTTACATGTAAAATATCTATAAAATCATTTTAAAGAACTCATAATATCTTTTAACATTGGGTTGTAAAAAGATTTAGTTGGAAGTACACAAAAACAGCCTAAAAGAAAATTTAGTCAAGTGGACTATATAAGATTTTAAAACTCCAGCATTTTCAAAGATACTGTTAAGAATATAAAAAGGATAGACACAAATTGGGAGAATAAATCTACATTATAAATCTGACAAATGGCTTTTCTCTGATATATGTAAAATCTCCTTACTATTAGCAAAATTAATAGTACTATCAAAATAAAAGTACAAAAGACTAGAACAGACACTTTATGTATGTATATATGGGGTGGGGGATGGATATGGTGCTATTACTATAAGGAATTACAAATTAAATCAACAATGTGACATATATCTCTTCTGAGCCAAAAGTTCTGCTCTTTGATATTTACTCAAGTACAATACTACATGCACACAATAATATATGTACAAGAATGTTCCCAGCCAAAACTTGAAGGAACCCAGTGTTACACCCATAGGGCAATTTGTCAACAAATAGTGCAATACTCATATATTTGTGCAAATGGAGAACAAAAAAAAGAAAGGAAGGAAGGAAGGAAGGAAGGAAATTATTTATGCAGTCAACAAAAAGTTGATACAGAGAAAACATGCCAGACAGAAAAGAACACAAAATGTGTCATCCCTTCTTATAAAGTTTAAGAATATGAAGAATAATCTGTGAGGACAGAAATCAAAACAGGCATTTTATATATGCTATGGAAATTAATGGGAAATATGCACAAAAATACTTTCAGGAATGATGGAAATGTTCTATATTTTGATTAAGGTGTTGGTTATATAAAGAAAATTTCTGTCCAAACTCATGAAAGTATATAATCATAATCCATCAAATTCCTATATGTAGGTTTCGCTTCAATTTAGAAAATGGGAGTTGTCGGATTTTCTTTATATTACAGCAACTGTATTATTTTGTTTTCCTCTCCAATATTCTTTTCCTATGTTTCCCTTAAAAAAATTGGTTTTCTTGCAGCCTTTTTTTTTGGGGGGGGGGGTCATAGCAGTGCTCTCTGAATGCCTAGGAAACATTGCCTTAGTCAATCAATTTTCCTTTTCCCTTCTAGGAACTGGTTTTTGTATTGGCATTTATATAATTATGATAGATAAGAAGCTAAGTCAGTTGACAGGTCACTGAGAGAAAGTCCTTGTGCTCTTCATGAACACAGTTTTATTTTAAATTGTGATGTTTCTATGAGCTGATAAGTGTTTTATTGTCATTAGTGCTGCAAGTCTTAAAAAAAAAAATACAAGTACTAAGAATGACAAATTAGAATGATGAAAAACCCTGGTCCTCCCTGATATCATTGATTCCATATGTGAAGGTATGCTGGAGCCATTCTGTGTATATTTTTGGGTGAGATATGAATGTCACATGTGGTTAATGATTCTTTACCTTGTATATATTTTAATTTATAGTTAAAAGTTTCCTTACTAAAATGCCTACCCAGAAAGTATCCTTCCCAGTTTAAACACAAAAGCAATCGATCAAAAAAAAAAAAACAAAGTCCTCAAATGTAAATGACTCATTACAAAAGAAAGTGAAGAACAAAATTGTATCACCAACAATATATCAAATAGAAATATATTTATTGATCACATAGTCAGTGTCATAATCCAATTGTTAGAACTCAAAAAACTTGTTCAATACACAGGATCAAAATATATAATTTCTCTGTTCCTGTATACCTTGATATGACAAAGAATGATAACATATTGCAGTATATTCATTAATGGTTTAAAATTTTAAAAAAGACAAAATTCTCAAAAATACCACAAAATGTAGGACATAGCATATATAACATCTCTATTGACCTCTTTACAGTATTAGCATTATATTTATTTTGAGTAAGCTAATGTGGATCTCAAGTGATGCATTATTTACTGTTCATCATCACATTTTATTTCCAACATTAATGATTAACAAAGAATTATTATTTGACACTGTCCTTAAGTTGACTTGACACAATTTTCATATCCTACAATATGCAACTTGAAGTCTAAGACAGTATTAAAATAAATTTTAAATTCTTAATGATATACTAATTTAATCAGTTTGTAAAAAGTTAGCCTTTTAGAAAAAAAATCTCAATTGTTCTGAGACCAAAACTATTCTGTCTTTAGAAGAGAACTGATTGGAATGTTACAAAATATGCACAGCAGAGGTTAGATGATGAATATGAAATAGCAGTTTCACTTTAATTTCTTCTAGTCAATTTCAATTTTTGGTTCTTATGCAAAGGTATCTGAGGTATTAACAGAATACTTAAATCCTATACAAAACCATTTTTACCTGTTTAACCTCCTAAAATGATTTATACTACTTTTATATTTTACAAAATTCTAAATTATATATTTAAGGATTACATTTTCTATAGTTTTTTTTTTTTTTTTTAACTCTGCAAAACTGACTTAATGGATCATAAGACATGTCATTTGTTTGGACTTCAAGAAAGTGGAATGTTTGAATGAAATGTATTCCTTTTAGGCTGGACCGATATTTTTTAGTAAGTAGAAGACATTGAATCTTAAATCACTAACACATTATTACCAGGGCTGAGGAAATTAACTCAGTCAATTGACCCTTCTGAAAATAAACTCCTTATTGAGGTCTATAAATGTTCAATTAATCTTCCTTTCATCACCTTTCTTTTCATTCTTATGCACCCTTGAACTTGCATGTTCAGAGCAGCTCTCAAAAAATAATGAGGATAAAATAACATAAGAAGAGTTTCATTTTTTTTCATAGCTTAAAAGGGTTTCTAATTTTTCAAAGCTCCCCCACCCCTTTTGATATGTATTCCATTGAATAATATTATTTCATGTTGGTGTCCTGAAAATTATAAAGTCTTACATTTATGTAGGAAATATTCTATGATTTCTCATGGAATTAAGTTTTAAATGATAAAGTTTTGTTAAACTACTGGAATTTTTTTCCACCTTTTATTTTATTTTTTTTTCCTGAAGAGGGAGGGAAGAGGAGAAAAGAAGAGGGAGAATAACAGAGAGATAAAAGGGAGAAGGGAGAGAGAGAGATGAATGTAAAGAGGACAGAAAGCTAAAATCAATGAATCCACTTTCCATGTACCACAGATCAGCACTGAAAAATGAAACTTTCTTCTGCACCTTTATGTACCTCACATTGAATACAAAACTTTATAATAATTCAAACAGATCGATGTTTTCAGACTTCCATGTGTTGAGAGATGATCTTGTAACAGTGTATATTAGCCAAATATTTATCACAATGACCTCAGAAGTACTTTTTACTCTAAATTATAACATTTGAAGGACATTTTCAATTACTGAAGGCACACAGCACAACCATCATATTAAAATTGCACCAAAACAACATCATGTTAAGACATATTCTGTCTTGAATCAGACTTAAATGCAGGGATATGATCATGTTTCACTCTACTGATATGCTTTATATGCAGAATGAACGCTAAGTCTGGATATTCTTCTCTGTGATGATTTTAATAAAAAGCCTAACACGTATGACTGAATCAATACATTCCAGAAATAAAAAAGTATCTTTAAACAGAAAGTTGTTTGTAATAGTTAGTAAGACTACTTAAGAGTTAGTAAGAGGAAAAATAGAATTGCTTCAATACCACACAAATCAATTCATTTACAACTTTTTCAGGTTGCAATATGTCTCTAAGTTTAAGGAGGGCAAATAGGACCTCATCTAGAGGCATGATCAACTTTATAAAAAGACAAAAATCTTTATGGTCATAGGGGACATCTTGTGACATTGCATATGACTTGCACTGATATTTCAGGAGTGCTTATGACAGTGTTTGTTGAAAGAATGAATGCCATTTAATGCTCATTAGCAGCTCCCTCATATTTGAACTGTGTTGGCCATATGATAGGAAACTTGTGATGTTTTAAAAGTAAGTAGTTTTAAGATTTTCCAATAGCATTTATTTTTATTACAATATTCTGTACCTTCAAAGAACATGAATATGGATAATTATGAAGTAAAAGCATAAAAACATGCACCTGAAGTCAATTACGGAAAAGGCTTTAAACATAGTATAGTCTTTAACACAGAGAAAAAAAAATCACTAAGCAATCTGTCTTTAAGCATCTGATCTAGTCCTTTTGAACGATTTGCCAGTAGCTTAATCCTTGAGAATTAATGCAAATTTTCCCTGTTTTTACAAAACTGTTATAAGATTTTGACAAAATAATGCTGTGTACAATTTGGAAATTATAAAATCTGCACTACTGAAAATTATTATTTCTGTCATTATGAATGAGTTTATTACTCACCTAGCCATTATATTTGCCTTTGTATTTTGTGGCAATTGCATTATTCCCTAAGTATATAAAAATGGAAATTTATTAGATACGGGATTCTATTGAACTTTAAGTTCAAAGAAAATTTTTAAAAATTATATACTTATATAAAGGAAAAGTGTATCATCCACTAGTTTTATAAACATATCCAAACTCTTCAAAGATACTTGAAATTGAAGGTTTCTTTTTAATCATTGACATAAAACAATCATTAAACCAAATTTCCTCAGGCACATTTGTAAAAAAAAATGCATATACATGTTATATATATATATATATATATATATATATATATATATATATATATATGAACATATACATAAAATCTGGGTTCATTGCTTTCTCTAGCTCACAGTTTTGTTGCTTTTATTTTCTTATTACAAAAATATATTATTAAAGTTAAGTCAAACAAATAAGAAATAGGTAACATAGAAAGTATCCCTGCAATTCTAGCCGTAAGGAAAATAAGGACAAACAATTTTTACATATTTTCCTTAATTTTCTCTTATATTTGTAGAAACAAACATGGAGTAAAACATGATGATGATTTTTTTTTTGGTTCTTCATAGAATGTTTATCTAAATTGATATTACATTGGTCATTTTTTACTGTTTCTTGATGTATGCTTTCTTGTCTATGAAAGATCATGACATTCAATTTTAACAAATTGTTCAATACTTCATCGAGTGAATGCAGATTTCCTTGTTAATATACTTTTGTGAAATTTATGACATCTGCCATTTTATCCAATGCTGCATTTTTTTTTAATTTTTTGTGAATATCTTTTTCAGAATTTATCAGACGGGATTAATGGTTAATTTCCCAGATTAGTTACTGAATACCATTCAGATTTATACTTAAAATAACAAATAATTATCATGTCCCATCATTTTAAACATGTAGTAAGCGTTTGGAAAGTTCAGAGTAACTAAAATTTTTTACTAAGCTCTGCATTGTTGTCAGAAAGTTGAGGGTTAATTTGGCAATTAATTTTTTATATGTCACAGTTCAAGTAATGGGATGACTTTTTTCCTTTTAAACTCTAGGAAACCCGTGTTCACAATCTACAAAGGGTCCATCAAACAGCCAGACAAAACAAGAGTGCTTGAGTCTGAAGTAAAAAGTTTTGCTACTTTTTGTCAAAATACTTGTATAGTTCTGAGCCAGACACCTAATACAGTTCAACATCATTTATGTGTGGGTGATTTAAGTCTTTGTACAAAAATATGGATTTTATAATTTTAACAAAATTCATTAAAAAATACCTTCAGAGTTATGTATGAGTTAGAAATGGACCAAATCCAGGAGGCCCAACTCAGTAAGATAATGCCAATCAGTTCTAAGCTTGATACCCAGTGTTAAGGAATAACTAAGCAGCAGGGCATGGTGGCGCATGCCTATAATTGCAGAGATTCTGGAGTTCAAAGCCAGCCTCAGCAATTTAGCAAGTCCCTGACCCACGAAGTGAGACGCTGTCTCTAAATAAAATACAAAAAGGTCTGGGATGTTGTTCAGTAGTTAAGTGCCCCTGGGTTCAATGCTTGGTACCAAAAGAAAAAAGAAGACCTAAGTAACCAGAATATAGGGTTTCCATAAAAATCATTGTTTTACACAAAAATATTAAAAATGTTTCCAAATATTTTACATAGGAAATTGATTCAAAAGTTCCATTTCTTTTGAATTAAGAATGCTAAAGACTATGTTTTTAAGAATATTATTAAGGTTATACTTGTAAACCTTAGTAATTTATATTTTGCCATTTCTATGCATCTCTTTCCGGGAAGGGATTTTTAGTCCGTGGATTGAATAATGATATGAACAGTGGCATTCATCAGCAATGTCTTCCAAGATTTTGGATTCTTTTCCTTTAGGACAGAGTGTTACTGTTTTCCCTATAAATAGGTGAGTTCATGTGTTCTGATTTGACCATAACAAACACAAGTAACACACCGTTTCTCAGAAAAAAAGAAAACATTTGAAATCTGGTGATTTATTTACCATTACTTTCTTCCACTTCCTACAAAAATAGTGCTTCAGTAATGGATGATGGAATTCTTCACCAGCTTAGATCCTATTGTGTGACATCATAGGATGAAAACCTTTTTCAGCTATACTAAATGCACATGTAACTTGAGCAAGGATTTGTAAGAGTGAGGTTTTAATATTGTTTATCATTAAAAACATGATTAAGTTTAATCTGATAGATATATCACTTTTAACTAAACATAATTAACCATTGGCTATTTGGAGAGTTATTGGTATATTATTATAAATAAGATTAGGCAGAAATGATTCTTCTTGGTGAAAATAAAATTTTTAATTAACAAATCTTATTGGTTTTATAGCCCAGGTGGTCTAGAAAAGAATAATTCGGCAAGAAAATAATTCAGTTAGAAAGTAATTGGATATTATTGAATAAGAATGCTAGGATTCTTTGATTAAATCACCAGTTGGCATTACAGTTCACCTGTGCTCACTTGACATCTAGGGAAGCCAGACATAAGCAAAATTTGACATAATTAAGTCATCTTCTAATCCTTTGATCCTAAGTCTAAACATTTTGCAACCGATAAAAATAGAAAGCATGCTTGTGTTACTCATATCTGCTGAGGATGAACCATATTCCTCTAATCTTCCTGTGATTGTAAGTAAAATAGATAGAATTTTATCTCTGGTAGATCAATATTCCTGATATTTTCTCACAATTGACTTTACCATGTTTGGTGAGGCCAAGATCCCCTTTTCTTGAATTCAATTCAAACACATTTTTTTATTACTAGGAAATCGGATATGAATGAAGCATGACATTTACTGAGAAGTATTCTTCTGTTATCATGTAATAACCATGTGAGATGTAAAGAACCAGTTGAAAACACCATGAATTTTTATTGCCACAGAGGTCTTACCACTAGAACATGCCAACCACAGGGAAAAGCTGGAGAGAAAATGAACAACAATTATGTGTCTAGAAGTTGTCAGTCACTTTGTTGTATAATTAAGTAGTCAATTTAAGAAGCACGTATGTTTTAACTACCATGTGTCAGGCTTTATTATGTGCAAATTTTCATGTATTATCTCAGCCACAACCACCACCTTAGAAGATAAATATCACTAGCAATCTTTTATATACCTGTAAAAGATTCCAACTCATAGATACTAAGTTAAAAATAAAAATTTAAATCAAGTATATAAATTGCTAAGAATTATTACTTGTTCTCAAGAACCATGTTTCCCACTCCTCTGCAGGGTCATTGAAGGCATCCATCAACTGATCTCCCAAGGCACTCTCTGTGGAGGTGATATCTGAGGTTGGCCAATTGCTACTCCATGTGACCTCACTTCAGTTAATTTTCTCTCAACAAGAACTAATGATTTCAATAAAAAAGGTAATACAATATCGGCTTTGCCCAAAGCATCTAATATATTAGGCATTACAGCCATGTAATTGTATATTAGAATTATATGCTATTTAATAAATAAATGAGACTTGTGTGTGTCCACACACACAAGGGTACTGCCATCATATCTATTGTGCCATATTAGAAAACCTATAATAATAAAAACTAATTGTCTCTTTTTGAGAATTCACTATTTCTAGGACAGATAAAAATTACTTTATTATATTATTCCTAGCCCCTAGAAAAACATTCATATCACCTCTGATAATCTTTGATATTACAAAGAGAAAACTGAAAGTCAGAGATGTTAATTTGGGCTAGGATACAATGTCCTGTAGCCAACGTTGCAACAGTATGAACTAAACATGAATATATTTGCTTCTATCAATCAATCACATATGATAAGGAGCATCCTTAGGACTGGAAGAACTTAATTTCCTGCCACAATAATTGAGGTCTTTAGGTTAGTGCAATCCATAGGTCTATCAGTAGAAACTGGAAAGTGGCATTGCTATTTAAAGGCACTATGACCCTAATGAATTGAAAATGATTGGATAACGTTTTTAAAGCTATACAGTATTGATTGTAGTGGATGCCACAGAATACCCAGAAAGAAGAAAGAGAATTTTAATGTTCTGGCCTCAGTAACTGCAGAATTATAGTCGCTGGATTTTCTACACTGAGTGTTATACTTGGGGAAAGACCCAGAAGCATGATTTTTCTGACTAAGAAAAAATATTGTCTAAATTAGATAAAATATTATCATTAATATGTTAAAGGAGCTGATATGTTTATTTCTGGTCATCTTGAGCATTTAGGTTCATTTACAGAGTGCATTTCAGTGACTTAATATAGGGTTAGATCAAAGTAATGTTAGAAATAATAAAACTTGTTCATTTTTATCATGTTTTTGTTTTGCTTCTTAACTAATGTCCTGTACACTAATATATTAATCTAAAATAATGAAAAAAGTTATCTATTTTTGAATATTAGGAAACTTGAATTAAAATATTTCTAAAGTTCATATTTAATAACACAAATAAATCCAAGCAAACACTTATATTTAAATATAGAATACATAAAAGACATTCTTTTTTTGGAAATAGTCTGTCATTTGTATTGATTAAATGTTTTGATTTAAATATTTTTTTAGGAGTAATTCATAATTTAAATCTTCTTTCAAGCTACAGGAATAGTTTTTTTTTTTCTTTATAGACAAACATATGAAGAAAAGTTTGAGCCTCTAATCAGACATAGTGTCCTGGAGTCAATCATATGTGCCCAGCTCAGCCTCACCTAAGCATCAAGCTGCAGTCACAGCATATGTCAATGAGGCCTTTGAAACTCTGGAAAATGAAATTAGAATTACCTGCTAATTTAATAGGGCAGTGGAATTGCAGGGGATATTTTTTTTCTTAAAAATATTACGTGCTTTAATAGATATTTGTTGTTGTTGTTTTAAAAGAACAGTAAATACATTCCAAATATTCCCTATTTATTTATTTTATCAGCACTATTTTATGAGAGCATCCTGTATGGGGAGAGAGCAGTACAAAAGAAAGGGATCCCTTTAGAGGTTGTGGCCTTGGATCAGATGATACTCTAGGAGAGGGACGATTTTAGGTTTTTATTAGGGTGGTTGTACTGGGAGTACCAGAAGTTGTTCGTTTTAAGTATATTCTAAGTATAAATGGTACCCAAATGGTCAGAACTAGGAGGGGAGACCCACAGTATATTTATAATTAAAATTGATGGGTCTTCTTTTTCCAAAATTATTAACAAAACAAAGCTGTGCTGTGTGGGTTGGCATTAAACATACACACACAGACACACACACACACACAAATTATTGTGTCTTTACATTATACAGAACCACACATTGATTCAATTGCTCTCTAAGCATCATCCTGTTTAATCTCAAGCCATCCTATTAGTTAGAAAATTGAATAATCTTACTTTAAGATCAGCTAAATGAGGCACAGGACTGTTAGTAACTTTTTACAGGGGTGATCAAAAATAATAGACCCAGAAATTAAACCTAGATACCTTTTCCAAATTCAAAATCTTTAACCACTATTCTATAATGCTTCGAAAGCTTATCTTATTTACATAGGTTTTTATCAACTATGAAGAAGACGTATAGTTATGAATTTTGTGCTAGAAATAACATTTCTAAATTCTGGTCTAAAGAATAACACATTGAGTTAAATTAATATATATTCAAGGGATATTTTATGATTGACTTAAAAGTCAATGATCTCTAATACTCATAGACTATTATTTCAGAGAAAAATATAAAAAATTAACATTAGTTTTATATTAACTTCTAGCCTACCTTAAGCTTTGGTAAAATATGTGACTAAATGTCATTTTTCCCACATATCAATGTTTCTGTATACATTTTATTCTATTATATTTTTAAAAACTTCAATGTTAATGTGAAAATCCATTTTATTTTCATCTGTCTCAAAAATTGAGTGTTGTGATTTGAATGTCCCCTCCAAAATTGGTGTTGGAATTTCATTGCCACTATGGTGGTTTTAGCAATGAAGAGAAAGGTGGAGGCACCTGTAAGAGGGGAGTGGGTCATAAAGAGGAAGTCAGTTATTGCAGAAGTGGCTTTGTTATATAATCCAGTGCAAGTTCCTTCACTTTCTCTTGCTCCTTCCCTCTTCAGTTCTGGCATGTTCTCTTGAGTGTGATGCACTCTGCTATGCTATGATGCAGTAAGAAGGCCCCTGCCAGTTGTCAGGAGCTTGTTATTAGACTTTCTGTGAGAATTTTTTTTCTTTGTAAATTATGCAGTCTATGTTGTTCTATTAAAGCCACTTAAAACAAACAAACTAAGACATTTTGCTGTTAGCCTCCTCTTATTCTTGTACGAGACAGAAACTCTATCATAATTTGGAAGAAACATACTAGAGATAATTTATAGATCATGCCCACAAGATTCTAAAAAATTATTGGAAAGTCATTCCCCTATAAGAGAGAGACTGTGACTGTATACAAGGGAGGGGCAAATGGTCAAAATAAAATTTGACCTTTATAACTATGATTTGAATCTGCCCATAAACTGTCATGGCTTTGGAAAACTTGGCTCATACTTTGTTTCTTAGTGAGACTGTGAACTGCCCCCAATTTAAGGGTTATTCGGTTTAATTTCTCTCTCACTTTGTAATTTGAGTGTCTCCAAATTGTATTCAAGCTACTTCAATTCAAATCAAAGCACATTTGACTGACCAGTACTTGTGTCATGTTTATCAAATTAATTTTCTTAAGCTCCAGTTATCTTGCCTCATCCATTGTATTTTGAAAAAAGAAAAAAAAATAGTACCTGCCTCATTTGGTTACTAGTATTAAACAAGATAGGTAATTCTACAATGTTATAGTTACATCATAATGATTATATTTATTCTTTTACAACATATTTGTTAATATCTTTTGCTTGTTTGTTGTAGCTAGTATAATTAAAATAGCTAGAATACTAGGTAATGATTATCAAAATGAATGATAATAATAAAACTGTGTCCCTATCTTGACATTAATGATGATGTTTTCAGTGTTTCATTATGCTACAATTCATATATGTGTTATATTATATTTGTAACTGTCTAATTATTTATAATTTAATGAAATTTAAGTTAAAATGAAAATTGTATTTGGCTAACAATCATGTTAATCCTAAAACATTGGCCATATTTTTATCATTTATCTACTTATATGGTGAAATATATTAATATATTTCTGAAGTATGAAACAACCGTAAATGGCTATAACCTACTTGTATATGTCAGGCCATTATTTTTATGGCACTAGGTTTGATTGGGTAATAGTGGGAAAGGGAACAGAAGTGTGGTTCAAGTTTGAGAGAGGCTGAGACTACATCAAGTAGCAACTTGATATTAGGAAGTGAAAATCTACTTAGAATGAAGTTAGCAACAGCTTTAGTTTCCATTTTAGGTGCATACCATTTTAAACATTCTCTTTCCTCTCACACATTACCCCCCCCCCCCTCATTTTGCACTGATGAACTTACTTAGTTGACTGAGAAATAAGAAACAGTCTGAACAAAGTGTCTTAATGATCGCCTTCTAAATTAAAAACTGCTATCTGTACTCTGACTTCCTCATCTAAAAATTAATGAAAATTTTCAGCAACTGTCTAGGGAGCAGGACACGACACTCAAAAGCATCTTTTTTTTCACCTGTTTCTTCAAGGTATTTAATATTGCAATTAAATTTTTATCTCCTGCATCACAGTCTTTTTTATATTCTAGTGGAAAATCCCAAATTAGCCATATACATATCGAAACATCTCATCCTAAAACAAGAACACAATCAGCATGAATACCACCACTAAGGCAGAGAGGCTACTGATTCCATGCTTCTCTCTAATACCACCTCACTTTTCTTCTCCACTTTAGAGCAAAACTCCAAAGTGGTTTATATTTTGGTATTAAGGTGTACCTGATTCCTCCATCTCTCCTAAACTTATTACAACGTAAGATTGTTTTTAAATAATATTGCAAATCAACAACTCTTTAAGTCACCATTTCCTCAACAGAGCCAGCTCCAATGATTAATTCTAAAGTTCAGTTTCCTGAAATTTCATTCATTCAAAACAATTATTTCTCTTTATTTCTTGAATTATTTTATTGTCTTGGTTTCCCAGAAATTGTGTACCTTCTACCTGTTTCACTCTTTACTCATTTTCTAACTTTACATTCTTTTTCACTCTTTGTGAATTCTAAAATCTGTAGCACCCTAGAGCTCAACCTTTGGATATGTTATCTTCTCTAACCATACTCACTCCCTCTGTCTCAGTCTTCAAACAATACCTACTAGCTGATGCTCAGATTTTTCATTGAAGCTTCAGGATTGAGTCCAACTGCCTCTTTATTATACACAGTTAAATGCCTAATAATTGCATCATGAACACAATATGTCCAAAATCTAACACTTGACTTTCTACACTAAGTGCAATCAAACCAGCTTCTTACTCAGTCTATCCCTCCTAGTAAATGGCAAAACTTTTCGTTTCATTGTAAAACCTAAGATATATTCTTTCTTCCTCTCATTTTTATATCCCGTCCAATATCTACCTATTGGCATGACAGATACACTTAAAATAGATTAAAAAAACGAATCACTTCTCACTACCCCTAGTGCTACCTACACTCATCAAAGTCATCCTTACCTCCCTCCTGGAACCCCTCTGAAGGGGACACCTTGGTTTTACTGTTGATCCCTCTGTATGTGAATTCCTTTCCATGTAGTACTCTCATTGTTTAAAACTGTAAATGAGTTACTTTACAACCCTGTTCCTACCAATGATTTCTAATTCCACACAGAATAAAAATCATAGCCTTTTTTAAATGTGAACATGCTTTATATACTCTGATTCCTAGATACGCTTTGAAACTTTTTTATATGATATCCATTTTGACCAAGCTGCCACAGCCATAATTACCTCCTTACTGTACATTAAATATCCACACTTGCTCCTATTTCAGGGTCTGTCTACTTTCTCTTCTGTACTACGCATTCTTCCCTCTAACTGTTGCACAATACTCTGCTACTTCATTTTATCTACTATGTTAGTCAGGTTTCTATCAGGGTGACAAAATATCTGAGAAAATTAATTTAAAGAGAGGAAATATTTATATTTCCTCACAGTTTTAATGATTTCAGTCCATAGTCACTTGGTCAGGTTGCTTTGGATCTGTGGCAACACAAAACATCTTGGTGGCAGAAGTGTGTGGTGGAGGAAGAGTACTCACCTCATGATGACCAGGAAGCAATGAGATAGAAGAATGGTTTGGGGTTACAACACCCCTTTCAAGAGCATTTTCCCAGTGTCCTATAATGTCCTCCAACTAGGTTCATAAATGTTCCACAATGTTCCAAAACGACTGAAGGTTGGGTGAACAAGTCTAGAATATGGCCTTCTGGGGACACTTCTGACCCAAACCGTAACACCTACTAAACATACGTGACAGGTAGGCCTTCCTTAGTAACTACACAAAGTAATTCCCCCCTACTTAGTTTTGTGAATTTTCCATCTACAATGCCTAGAAAAATATTTGACATTTCAAAAACAATTTTAATTTTTAAATAAGTAATAATTCAAACAAATGAGAATACACAGAGACCTGTTTTGAATATTATCCATGTGTCTAGAGGCCCATTGAGTAAAGAAAAGCAGTTAGGTAAGAGTAGTGCTCTAGAAAAAATTCCTTCTCTTAGAAAAAAGGAGTGGATAAATGTAATTTTTCATGCCAGAGTAAATGCAAACTGCCTTTCAATATGTGCACATTTATTACATTTTGTTTACCAAAAAGAGGCTAAAAGTCATATTCACCACACTGGATAAAATTACATTCCTAAACCATGTCTGACCCTCTTTTTAATTTGTGCCACACTTATCAAACTAGGTGAGTCATGTTTTAAAAAGAATATTACATTTGCCAAACTTAAGAAATGTATTTAAATAAAGAGCAACTTTAGTACACTTAAAGTCTTATTTTTAAAAAAATCAATGTATACACATTTCAGGATATATAAATATCATATACATGAATAAAATAATGTCTATAAGGATGCTTGTAGATTCTTTTACATTATGTAATACGAAATATAAATAGCAAATGACTAAATGTCTGTAATAACTTGATTTTAACCCCTTATAGTTGTGTGAATTAGTCAAATCATTAAAAATATTTAAATTTCAGTTTCCTCATCTGTACAGAATAGAAATAACACTTTGATAAAATAGGCCAAGGTAATGTATGTGCAGTACTTGAAAAATACCCAAGTACTATTAATGAGAAAAAAAAATCATTTTACATAAAAATGCAGTTAAAGTCTTTTGTAAAAGTGATATTTTGGCACACAGAAGAATATGAAATCAAATACCTATTTGTTAACTATATTTAAAGAAAATGTCCAATTTTTACAAGAAGAAAAATATGCATTTTTCATAGTTACCAAACAGAGGAAACTTGACTGGAGCATTTAAAGCTTTATTTGTTTGCACAGTGTTCAGTATAAAACATTGGTCACTCCCTTTTAAAGATCTCATTTTTTACCTGTCAAATGGGACAGAGTTCAATACACAATTGCTTTCCCACTGGGACAGTTTCTTGGCTGAGGTGAGTAAGTATGTCAGGCAGAGTTGGACATTTAAGAATTAAAATGTCCTAAATAGCACAGCAGAAAAGATTTGATATGTGGCTCCTGGAGAATTTAAACCGTACAAAACCAGCAGGTATTATTATTTTTAAAAAATATCTACTTAGCTCAGAGTGGGGGTGATGATGGAAATAGCAAGAATACCTCTAGAGGAAAACAGTAATTGACGATTTTTCCTTGAATTAAGCTAAGGATAGTTTAATAAATAGAAAGTTGTGTGCCATGTGTTAGCAGCTTAAGCAAAGAGCTGATTGGAGGAGGGGCCGGGGCCTTAGCAGTCAGGAGATGGTGCAAACATTTCTATAATAGGCTTTGTCAGGAAAGACCTCAGAAACCAGCTGAATCAGCAAGATGCACTGGAAACCTGGGAAGAGTCCCCTTTAATTGTTTCAGTTTATAAAATTCCAACCAGCAAAACACTATTAAAGGCCCCAAGAAATGAAGAGACAATAAAGTCTCTTCTTTCTACAACCTACAAATCCTGACTGTCCGAACAAGATTTTGTTGTTGTTATTTATACCAGCTAAGCTTACAGAGGCAATTCAAGTACCATATTGAATTTTAGTTCAAAAAAATGTTAAATAGAACCTAATAACTGCACCAACTGATCACAATTCTTCAAATGATCCTCCCTTTACTCAATAATATTAATAAAACTTAGCTTGGTTGCTTAATGTGAAGGTTAAGCTGACATCTTAATCAGCTACCTCATAATTGGGGTAGTCAAATGTAAAGTAATGAAAAAATACAGCTAACTGATTATTTGCTTTGCATGATGATGTACATTAAATTTTTGATGTTACTGTAACATTTTAAGTTAAAACTTTATAGATTAAGTTTCTAAAAAGGAAAATGTAAGGAATGTTTTTGGTAAGGAAATAATAAATATGAGTAAATCTCCTTGTACAGTATCTGGAATTCTCCTTTTTTCTTTGATATTTTCTTGGAATTTTTTTTTTAAATGACCACATGAGACATCTTCTCAACATTCTGATCAGTTGGGTTCTTTCTTCTGTATCTCAATATCTTCTCACATTTAAATTCCGTCATCTTCTTTTATTATTTTCCACTTATCATCACCGATAATCATACTCCCATGTTCATCTCTTGCTATTATTCACCTTTCTTCCTCAAATTCATTCTGATTTGCAACATGTGCTAGCTTAACTCCAACAAAAATTCTTACTATCACGATTTCCTGCCTATTTGCCATTTTCTACTCAAAATCATCCCTCTTCACCACTTTCATCTACACTTAGATAACATGGTTAATCTTTATTAGTAGGTTGAATTTGCTATATAAAGAAATTAAAGCTCACAGGGATTAAATTTCTTGACCAAGCATTCAAAGTGTGTGATTTGATGTGGTATAAGTCTAAAATTGTGGCTCTTCCCTTTAAACTTATCCAATATCGTTCCAGATGGCAAATAATAGCTTCATCAAATCTGGGTGCACATTAGAATTATCTGTGAGCTCCTAAATGTACCTGGCTATGATGTCCTTCTCCCCAGGTCTCCTCATGGCCTCCTGCTTCTTCATGCTTGCTTCCAGATGTTTTCTTGAACTCCTTAAAAATAGATTTTTTCAGAACTCATGGAAAACTCATTGTAAATACTTACAGTGGTCAAGAGGTACTTAAAAGTGTATTTTTCTTATTTTAGATTCAGTGATTAATGAAGGCATTACCATAACAAGATAAAAAATATTAAAAATCAAACACAATAGCAGAAAAACTAACAAATGACCTCTAGCCATCGGTGAGAGAAAGAATGACTTTATAAGAAAGGGATTTCATTACTGCATTGTGGCATCTGAAAAACTTATCCTCTCTTATTTCTGAAGTACCTATATTCACTACCTTCAATGGTGATATGTCAAAGAATTTGAATTATAACTGTATGGAATATATAGTATTTTGATGTTTCTCCTATGCTAGCTCATTTAATACTCAACAACTGCATATAGGTGAGGAAATAAAGATGCAGTTAGAGTCAGCAATATGTTCCAGATTATACCATCTGTTAGTGCTGGATCCAGAATTTAAACCCAGAGAATTTATCTGGAGAGGGATGGATTTAATTCCTTTCTATCCCAGAGGGAACAGATATATACAAACACCAAGGGATCAATGACTTCTGTATTAGTCAAAATTTTCCAGAAAAACAGAACTAGCAGGAGATTATATATATATATATATATATATATATATATATATATATATATATATACACATATATATATTTATATATATTTTATTTATTATGGGAATTGGCTCATGTGATTATGGAGACCAAGAAATAGCACTACCTATTTTCTCCAAATTAGAGAACCAAGAAAATTGGTGGTATAGCTCAGTATAAGACAGAAAGGTAATGGGTGGAGGAATTTGCTGGTAAGAGCCCTGGAGTTCAAAGGCCCAAGAATCGGGACCTGTGATGTTGGAGCGCAGGAAAAACAAATATCAAGAAGACAAAAATTTTCAGCCTTCTTCCTTTGTTCCATTCAGGCTCTCTAGGGTTTGATTGATGCCCTCTCATGTTAGGAAGAATAGCTCTTCTCCTCTTTCTACTGATTTAAATGCTAAACTCTTCAGGGTATACCCTCATAGGTACAGCCAAAAGTGATGTTTTACTAGCTATCTGAGCATTCTCTAGCCCAATCAAGTTGAAACATAAAATTAACTATTAAAGCTTCCTTTACTTATTCCTACTTTTTTTTTTCCCCACTTGCAATAGTGGAGCTTGAACCCAGGCTCCCACCATGCTAGACAAGTGACCCAACGCTGAGCTCCCCATGGGTCTTAATGCTTACAAAGGTTAAATGGAATACTTGCAACTTCTAATAAACCCCAAAGTTTCTAGATCTTAGATACCTACATTTTCCTGCAATGATGATAAACAATGGACACTTTGATTCATCAATGTCAAAACAAAATGTTGTGCAAACTTCTTATCCTGCTTCAAATAAAGGGAGCACATGAGGAAGAGGGAACAGTCAGCATCCCTCTATGGGAACAAGGGGTTCAGTTCTGCTCTCCAGTTCTTCTTGGCAAAATGACCCATGTGTTTGTTCTACTAAAACTCACCACTGTTTAGGAAGGAACTCTCTGAGCTGCAGGTTAAAGATATTTATAGCAGAGGGGCAGAAGAACAATCATTTTATCACCTACTTTCCTTTCTTGCTAAAACAGGATTATTCCCCTGGTGTAGTTTCAAGGGCTTCTTTGTTTCTGTTCCAGTTTTACATGACTTAAGCAGTAACCTGGTGTAACTTCCCTAGAGAGAAGATTTCCTGCAGTTTAATAGGTTTCTTTATTAGAATGCTTTTTTCTTGTTGGTAAGTCACTGTATATAGTCATTACCTAATTTCCTTACATATTACATATGGCCATTATCTAAGAAGAAAATGTGCTAAATTCCAATACAAATATTTATGATAAAAGTAATACATTATTAGTAGTACTAGTAGCAGTTTTATTATTATTAGAAAGTATTCTAGATGAAAGCCAACGTCTGGGCTTTACACTAATACTCTGTGTAATTACTGTGTCTTTTTTTCTAAATATAGAGTGGTAGGAGAGCATTAAAAATTTCAAGTCAAAGAGTAATGAATTTTCATATAGATTGTGTTTATAGGAAAGAAGTAGGACACCTCAGAAGGAAATTAAATGTTAGCAAATGCTAAAATGTAAATGACATGCTGAAAATGAATCAATTAGATAGGGAAAACAAATCCTTCATTGTTTTATTAAGATAATCATCCATTCATTTTTCTTTACCATCCAGTCAGTATTCTTTTGAAATTTGTTAATTGCCTCCTTTGAACTGAAATAGAATAAAATTATGGATTTTTGACAAAATGGTGAACCACAATCCAAAGCATGACCATAAACTAATAAGTTTCCTGCTCATTGAACTATTTAAATATCAATCCAACAGAACTATGTCTGAGAAAGAAACAAGCATCTCCCTGTTCAGCAGAATGTAAAGCTGATTATATAAAATGATTTTGGTCAAAGAGTGGAGCACTGATTTAAGAAACAAAGATGTTAGATAGCAATAATGCAATTGATTTATGATCAATGTAAGTACTTTCAATAATGGAACTGTGCAATTATGCAACTGCTTTAGAAGCCCTGAAATGTGATAAAAGTATGTTAAAAACACAAAACCAAGTAGGAACAGAATCTCAGAGAAAACTTGATTTTTTTGCAGCTGCAAAATTTCTAATGTAAACAATATTATGTGTATATGTTTCATATACAATTTGTGAAGTATACTAATTGTTTTTATTAAGGCCCACAATATCAATAATTATAATTGCAAAGATTTTATTAATTGTTGGAAAATAGGTTCCATGAATTTATTAATTGTCTTTGTAAACCTCTGCCACATACTTAGTAAGGAATTATCTTTAGAACTGCTTTTTCTAAAGCAGATAAAAGATAAGACTGTGCTCCAAATTATAATGACTTTGATTAAAA
Organism: Marmota monax; assembly: GCF_021218885.2. Taxonomy (NCBI): domain Eukaryota; kingdom Metazoa; phylum Chordata; class Mammalia; order Rodentia; family Sciuridae; genus Marmota; species Marmota monax. Next base: position 2,204,141 of record NW_026695005.1, read on the forward strand.
CTGTCCTTTAATTTGCAACTGAGTAGTAATTATCATCAGGAGTGCCTATAGACTATAAATGTGAATTTAAGTTTGTAGAAAATATTATACAAAACAATCAAAATGGATAAGAAGCTCTTGTTTGAAGTAGCTAATAGAGTTTAACAATTGTGACCTCTCATCAACATCTGCTAAACAATTTTGAAAATAATGTAGGCACAGTGAAATTGTCAAGACATTACAATTTGAGCCAATTCTACCCATATAAACGTATTTTACCAAGTTGCTTGGGAAATAAGCATTACATAGCAAATATCAGGATGACAAGCTCTTCTACTTTGGAGATGACAAATAGTGTAAGTTGTACAAAGGAAATATGAGAGTCTTTCTCTCATATATTTAGTTATAGGCTCTTTATGGACAGATGAACTGAAGTTTGCATCTCCTTACATATTAAAATATTTGTTCTAAAAAATTACCAAAATTGAGTTATTAAAAATCCCTTTGGATTAGGCAGAGGAGAGTAAAGGAAGGGGTGGGGGTATGGGGGTAGGAAGGGTAAAAGAATGAATAGGACATTATTACCCTATGTGCACATATGATTACATGATCAGCATGATTCTACATCATGTACAACCAGAAGAATGAGAATTTATACTCCATTTATGTATAATGTGTCAAAATGCATTCTACTGTCATGTACAACTAATTGGAAGATTTTTTAAAAAATCCCTGTTTTCACACATTCTACTTCTTATAGGATTTAGTATTATCATCCATGACATATTAGTTTTAGTGTCTTATACTATATAAGCCATAAAATTAAATTGTTTATCAAGTGCTTTCACAAGTATTATTTGATTTTTATCTTATATCATTTGATTCTTATTCTGGAGTAAGGATTTTCACTATTTAGTCAGTTTGTCTGCCAACATATATTTATTAAATACTTACATTTACTTGGTAATGTGCTAAATCTTGAAAATTCATTGATAAACAAAATAGCCTTAGTCTCTGATTTCTTGAAGTTTATGGTCTAGTTAAAAAGGTGGGTAATAAAGAAAGAGTTGTAGGTATAAAAGAACATATTCCCTGAGGAAATCATCTAGAAAAGGTTGATCCAGAGTTCAAACTTAAGTATACGATTTGTTTATACTTAACAACCTATTAAGTCCTAGCATTTATTTCAGTAGCTGTAGTTTACAAGAACACATTTTAAAGAACTCAAAGAGAACTTCATTTATGGTAATTTACAGGGAATACAGGTCACATTTTTCCTAGAGGAGAATAATAGACTGGCAGAAATAAAATGCTATTACTAGAAATAACATCATACTTTTTTTTTTTAACTGGTACTGGATATTTCATCCAGGAGCACTCTACCTCTGAGCCACATTCCTGGCCATATTTATTTATTTGTTTGTTTGTTTGTTTATTTATTTAGTTATTATTTTAAGAGAAGTTCTCACTAAGTTGTTAGGGCCTCACTAAGTTGATGAGGCTGGCTTTGAACTTGCAATCCTCCTTCCTCAACCTCTCCAATTGCTGGGATCACAGGCATGTGTGCCCTGTTTAAAAATAAGTAAAAAGCTTTCATTTTTATAAAATTTAAGTTTGATGACCTTTAGAATAAATCTGAAACCTAGTGAGCTGGTTGATTTCTTTCAATGCATGGCTTTCATGAAGCTCAGAGATAGATTTCTATAGGAATGTCTGAATGATTGCTAATGACCCTTGTCCTCCTCTTTGAGTGCAGGTGGAATCTATAAATAATGTGAAGTATTACTCCCATGATTGTGTTATAGTATGTGCCAAAAGAGTAGTACTCTGGGTGAGTACAATCTCATCACAGGAGCACATAAAAAGCAGAAAATTTTCTCAGGCTAAAATCAGAAGGAGATGTTAGAAAGATCTGAAGCACTGGAAGAATTTCTCAGCCTCTTACTTTCTTGAACTTGGATAAAGCCACATACAGTATCAGAGATCAGAGATATGATTCCAACTGACACCATAGAAAAACTGGAATGTATACTTATACAATCAATACATACACATGTCCCCAAATGTAGGGTTTTCCAAAACAATTCAACTCTGAATGTGAATTACAAGAATCAGAGGGTTCTCCGGAGATCTGTGAGATATAGCCTTTGTTTATTATCCCTGTAAATAAATGTACTGTACCATAATATCTGGAAAATACCTGTAGACCTAAGCATTATTTCTTATTTTTAATCTTCCTTGCTTTCATTTAAGGTTATTTTTGTCCAGGCTGCAATCAATGGAAGTATAAATATGCTTTTAGTGTCTTATCAGGTTAGCAGAGCAGAATAACTTTTAGTTTTATCCCCACTAATCTGACACTTGAAAGATCTCTCATGATTTTTAATCAAATGATTAGTGATGTAAGAAAAGTAATATTCTATGTAAGACAGCAGGCATACCTGCTTATATTTGTATCAGATTATACAAATTTCTAAGAAATTCATACCAATTTTATTTTGCAATTAGAAAGAATATAAGATTACCATATATATATATATATATATATATATATATATATATATATATTTAATTATTAAAATAATCTCATAAATTGCTAGTTCTTTCATTTTGCAGAAAGCTGAAGAATACTGAAAATTTGGGTAAACAAATGATTTTTAAAAGTCAACTATTAGTATAACAGAAGAAACTGGATGATAGAATTAACTGGATTAAAAAAGAAACACTACCCTGAAATATCTCCAATTGATAAACTTCTGAGTTTTAGGCAAGATGGTCCAGACACATAGCACCACCTGCTAATCCTGCAGTATTCAAATATCAAACATCATCTTTCTTCATGTGAGTGCTGTTGGAAAACAAAAAGGTGGTTGTTTCTTTAATATATTTGTCTATTTGTCATGAATAATTTACTGAGTCTCAGCCAGTATAATTCATTATAATGACAAAGGAGATAATAGATGTGATTATATTTTAACTGCTATATTCCAATATTTTATCTGGTTACATATATTATTTTGAATTTTTCATTGTTATATTTTGACATAAACTTGTCATTAATATATGATAATACAAAAATATGAACTTAAATATTCCTCAATCACTGCCATATTAAATTAATTCTCAATTTTACACAATTTTCTCATTATTTCAAGGTAATAAATAGTTACTTTTTTAGTTACCTTCAAGGTAATAAATGTTTCCCTGATAACCACTATTTTTTTTTCACTAAGGTTAAAGATGTATGTCAAAAAATAAAATTATGACTGTAAAATTCTATTCTGCACTTTCAAAGGTCTATAAAGGAGTGATCATACTGATAAAACATAAATAATATTATCTACTACAAATCCTTAGTTCTGGTTGTGAAATACACATCCCCAATAAAGTAAGTTGCACATTACAAGAATATAAACAGTACTGATTTTAGCTTTGACTCTTATTGGTAGTGGTGGTTTTTATAAGTTGCATCTATGCCTTCCTTGTCAATTATTTTTAGTTTATATTTTTAGTCTTTTGCACAATTTTCAAACAGCTTCAGAGAAAAGATATGACAAAGCACAAGCTATCTTTGTCAGAATTCAATCAGAAATCAAGCCAATAGTGTGTATGTACACACACGCACATTCTGCACAGCCATTAGCCTTCCTGCAATTGTGGGAACTGGATAAGCAGAGTCCATAGTGGAGATGGATGCTGGAGCTTGGCTCCCCGCACCACCTCCGGGCATGTGGTTGCTAACAGCTGGTAGATGTGAAGTAGTTAAGAACAGGGACAAGACCAGCCCCACAAGTGCAATGTATTGAAACTGTATCGAAACTGATCTCAATTCTAGGCATCTCTAACCTTGATATATGGGAGTTTGAAAGCACAAACAAACCAAACTCTTTCATCAGGGGTCAAATGACACACCTTGTGCAGGAGTCAGAGAAATTGAAGAGTGTTTGGTGTGGAGCAGGAGCAGCCTGGTCCATGCCACGCACGAAAATGAGGAGCTCAGCCATTAAGCCAGAAGTGGCATAAGTCGCAGAATGGTCACTGCTTCACATCTCCCTTTGGAATCTCCTACAAAAACCTTTTCTGTGGTTCACTCTGCTCAGGAAGACACAGGGAAGAGAATTCAGTGGAATGTAGTTTAACCAAATTAAAGTGGCATATTACAAAACTGCCCTACGAGTAAAGAATTCATTGATGACTAACAAAAGTACAAAAGTAGAGAAAAGACCTTCCTTGGAGTCTTAGTAAAAGTAAATTCCTTCTCCCCAAAAATTGGAAGTGACATTTGACTCATACAAAGTGTGCAGAGCAGTCAGCGATCAATTGATTCCATGTGTCACTCAACTTAGCTCATGTCTGCTTGCTTTCCTTCCAAGAAGAGTGAGACGAAGAGGGGAAGCAAAACTAGGTCTAGTGAACGGGGGCATGATTTTAATTCCTCCAAATTTCAGATTTTAAAATATATTACGAAAATGACTACTTCTAATTATCATCACTTATGAATAGGCAGAATTCGACAAAGGTCTTCAAGAATACCAACTAAACATTTTATTGGCTACATATAGAAGCATATTAAAATTTGGTTTAATATCAGATAAATGTAGCCAACAATTATACCGTATTTTTTAAAAGAGATTTGTTTTTGTATTCTCAATATTATTCCTTTATTATCACGAATTCTAAGGACATTGCATATAGAATACCACCACATTTTTTTATATTGGAAATAAACTACCCTTGAGTCTGAGCAATTAAAAAAAATCTCTTCTGCCTTTTCTTCTAATTTCAAATAGAATCCAATTTAATCTCACTGAACAGATTGGCAGAAAGCATTAAGCAGACACATTCTTAAGAATATTCAGCCCAAACCATGTTTTTTTTTTTACTGTGATAATTACAACTGGGTATATCCATAGAATGGTTAGCTTAAGGCTTGAACAAATAAACCAACCCATGTTCTGCTCTCTTAATGATAACATTGTTACTTGATTCCTTTTCTTGCTGTGGCTTCACTGGTAACAAACAATATTATTGTTTCATAATGTCTTTTATCTTCAAGACTAAATTTGCTATTAGAAAACATTTCCTAATTTTAAAAAATATGTATGATTCCTGAAAATGGTCAAAGCTTAAAAATAGGATGATCAAACAGAGAACTGCTCCTTATTTTCCTTAATAAAACCTGCATTTTATTAAGAAAAACATTTAAATCATTTAAATTAATAAATAGTTGTTCATATTAATGTGGTACAGCATGATATTTCAGTACATGTATATAATATGTACTGATGAGGTCAAGGTAACTGGCATAACCATTATCTCAAATGCTTATCATTTCTTCATATTGGGAACATTTAAACTCCACTATCTGTTTGGAAATATACAATTAATTGTTGTCAACCACAACTCTGCTACCATACTATAGGGAATTAGAAATTATTCCTCCTATCCAGCTGCTCCCTCTGTCTGCTAACCATCCTCTCTCTATCGCCAACCTCTATAGCTTATCAGCCTTAAATCTTCCTTTTGCTGAAGATGAAATAACCCTGCATTTAAAACTATGTTGAAATTGGTCACAGGTTCATCTTATTCAGGAATTAATTGATATGGGGGATAAAACAGGAAAAAATAATGGAGAAAAGTGTTAAGAGAAGAAATTAAATCTCTAACCTGCTATTTAAAAACATGAGGATTAGTTACTTCAGGATTACTTGTGTGACAATAGTCTGAGTGCTATGGAGGAAAAGCCAATAGTTAATTATTCTATTCTTTTATAAATTGAAAAAAAAACAAAACACTCAAAATTTGTCATTTCTTTTATTAAAACTTCAAGGCTCCAATAATAATCAAAGATAATTATTATCAGTGAGACAATCATAGCAGTCCATATTCTTGATGAATTTTGCATTGTTTTATGGCCATTTTCTTAGTGCCACTAAATTTTACTTCTGTTACTTCAACATAATTATTGATTTGATCCTGAAACTAAGAAATTTTCTTTTTTTTGCCTATATTAACCCATGAGTATATTGCTTTAAATTAGTAATTTAGTCCACTACAATTCAATTTTCTAAGGATCATGGGAAGGGAGGAGAGAGGGTGGAGGAGAGGGAGAGTGTAGGCAGTAGGGAACAAAATGGAGCAAATGATGATGTGAGCATGTGTGCAGGTGTCACAGGAGCTCCACCGTCAAGTTCACAATTTTCCTCCATAATTTTTATGTCTTTTATGATTGTGCTGAGAGTTCATGTGTTAGTAAAGATATGTGGCAATTTCAACTTTGTAATGACAAATATGGATATGAAGCAAGGTACACATCACAATTATGTAGTATTTGGATTATATATTGGAAGTCTACTTGTTAAAGACACTGTCAGGGTCATAATGACATTGATAATGTACAAATAAACATATAGTAAAATAAATGTTCCATAAATATCTTTAAAGGTAGATAAATGAATACATTGGAGTCTATCATAATTGATAATTGGTTAAAAATACCATGTATATAGTAATAAGTATTTCCACAGTTTTTTGTTTCATGAAGAGTGAGAATATTTTTTTTTCTGATTTTTCCATTAAAATGCTGTTTTTAATTTATATTATCTATAATATACCTGAGTTTATTTAAATGGTAGAACTGTGCTTAAAGAAAAGTAGCAACTTGAAGTGAAATCAGAATTGGTATTTTGCTTCTTGGTTATTATATTGGAAAGACCAAGGGAAGAGGAATATACCATTTTGGTTCTGGGGAAAACAATAGACTGGGTAATTTTTTTTTGGGGGGGGCAGGGAGTTACCAGGGATTGTACTCAGAGGCACTCAACCACTTTAATTTTAAACATCATTATCTGTTTTGTGTTTTAGTTACAGACAGGGTCTCACTGAGTTGCTTAGCACCTAGCTTTTGCTGAGGCTGCCTTTCAACTCATGATCCTCCTGCCTCAGCCTCCCAAGCCACTGTGATTACAGGTGTGCACCAGTGCACCCATCTAGACTGGATAATTCTTCAAAGAGAATTTTGAATGCAAAGAATAGACTGTAAGATAATGGAGAATGTAGCAAGATAACTTTTATAAGAATTCAAATTATTTCAAGAGACCACATATTGTTTAATTATGGAAACAGTGCCGTGTAGTGAAAGTATAAAGCAAAATAAGAAATAAGAACAGGATTGAAATGAGTTTAGGGATAAGTAGTTGAAGGCTTTATTATTTGATGATATATTAGTTTTTTGTTAAACATAGTTTTCATATATAAGAAAATTTCATTGTAAGTTTCCTTCCTTTCTTCTTCCTCTCTCTCTCTCTCTCTCTCTCTCTCTCTCTCTCTCTCTCTCTCTCTCTCTCTCTCTCTCTCTCTCTGGCATGTGTAAGAATTTGCCAATTGTACGATTAGGATTACACAACACAACTTTTCTGACATCACCTGCCAATGCAGAATGCTTCCCAATTCTCCCCCAATTTCTACAATTCATTAGAAGAACCCAGAGAACTCTAATAGAAAGAGAAAAGGCCCAGAGGGACGTTTCCAGGAACAATACTATACAGGGAGCCTCACTGCCCTCCTCCTGTGGAGTTAGGGATGTTACTTTCACAACATCAAGTCCTAACCAACCAAGGAAGTTCATTGGGCTGCATCATATGGTTACACTGATTGCCTGAGTGACCTCATTCCTCCTTTGGAGATCTGCTTGGTTTCACATGACCCCAAAACGACATCCTAAAACTTCACTGTTACTATTGGGCTGACCCACGTGCCCCAGACATAAAAACACTCCTGCGGTACCTGATATTGCGGGGGCATAGAGATTACCTTCCAGGAGATCAGAGATAAGAGTAATGACTTTACTGCAGAGAATCTCTCTAGAAGAGCAATGAATGTGTAAATTCTCAGGGAGTTGTATTATGGGAGAGCTTAACTGCATTTTTAAAATGTTTACAGTTAACATATTACAATTTCCATAGTAGAGGGGGAAAGCCATTTACAAATAGAAGAGGATCATGCACATATTTTTGACATTGGTCATCAGTTGTGATCTGAGAAACTCTGGTCCAAGGGCTTCAGGCTTATTATGACTTTTGAATAATTAAACACTTTAATTTTAAACAACATTATCTACAAGAAGTGCTTCCAGAATGAACTCTTTTAAGGGCCACTTAGCAATTAAGACACCAGTTATATAGGATAAATCTAGTTGAGTAGGGAAAAAATAAAATTTGGATTTGACAAGTTGTGCCTCACCATTACTTTTCATTGCTTTCCTCAGTTCTCTCTTTATAGCACAGCTCTGCTTCTAGAAGGAAGGTCTTGTTTTTATACCTGCTCCTGTCTTCCATTTTAATTTCTTCACTTTCTGACTATTCCCTCTACTCCTGTGTATTTGTGTGTATAAATGTGTGTGTGTGAGTGTGTGTAATTCACATTCATAAGTCTCTGCAACATGGAAATTCCTATCTCAAGGGCTGATTTGTTACTCTACTTCTGGAAGATTCAGATATTAGTTAGAAAATATGTTTATTAGCTTTCTATACCAAAGAAGACAACAGAAAAAGAGAGTTAGGAAAATCAGTAGAACTTGTAATAATGGATAAAGTAAAATCATATAGTCCAGAATTGAGAAATTACATATACTTATTTTCTTTGAATCAAGCAAATTCATAAAAAAAACTAAATATTTGGGAACCAAAGAGAAGTAGAAAAATACTCTATATTTATTTGATGTCACTTGGGTTTGTTTTTAACTGAATCATATCAATTACATTCACATAAGGAAAAACTATTGTCATCTTCAATTTAACAGTATTATCTGATGCTTTTGGGTATTTCTTTATGCGGATAAGAAAAGTATAATCACATTTTTCCTCTTACAGATACTAGAACAATATAAAAGCAGATTACATTTGAAACCTGAATGACTGACCCTCTGAAAATTTGTCGAGTGCATTAAATTGACATGTTGAATTTCTTTATTGTGAGTGCTTAAACCCCATAGAAAATTGAAAGAATGTGAAAGACTTGTAAGTCTCCACAGATGAGGAAGAACTAAAGACCTCTCAAGGTATCTTCTACAATCTCCTATCTTTGGAGAATCTGTGATATATTAGGAAAACTGAAGTAAGGAGGAAGATTGATAGAGAACAAGAGCTCCACTTTAAGCTAGTAGATTTCAACAGCCAATTTAACACTGTGCTGATAAATTCTTGTCAGCATTTGTAATTCATCAGGGATTTTACAAGAAAAAGTCCTTGTATGTTCTTTGTGGGATTCTGGTGCAATACAAATAAATCTCTTTTGGATTTTTGGGCCCAAGGTAAAAAGGACACTAAGTACACTGATTTTGATACCAGATCTTCTTGGAAAAAAAAAGAAAAACATGGAAGTAGAAACTACTATCTTCTAAGAGCTGCCTGGTAGATGTATATCAAATAGAATTAATAAAAGAGTGGAAGGAAACACAACTAAATTGAGTTCAGCTGTTACTTTTGCAGTTATTTAAATGATAACAATTTTTTAAAAAGTAAAATCATCTCTTCTTGCTCTTTGAGTAATTCCACATTTTGTAGTGTATATATACATATAATATTTGATGCTAAATATGTTTTTAAAATAACATTGAATCAGTTAAACCGTACATAGAAAAATTACAAAACAATATATAGTAAATGTATCTTGTGATATTTTATTAAAATTGAAAGACTGCTAAAGAGTAAAACTGCAAGGTTGTGAACTTTGTCCTAAATGTTTGATGCAATCCAACAGATTACACATAGCCACTATGTTATTATTGAATTCAGCTACTTAGTGTGTTCAAAGTCATTTAATTTTAGGAACAAAATAAGTAGAATAAAAAGATAAAAGTGTTATGAACAAAAATATAATATTTTGAGTTAATAACACAATAATTTTTAAAACAAAATAAAAACTAGAAATTACTAAACAATTTAATATTATTGAACCATTATTGTATAATAAAAGCAACTTCAAGAGAAACAATTACATATTATATCTATCTATGTAATCTACTTTAGTGAATTTTGAGGATTTGGGGCCTTTGGGCTCAAAGAGATTTTTCCTTCATTCTCTCAATAATATAAAAATCAATCCTTGGGACTTCAAAGGAAAACAAGAGAGAGAGAGAGATATGATGAGTCCCTTTAATGAACTGGAGACATGTAAACTGTTAGCATCTGGGATCCTGTGATAATTGTCAGCCCTACCTCTCCCAAACTAAAAGACTAAACTCCAGTGTGGTTATACTGGTTATCAAGTCGAATTCCTATCTCCAAAATGACCCCAGTTCCTGAAAATGCATGCCTGAGAAAGCTCAGCTGTGAAAGTAGTTTACTATTTGTTCCAACCCAAACCTGGTTACAGACCATTGACCGCTATGTATTAGAGCATTTACTCTAAAAAACTTACAATTATAAACCCCCTTTCTGCCCTTTTGAGTTGTAAATCTTCTGCAACCCAGAAATGTCTTCCTTAAGGGCTTGGAAACTATGTAATTATCAAGGACAGTCCCCCATCTCCCAGTGCCTGTGAGAGTATAGGCATCTCACTTCAATAAAGGACCATTAACACACACAGATATACTAATTACATTGACTAGACTCCCCCACTCTTAAGGTCCATCAATATTTAAACTTCTGCCTGCCTCAATGTTTAAAAAACCTCCTATCTTTTTTTTTTCTGTGGAAGTGACCTCAGTTTATAGGGGAGTCTGCTCTACTAAAGCAATCACAACGAAATCGGTCTTGTTACTTTTAATAAACATCTGACTGTGTTTCTCTTCGAAATAGTGTAGTAGGATAAATATCTATCAACTGAATAAACATATTTGTGATGGCATAATGACAACTAATACATTATTCTACGCAGTCAGCCCTACAAGTATGTAAGTAATGCTAACCATGAAAATAATGTAACATGGTTGAGAGTAAAAGAAATAAATTTTTGTGTTGGATGGACTGAGAGGTGATGCATGACTTGAAACATTAAGGTGGAGAAGACTTTTCCTAGGTATAGAGACAAGAACCCAAAAGTATGATTGGTGTGAGACTCAGTTTGCTAGGAATGACACACGACCTGTACCATGAGTCCAGTCAGAGTAAACCTGGATATGTTCAAGGGAAACTGATCATGAAGGTCATTGAAAGGATGTCTTATTACAAATGCTCTGACAACCACTGAAGGAAAAATAGATGATAAGCTATTCTATTCTTGATTTTTCACAGTTGACCATATATTTAAAAAATTAATAGGAAAGGAGTAAATATATAAGGAAGAAGAGCTGTCAGGTTAATGAGGCTATCTAGGGGCACAGAATGGTGGTAGTGAAGAGTAGATAGTTTTCAGATATATTTTTGGTCAAGAAACTGGATACTAGAGATAGGGCGAGACAATATTTAACATATCTATAAAGTTTCTCTCTTTAATAACTAGAATGATGGTTATTTCAGTTCTGAAGAAATTAGGTTTTAAGGGATAAAAATAATATAAAACACTCCATTTTGGATGGGCTAAGTTTAGAAGTCTATGAGCTAGCCAAGTGGAAATACCAAAAGCTCAGTAAAAATATCTTGGCTGGTGCTCTACATGTGAAAAATATATGGATGATATTTAAGAGAATGACATCATTATCAAGTGATAACACAGAAAGTCATAGAGAGGAAACCACCTATGATCTAAGGATCTGCCTCATTGAGACAAGAGATGCCAGGGAAGATTAAGGTCATCAGTGAGGCAGCAAGGACACCTGATGCGGAGACCTCCTGAAGGCCAGGAGCAGAAGTCAAGTGCTGCTAACTAGTTGATGACTACAAGAATTTTCAAAATTTGATTAAAGTAGAAATAATCAATGACTTTCATAAAGGCGGTTATATTGGAATTGTTGTACTTCCAAGTTGCAAGACTTGAATAATAATTGAAGAAGGTTTTACAACAATATGTCATACCAGACCATCAGAGCCTGACAAACTCTTACCACAAATATCTAGGAAAGCTGGATAATTGTAATATTTTAAATCATTTATTTCTGTCACAGCAAAAATATATAATACCAGTAAAAATACAGAACTGAATATCACAGAAGATAATTCATGAGCTAGTAATATAGTGGAAGGAGAAAATAAATCATTTTAGTAACTATAGATTGCCTTTTAATTTTATACTGAATCTCACCTACCACTTTTATACATAATTATAGAGCATTTATTTATGCTCCCTAACCCCCTTTTATTTTGTATTTTACTACCAGAAAGAGCTTGTGTGAATTCTAAATATTTTCAGGATTGGGTTATTACTCTAGGTCACATATTTATTATATATGTACTGGACAACAGTGATAGCCTTCTAACTGACTTCTCATATTTCATCCCCAGTACCAAAGCCACATAATTATCCCCTTTCCAAAATGATACCTGCTTAGAATCTTCAATGGAACATAATCACATTCAAGGAAAAATGATAACCTTGCTCATGAGGTAGTTCCTACCTACCCTGAGTCTCAGTTCCCTGAAATTCACCAAAGCATCTGTGGTGATTAATTTTTGTGTCATCTTGAGTGGGCTTAGGGATGCCCATAATGCTGGTAAAACATAAGTTCTGAATGTGTCTGTGAAGCTCTTTTCCGAAGGGGCTAGCATTTGAATCAGCAGACTGTATAAAGATCACCCTCATCAGTGTGAGTGCAAATCATCCAATACATTGAGGACCCTATTAGAACAAAATGCAGAAGGGTGAATTTCTTCTCTGTGTTTCAGCTAAGACATCCATCTTCTCCTGCCCTTGAATATTGGTTCCTGGGTTTTGAGTTTTCAGACTCATCCTGAATTATACCGTCAGCATTCTTGTTCTCTAATTTACAGACAGCAGATTATGGCACTCCTGAGCCTACATAATCATGTGAGTCATTTCCTGTAATCAGTCTATCAGTCTGTCTATCTATCTACCTATCATTTCCAATTAGTACTGTTTCTCTGCAGCATGTTGACTAATACAGCATCCTATCTGGTCACTTTAAACCATTTACTAATCTCCCATCAGTATGTCACCAATCTCTTCACTACACATGATTTAAGCTCTGCTTGTAATATTTTTTTCAACTAATCCACTTAATATAAATCTGGCTTTGCATAATTAATGCAGATAATTGAATTCAGATTACCTAATTTTAATCATTTTCTGACTTTTAAAATGAAGGATACATTGGTATCACTCTTGCAGGCAAGAAATCCTTCTCTATTATATAATGATTGTCCAATTCAACATATGGTTCTTACCCGTCATCAGAACAATAGGTTGTCCAATTCAACATATGGTTCTTACCCATCATCGGAAAACTGACCTTTAGGCGTCAGCCTCCTGTCTTAGGTTGATACCACTGCAATTGGATCATACCCGTCACTGACTACCGGTCCAGCCTATAGCCATTGGCCCCCAAATTTTAGACCATCACTAGCAGAAGGGAGGAGGATACAGAAATGCCACGACACCAAGCCAATTGATGGCTCCTTGGGAAAAATTGCATCACTGGTGACACCATCAGCAAAGATATGCCAGCACTACCACAATTAACATGGGGTGCGCTGGCAAGGAAATAAAAATTGCATCACTGGTTAATCACTGTCGCAGATGTAAGAATGGCCAAGCTGGAGTTCTGGATATCAGCTGTTATGGATTTGAGTCAAATCATCTTCTTTTCGATCTGTAGAAATTGTTTTAGTTAATCTCTCTGGAATCCAAATCGGCTGCTGTTCTTCCTGTGGAAACACACAAACAAAACCCCGGCTCCAGACAATCACTGGGTCAGGACCTTTCCATTGTCCTGTTAGAATATCTTTCCAAAGTACCTTAGGCTTATGTACATTTTTTGGATACATATGTCTTTCCGCAGCACTAAGTCCTTATGAATCCAAATTTAAAAAGTTTATTGTAAAAAGGGTTATTTTAAGTTTATCTTTGGGGGATATATACCCCTTTTCAATTCCCTCTTTTTGCTTTAATAAGTATATGTCTGTATCTAATAGTTGTCTTAGCTTTTTGCATTTTCTATCTGTGTAATACCTTACTTGACATTTTCAATCATTTTCTATCTTATTTCTATCTTCTAGTTTTTTTTTTCCTAAGGTTTGTATTTTTACCCTTAGTTGCTTATTTTCCTCCTAGTTTTTTTTTTCTTCCTATTTTGTAGGTTTAAAATTCTTGTCTTCCTACATTTTTTATCTTTCTACATCTTCTTTATCTTTATTCTTTTTAACTTTCTATACTTCTGTCTCTTGAATTTAGTTACACATTTTATAGTTTCTAATGTTGTATTCGCAAGTAGACTATCATCACCCTCAAGGTAGTATACATTTCTTTAGATCCAACAGTCTAAATTAAATTCTCAACAAATGTTAGATGAATAACTAACACTTACTTGAACAATCTGTTATATTTAAAAGATGATTTCTAGAATTTTGATTTTTAAAAAAATATTTAGCATTCATTCATGTATTACATTTTATGTAAAATGTATGTCTCATTTAAAATAAGTGTTCTGTGTTTTTTAGTTGTTCTTGAGTCTATATGTGTTTCAATCAACCTTTAAATACATTTTTTCATAATATTTCAATTCAGTTGTTGCAAATTCCACTAATCTAGAAATCTCTAGTTGAAGTTAGAGAAATCCCACATTAAATAGATGTAAGCAGTAAGAAAAACTAACCAATAACAAAACAGGAATTCTGCAAAGGAATATGCTCTAGTGTTTTGGATCTAGTTAGACAAGCTCAAAACTATTACCCAATCGCCGTATGCCTATGAATTGGATCACATGACTATTTCTATTTCTAGGGACATATAATAAAACAACTGGCTTAGTTCTGAATAAAGTGCCTAGGAGGAAGACTGGCTCAGAATCTTGAAGGACCAACTTTGCACCTGAGTCCTGATGACCTTGGCTTAAAGCCAATGATCCTATACTAAACCCATGGGAGAGGATGATGATGTCATGGAGAGGTAACAGGATGCGTATTACACAGCTCTGGTTTCAATGTGTCCCCAACAATATGTGCTGGAAATTTAATTCCCAATGAAAATCCTGGGAATTATGGCTGAATGCAGGTGGTCAGGCACTGAGGGTGAGTGTGGTTATCATGGAAATGGGTTTGTTATTTCAGGATTGGGTTCATTATAAAGCAGAGAGTTTGGCTCACTTTTCCTATCTTGCTGTGCTTTCACATTTCTGGAGAAGGATGACCCATTTCCAGATGCTGGCACCTCAGTGTTTAACTTTCCAGTTTTCAAAATCAAAAGCCAATAAACTTATGTTCATAAATTACCCAGTCTAGGGTATTCTGTTATAGCATCACAAAATGTGCTAAGACATACCCTTGAAAGTTTTCACTTATAACTGATTAAGCATATATGCAAGTGCATTAGTGTTTGGGTTTTCATTATTTCACATCTTTATTTTATTAAATTTATTTTTAACTACTTCATAAAACTAAAAATAATTTACATATTAATGGGGTACTATATGCTCTTTCAATACATGTATACATTGTATGCTGGTCAAATCAGGATATCTTCTCAAGGATTTATCATTTATGTATCATTTATAATGAAAATGATGTATTTTACTGCCTAACTGTCACCCCTGAATCATTTATATTCACAAGTATTCAATGCACCCTAATTTTGCACCAAAGATAGTTTAGTAACAAATGATTTTTAAGTAATATCATCACAAAATTAAAAAAAAAAAAACTTTCACATAATAGTCACGTGTCACATATTTGCAAAAAATAATGATATAAAATCTGTAATGATTCTGCAGTGAAATACAGTATTTATTTATTTTTTTCCTATCTGGACACAGTGATTCATATCTCTAATCCCAGTAACTCAGGAGACTGAGGCCAGAGGACTGCAAGTTTGAGGCCAGCCTCAGCAACTTAGTAAGACCTTCACTATCTTAGCAAGACCCTGTGTCAAAATAAAATATATAAAGGACTGGGATGTGGCTCAGTGGTCAAGCACTCCTGGGTTCAATTCTAGTACCAAACAAACAAACAAACAAAAAATAAGAAAACTCTTTCTTATAGCCTTTTAAATTTTATGTTCTGTAACTCTTGTCTCTTGTCACCCTTCTGCCCAATAGCTCACCATAATTTATTCTAATCTAACTGGTACCTAGGATCCTTCTGCCCAATAAATCACCAGAATCTTTTATTCTGATTTAACTGTAATCTGATCTAATTGTTAAACTTTTCCCCATTTCTCCCTTGTCCATTTTTAAATGCATATTTAAAATTCATCTAAGACTAAAATATGCACTTAAATTGTTATAAATAATGTTGTTTTTAAACACAGTGGATTCCTATTATTATATTTTGAAGTTACCCTATAATAAAAATGTTTTTAAACATTAAAACATTTGAACTCCATGTTTTTAATCATATAGATAATTAATATTTAAGTTTATTTAGGAATATACATACTTTTAAAAAATATAAAATACCTCATTCAAACAAGTATGTTTGACAATTTGTGGTAATACCTAACATGTTACCAACATAAAATTGTTAATGAGCCAACATTGAAAATAAGTAGCTCTGAAGCAAGACATGTGCTTGCTTTGGAATTATTCTTACTATTACAAAATTTTGATTATTTTACATAAAGGAATACAAGTGAAAACTAGGTTCAATATTTTTCTTTTGTTTTTGCATTTTTTCTTTTATAAACAACCATAATGTTCTTTCTCATACTTAATCTGAAAATGAAAGAATATTAACATTCATAAGTCAAGCAGCATAAGATAAGAATGAAATCAATAAAATACATTGAATTGGAAGTGTTTTCATTTGAAATATTTTGATAATTTGTCTTTGCCAAGTAAGTTTGTTTATTGTGTTAGTAGCAAGGATAGGTTATTATAAAACAGTTATTTTGCAGAAAATAAACTTTTTCAATAAACTGGAAAACACCAAAAAAATCAATCTGTGCTATACAAAATAATATTATCATATTTTACAGTCATTTATAATTTATAAAGCGCATTCACAAAAAAATGATTCATTTTATTTATTATAAAATCCCAGAAAGAGTCATTGCTATCTGTATGGTTTAGATACAAGGTGTCCCCTTTGCTTATGTGTAAGACAATTGCAAGAAAGTTTAGAAATGATTGGGTTATGGGAGTTTTAATCTAATCTTTGCATTAATCCCCTGATAGAGATGGATAGGTAACAGGAGGTGGGTAAGGTATGGCTACAGGAGGTGGGTAACAGGGGACTTGCCTTTGGGGTATATATTTTGTCTTTGTTCACCACAGTTCTCTTTCTGTCTCTCTGCTTCTTGGTGTGATGTCTTGGCTGCCACCCTTTTGCTATGATGTTCTGCCTCACCTTCAGTTCTGAGGAATAAAAACTGCTATCTATGGATGGAGATATCTGAAACCACGAACCCTCTCAAATGAGTTTTTTCTCTTCTGAAATTGTTCTTGTTGGGTCTTTTGTTCACAATAGCAAAAGAGAGAGAGAGAGAGAGAGAGAGAGAGAGAGAGAGAGAGAGACTAAAACATTATCCATACTTATGGATAAGACAACTGAGATTTAAGTGATTAAATTATGTATGTGACATAACAATAATAGAAAGCAAAACTGTAACTTGAATTCGGATTATTAATTCTTAATATACAGTTATTTCCCTTAATTGCCAATTTAGACATTTGAAGAGGATTTATTCCATTACACAAGCAAGTTTACTAGACAAATTTTGGGCAGTACTCATACAAATAAGATCCTGGTTTCTTTAATGATGGTGTAAGGAAGAACAAGAGAAAAAGGCAAATACAAAATGTCAGAGATATGAAGAAAAGAAAAGAAAGTTCTGGGGAGATGGATCTAGGGAGTTCAGAGCAAGTTATCAAATAACTCCCAAGTGCTTCATCATAAATTTTGCCACTAAGGAGTCCATATGAGACCAATAAAAAATAAGTGATTCCACTTTTTTAGAGCCTCTCTCTAAGCTGACTTTCTACTAAATTTAAATTTTTGAAGATAAGGGTTTTATACGAATTTTACCAGTACATTTTGAAACTGTTGTGGTTTTTGACATGAAAGGATTAAAAGGAAATTCACCACAGTGCTTATAATCTGAGGAGACTATTTCTTCTCATAGGGAATTTTACTCCATAAGGGAATTCTTTGTCATCTAAATGTTCTTAAGGAGAAATGACCCTTATTCCAAATGAAGTAAAGAAACATGCTATAGGTGTGGCAATAGCAGAACAGTCATCTTGGCTGAAAATACATGCATCTGAACAGTAAATATATACTTCAATATAAAATTATATGTAGACTTAACAAGTAAAGAGGCCAATAAAAGCAGATATTTGAATTCTGTGAATAATTGAACATAGGATTCTTAGTGCAAAAATCAAAAAGCAGCCAGCCTGTTAAATGTTCACAAGATTCAGGTAAGAGGAAAAAAAATCTAGGTACAATGAACAAGGTCATGACAGACAAATGTAACAGTAGAATTCCATATTCAAATTCAATTTCCTGGTTCACTCACATACCCTGAATCTCTTCAATAACATGGAGGTTAGAAGGCTTTAAAAAAAAATTCAGTTATTTTACAAGTAGCCTCTGTGAATCTCCTTCCTAGCCCTCTTCAAAGAGACTTCAAGTCCTTTAAGATGATAACAGTGTGAGTCCCCTTTTCTCTGCATCGTTGCCAACACTTGTTATCTTTCATCTTTTTGAAAAAAAGTCATTCTAACATGGGTGTGAGGTGATAACTCATTGAGGTTTTAATTTGTATTTTCCTCAGGATTAGTGATGCTGACCATCTTGTCATGTATCTGTTGGCCATTTGTATGTTTCTTGAGAAATGTATGTCTCAAGCCTTTGCTCATTTTTTGATCAGGTTATTTGTTTTCTTGTTATTAAGGTATTTGAATTCCTTATATAGTCAGGATTTTAACTCTTGTACACTTGTATTATTTATGAATATTTTCACAAATAACTCCATGAGTTTTTTCTCTACTTTTTTTTTTTTTTTGCTTCCTTTGAGGAACAGATGCTTTTTTGTTTGATGCCATCCCATTGGTCTATTTTTGTTGCCTATGTTTTTGGGTTATAGTCAAAAAAATAAAGATTGTTACCCAAATTGATATTGTAGAGACTTTCTCCTATGTTTCTACCAGTAATTTCATAATTTCTTATCTTATATTTGAGTCTTTGATTCATTTTGACTTAATTTTCCTATATGGTGAGAAATAAGGATCCAATTTCATTCTTCTGCATATAGGTATCCTGTTTTGCCTACATCAGGTATTGGAGAGATAGCCCTTTTCCCATTGTGTGCTCTTAACATATTGATAATGGAATAATAAATTAGTACAGTCACTGTGGAAAAATAGAATGGAGGTACGTCAAAAAACTAAAAACATAGTTACCATACAATCCAGTAATATCAAGTGAAAATTGGCTTGATTAATAATTTCATGTTATATACTTATATCAAAACACCATGTTGGTATCATATATATGCATATATATATATATACATACATATATATATTTGCTTATTATTTATCAATTAAAATGTTCATAACATTTTAAAACATAATGATAGTAAACATATAGAGTGAAATACCAAAAAATTTGAGGAGCTCAAAGCTCTGTCTCTCCTTCTACTTCATCAGGTTGAGGAGCAGCACTAATCAGATCAAAGGAAGTCCTAGACCATGTTTTAGGGGAAAGAATAGAAATGAAAGCTCTTTATACTGCATGTAACCCCTTTATGCGTGACAACATATCTGAGAGAAATGACTTAAAACCAAGAAATGTTTATTTTGACTCTGGGTCTCATAGGTTGCAGTCCATGGATGCTTATCCCATTATTTTTGAGCGTGTGGTGAGGCAGAACATCATGGTGGGAGCACATGGCAGATGAAGCTGCTTACCTCATTATGTCCAGGAAGCCAATATAGAAGAAGAAAGGGCGAGGGTCCTGGTACCCTCGGAGGGTATATCCCCAGTGGCACAACTTTCATTAGGTAGACTCCACCAGTTAAAGGTTCTACTACCTTGCAATGGCACCACAGGCTGGTTTCCAAGCCTTAAATGCATGAACCTTCATGGGACACTCCAGACCCAACTATTTTTTTAGTTGGTCTTCATAGGTGCTTGGATGTTGGAACATAGCTAGTTACTTTTTTATAAAGGATCCTCTTCTTTCCTTTTAATCTCTCATACAACCAGAAAACTATGACAGCTTTAAACCCTTTCCTCTTGGGAAAGAGCACCTCTCCCTTCACAGTTAAAAAACATTTCTGTATAATGTGAGTCCAAAGGGTTAAAGATATATCTAGTATATATGCTCTAGGCATATTTGTGTTTAAGTAAATAGGAACCTTAGCTTACCTATAAATCCAACTAGCCTCACCCGCAAAAGGGACCAGACAGAGCTCAAAGGCCTGTGGTAAAAATAAAGCACAATAATTAATTGGCATACCTTCCATTAGGAATTTTCAATGATTATATGCAGTTTAGCGATGTTCAATCTTAACTATCTCTGTCTCAAGTTTTAGTGATACAAGATGAACAAGAAGTTTTATTATAATATCTACAACTCAATAAGAAATCACTGTTTTTTATTCATAAAATATTTACTAACATTTGTATTATAAGAAGAAAATAAGAAAGACTGACATTGATCAAATGTCCTAATAACAACTATTTTAAAAAAAGAAAATTCAAGCAAGAAAATTTAAAGAAGGCAATATTAAAACCTACTTATTTATATCAAGCAATCCATTGATATAAGTACTTTAGTTTTCATTTCAAGGTATCAGGTCAAAATAGTTTGATTTTGTTTCTGTTGATTTGCATATGTATGTATGTGTTTTGTTTTTTATCTTCTAGTAGCTTAACCATTCTTCTAAGATATAACTTAGATACTATAAACCTTTTAAGTATCTCCAAGCTAACTATTAAGCAATAAGGTCAAAGACAGAAAAAAATGGAGTACTGATAATGGACTGTTAAAAAATAATTTTAAAAAGCAGAATTCTTTATAAAATTAGTTTATTACATTTTACTATATCTTGTATGTGTTTCACAGTAGAAACATGATTAATTTTAATTGATTTATAACCAGCCATTGTCTATCCAGTTATAGAAATATTATAATTTTATTTTAATACATTTTAATATTAAATTATATTTTAATTACAACTCCCAACAATCTATTTTAGAAACTTTTTCTTCTACAAGCCAGTTCTCTCTATGTCTCCCTTAAGACTTCTTATCCTGTTTTCTTCTATACGCTTATCTTTACCTGCCTCTTTCCCTCAGACCTGTAATTTCTTCCTGAGTCTGTAATTTCCATGTAACTTCCTCTCTTACATTCTTTCTTCTTAACTATTCATCTTTTCTCCTCTCCTATTTTTAAGAAGTTACATTTCCTTTCTATTTTGCAAGGGAGGAAGAGTATGAGCCATTTGGGGAAAGAGTGCCAAGAAGAAAACCTTTAACCTCTCCTCACCTGAAAATAATTGAAAATCTTCAAGAAATGACAGATTTGAATTGTATTCTATATTGAGGTTTATGTTAAGGTCAGAAATCTTGGCTGAAATT
Source organism: Marmota monax (assembly GCF_021218885.2). Classification (NCBI taxonomy): domain Eukaryota; kingdom Metazoa; phylum Chordata; class Mammalia; order Rodentia; family Sciuridae; genus Marmota; species Marmota monax. The sequence continues at coordinate 2,225,755 of NW_026695005.1, forward strand.
TTTCTTGCTTAAAGCAGGAGAATGAAAATGCCAACCTGCCACACATTTTTGCTTTGAATGTAATGTTATCCTGCTTGATTTCAGGATGCTCCAATGGTCTAATAAGAGTTCCTAATTAATACTCTCGGAGTGTGATACATTTTTGATTGTGTAAAATAATCTCTATTTCCCAGCACTAAATGTTTAGAAATATATTTGCCTCCGACTGTCATCCCATCCCTTCCTACAATAGAAAACAAATTTGACTATCATCCAGGGGCACTTTCCCCAATGTGAAACGTGGAAGTGAAGATTGTATCATCTGTGGCATTTAAATTCTGAAATCATTCCAGGCAGCTTCTTATAGAATATAAATTTGAAAAAAAAATCCTAGGTCACCATCTATATTCTGTTTATTTACTGACATTATCCAAATGTGACCCCCCCCCCAAAAAAAAATCATTGCACACACATTTGATAGAGGTAAAGTGCTAATTTCTGTCATGAAGTAGGCAAAGGATTAGATAACATTAAAGAATTGTATGCATTTTATTAGATTGAAACATTAAAACTAGTACACATATGAAGGCCCTAGTGATATATGGCAGAAAAAAAATATTTAATTATGCAAAATTCTTTTTGAGATAAAACTGTAAATGGTGTAACAATTAAGGGACTACAGAACATTTCCTGAGTGTCAATTTTACAATGGTCCCTAGAAGCAATAAAAATAAAGCTCTAACATAACTTCATTCCCAAATATAAAACTCTAACATAACTTTATTCTCAAATATAAAAACAAAGCAAACAAGTGTTTTCTGAAGAAATAGGAGGAGAACAGTAATGCAGAGATGGGAACAAGAAATTTCATTTATGAGTTATGTAGTGGTTAAGTGACATGATTTCTACTTTCCTTATTATATTAGTCCGCTTTCTGCCACTGTAACTAAATACCTGAGAAAAAAAACTTATAAGGAAGTAAAATTTATTGTGGCCCAAAGTTTCAGTCCATGGTCTCTTGGCTCGTTTATCATTACACACTTGAAATTGCCACATCAATGTAGTGACCACATAAACACTGCATATAACCCACAAGAAATGTATAATCCTCCTCCCATACTTCCTCTCCTATAGAAAATTCTGTTTATCTATTCCAACTTTTATTCTTCTAATCTTTTTTAATACCAGAAACCATAGTTTGGCAGAGTACATTCTGCTGTTAACAAAATTGTACATTTTCCTAGACTCTTTATCAGCCAGTGTGGAGATATGAGTAAATATTGGTGAATGAGACGCAAGCAGCAGTGGATTGTGGGCCTGACAGAGGAATCCAGCTCAGTCTGTGCTCCTGCTGTTACTCCATCTTCTAGCAATGGTGATGTTATAAATGAAATTCTTAAACAGTACCTTGAACCATATGGTGGGAGCTTAAATATAGAAGTGGTGTACTAGGATATTAGAGTAAAAAGATGGGAAGTCTGTTTCATTGATGATGCTGTAGAACCACGGTACCAGTTTTGGATTGCCTACCTTGTAAGCTATTTTATGTAATAGAAAAATGGAACTTCCTTATTTAACGTAGTTTATTGTTGCCCATTAATTATACGGTAGAGTGGGCGTCATTATGGAATGTTCATACATTATGCAATATAATTTGATCACTTTTACTCCCCACTACCTCCCTTATGCTCTCCTACTCTCTCCTGAATCCTCTTCCTGTATTCTAATGTTCTCCATTATACTTTCATGATGTATTTTTTTTCTTTTTTCTTCTAGCTTCCACAAATAAGAGAAAAACATATGCTATTTAAATTTCTGAGTCTCTTACTTTGCTTAACCTGATATTCTCTAGTTCTAATAATTTAATGTAAATTTTATGTTATAATGAGCTGAACCTATTTATGAGATACAACCATTCTTTTATTGTTCTATATTTTGAATCATATTTTACTCAGCTTGAAACTCAGCCCATCTATTTCTGGCATTTAGTTTCTATGTTCTATTTGTTTACTTTTTAAGTATCCAAATTACCAAAAACATTTCTTCTCTAAGCAATTTACCTACTCTCATTTTTTTTTACAATTTAGAAAAAATCAAAGGCATTTTCTTATGAATTTCTATAGTGAGTTGGAAAAAAATAGTCTTCCTAAACACAGATGGATTAATACCACTTTCTTGGCTAAGGTTGATAGGTCATTGAATTTTATTAATATAACTTTTGAAGGTATTCCTAAAACAACTGCAATCTGTGTTTTCATAATCAGTGTTTTTGGAAGTCTCCTGTCTTATTTGTCTCTGTCTCATTTCAGGACTCAAGCTCGGAGAGATACTATCCACATCTATAAGTGTGGCATGCTTCTGCATGGACTGTCACTTTGTCAATGCATCTTGTCAATGCCTATTGCCAATGTTGTCTTTACATTTTTTTCATCAAAATGTTAGCAAGACGGGATAATATAAATTAATGTGACTCCAAAATTGTTTGGGAACTTGATTTAAGGACTTCTTACCAGTTTGAACTTAGGAAATTGTCTTGACTTTTCTGAATATCAGTTTTTTAATCCGCAAAATGTTAACAATGTGCTCCACATGGAATCAGTAGAAACAATAAGTTCAAAACATTAGCCTAGGTTTGCTGCCATGCTTGAATAAGTAGAATAGGATTTATCCTCCCACCTTAAGAAACATAACACATATGGACAGTGCATATAAAACAACTGTTTTCAGACACTGACTAATAGAGCAACTGTGGTTCTTGTTGGAAGGGAAATGATTACAGATATATTCTGCCTCTAGGCACAGTCCAAAGAAGCAACAATCCCAAAAAGAACATGGTAATCTTTCTGAGGTGAGACAGAGAACCAAGATCAGGAAATCTGAGGTGGCTGGAAATTTTCAAATCTGCAAAGACATGAAATAGTCAGTAAAGGAAGCTCAGAATTCAGCATAGTGGATTCTTATAGCTTGTCTGAATTACAAGACAAAAAAACTGTAGAGTAAAATGTCCTAATACCAACAGACACAGAGGACAAAGGGAGTTGTGAGGATTAGGACTGGGAGGCATTTAAGATCCTACCACCATAGTGATGCTCTTCTTTTATTAAGACATTTCTTAGAAAAATAAAAAGAAAATGTCTAAGACATTCATTAAATAGTGAAAAGGAAGGACCCTCAGTGGTAGGCCTAACAATGACCTGAGTAAAAATTACCTTCAATTACAAAAAAAGGTGATACAATGGACTCCAAGGAATCAATCTGAACGTTGTGTCACTTAACAGATGTAGTGGAAAAATTAGATGTCCTCATGGAAGGAAAGAAATGTCATCCTTCATCTCATACCATAAACACAAAGATAAATATTAATCCATCATGGACCTAACTATAAGCTTTAAAAGTATAACCATATGGAAGGAAAATACAAAATGCAGGAGAAATTTTCTGAATCAAAAGATCACAAAAAATTCTATACAATAAATGCAAAACTTAAAAAGAAAACAATGATAAAAAAGGATTCTTCTCTTTTATTCCACCAGAAAACTCCTAGAACTAATAAATGAATTCAGGAAAGTAGCAGGATCATCATCTATCAACATCTATAAATCAAGCACATTCCTATACATCAGTGATTAATCCACTGAAAGAGAAATTAGGAAAACTACCTCATTCACAATAGCCTAAAAAAAATTCTTGGTAATCAGTCTAAAAAAGAGCTGGAAGAGCCACACAATGAAAACTACAGAAAACTAAAGAAAGATATTGAAAAAGATCCTTAGAAGATGGAAAGATCTCCCATGTTCTTAGATACACAGAATTAATATTACCAAAATGGCCATACGACCAAGAGTGTTATACAGATTTAACTCAATTCCTATTAAAATCCCAAATGCTATTCTTCATATAATTGGAAAAAGCAGTTATTAAATTCATTTGGAAATATAAGAGACCCAGAATAGCCAAAACAATTCTTAGAAAAGTTAAACAAGAGGTATCACAATACCAGACCTTAAACTATACTACAGAGCCATGGTAACAAAAAAGGCATGGTAATGACATTAAAGTAAACATGTAGACCAATGGTACAGAATAGAAGCCACAGAGACAAACCCACATAAATACAGTTATTTCATAATACACAAAATTGCCAAAACATTCTTTAGAAGAAAGATATCCTCTTCAACAAATGGTGCTTGGAAAACTGGAAATCCATATATAAAAAAAAATGAAATTAAACCCCTATCTCTCACCCTGTATGAAACTCAACTCAAAGTAGATCAAAGACTTAGGCACTTAGGCACTTCTCTTAGAACAGAGACCCTGTGCCTAATAGAAAAAGTAGGCCCAAATATATAACAGCTATAACAGCTTAGAAACTGACTTCCTTAAGAAGACTCCTAAAAGCATAAGAAGTAAAATTAAGAATCAATAAATGGGATGGATTCAAACAAAATGCTTCTTCTAAGCAAAGGAAACAATCAATAATGTAAAGAGAGAGCTACAGAATGGGAGAAAATCTTTACCACCACAAATATAGCATTAATGTCCAGGATATATAATGAATTCAAAAAACTCAACAACAACAACAAAAAAACTCAATTAATAAATGGGCAAAGGAACCTAAAAGACTAGCAGACACTTCACAGAAAAAGAAATATAATGGATCAACAAATATATGAAAAATTGGTCAATATCTTTAGCGATTAGAGAAATGCAAATCAAAACTATGCTAAGATTTCAGCTCACTCCACTCAGAATGGCAATTATCAAGAACATAAACAACAATAAATGTTGGCAAGGATGTGGGGGAAAAGGTACACTCATATGTTGCTGGTGGAACTGCAAATTGGTGGAGCTATTATGGAAAGCAGTATGGAGATGCCTGAGAAAATTTGGAATGGAACCACATTTGATCCAGGTATCGCAATCCTTAGCATATACCCAAGGGACTTAAAATCAGCATACCACATAGAAACAGCCACATCAATGTTTATAGCAGCACAATTCACAATAGCCAATCTATGGAATCAACCTACATGCCTTTCAACAGAAGAATGAATAAAAAAAATGTATACATAATAAAATACTACTCAACCTTAAAGAAGAATGAAATTATGGCATTTGCCAGTAAATGGATGGAGTTGGAGAATATCATGCTAAATGAAATAAGCCAATCCCCCCCAAAACAAAGGCTGAATATTTTCTCTGATATGCAGATGCTAATTCACAATAAGGATGTGGGCTAGGAAAGAATGTATTTTGGATTAGGCAGAGGGGAGAGAAGAGAGGAGGGAAGATCGGGGTAGGAAGGATATAGAATGAATCGAACACTATTACCTTATGTACATATATGAATGTATAACCAGTGTGATTCTATATCATGTACAACCAGAAGAATAAGGAGTTGTACTCCATTTATATAAGATGTGTCAAAATGCATTCTACTGTCATGTATAACTAATTAGAAAAAAATTTTTAAAAAGATATGTCAGGCATATTATTAATTATTTTCTCAAATCCCCAAAGATTATAATGTAGGAAATAGAATATTCTAGCAACTACAATTTAGAGTAACAACATGGTCTACTCCATGTGTAAGTGTTCTTTTCTAAAGAAGAGTTTTTCCAATTTTGGATTTATAAATATTCATTTTTAGTCTGGGTGTGGTGCACACAACTGTAATCCCAGCTACTTGAGAGGCTAAGGCATAAGGATCACAAGTTCAAGGCCATCCTCTTCAGCTAAATGAGACCTTCCTCAAAACTTTAAAAAAATTTTAAAAGTAAATATGAATGTAGCTCAGGGGTAAATCACCCCTAGGCTCAGTCCCTTTACCAAAAGAATGACAAAAAATACCCTCAGTTTTAGACATGCAAAAGAATATCAGAGTATTCAGACATTTTTCTTTAATTAATGACATAAAATGGGCATTTTAAATAAAACAACAAAAATTATTATTAATATAACTATACTCATTATGTTTAAGAGATATTCAGTAGGAATATTTTCCTTGCTTTAAAGTTTATAACTTATATGTTCATGGGTTTACATACAACTTGAATTTTGGATTATTCCTACTAGCCCTCTTCTCTTCTACAGATCCTTGTCTTCATCCTGAGAGAGATCACTTCACATGGACAACAGGTCCAATATCCTTTGGCTGATGTCTTCAATTTCTTCATCTCAGATGATTTTCATATCCGTCCAATTCAGCTCTATTTTTCATAATTACTGTATTAGTTCCTTTGAGCTGCTGTAAAAAATTACCACAATCCTTACTTTAACCTGGCATAGGGGAGTGTAGGGAGGGGAAGTGGGAGGGAACAGGAACCATAGTAGAATGAACTGAACATTGTGACATTATGTGCACATATGACTACACAACTGGTGTGATTCTACATCATTTACAACCAGAAGAATGAGAAGTTATACTCCATTTATATATGATGTAACAAATTGAATTCTACTGTCATGTATGACTAATTAGGACAAATTTTTAAAATGAAAAAAAATTACCACAATCTTTGTGGATTAAAACAGCAGAAAAATTTCGCTTACAAGAATTCTAAAATCACAGTGTTAGTAGGCAGCACTCTCCTGTAGCCTCTCTTGTAGAAAACCCTTGCTTATCATTTCCAACTTCCAGTGGCTCCAGGCATCCCTTGGCTTGAGATACAGAACTCGGTTCTGTCTTCAGAGTCTTTGTCACCTCTTTTTTCCATGTCATGTCCAACAAAATCACTTGTCATTGGATCTGGGGCCCCACCTGGGTAAGCCAGAATGATCTCCCCTGAGGTCCCTAATTATATCTGCTGCTGGGTGTGGTGGTACACGCCTGCAATCCCAGCAACTGGAGGCTGAGGCAGGAGAATCAAAAGTTCAAAGCTAGCCTCAATAACTTAGTGAGGCCGTAAATAACTTAGCGAGAACCCGTCTCAAAATAACAAATAAAACAGGCTGGGGATCTGTGCATGTGGCTCAGTAGTTAAGGCTGCTGGGTGCAATCTCTGGTACCAACAAAAAAGAAAAAGAAAATTATATCTTTTAAGAATCTAAGAATCTTTGTCCAAAGAAGGCCACATTGACAGGTTCCAGGAGTTAGCATATGGACTTATCATGTAGGAGGTCACCATTCAACCCACTACAGTCACCATTCTAAAGTGCTCATTGCCATGGTCCTTCTCATTTGTAGTTTTACAGTAATTTGTCTGAGTCTTCCTCGTAGAAATATTGGGTCATCTTTTCTCCACCACACTGAGGTCTTTTCTAGATTCCTATGTTTTCCTAGCAAGTTAAACTCTAGGCTCATTTCTAGTAAATTTCCTTATCATCATGAATTTGAAAATTCTTAGCAAATAAGTGACTTAAAACAATTCAGCCAGCTATTCCGATCTGCACACCAGATTCTTAAAGCTGCTAGATTAAAGAATTCATGTACACACACACATGTAAACACACACATAGACTGCTGCAGTCTTATAAACTCATGATTTTCAGAGTAACTAGATTATCAGTACCCTTCGGCAATCCATTTATCTTTTACTCGTTAGATCTAATATAGAGAGATTATTTTACTCGTTAGATCTAATATAGAGAGATCGCTTTTTAAAATATCTTCTTCTAAAACCTTCTTATTTACTTTGATCACATGACTATCCAAAATAAACACTCTCAACTTAATTCAATAAAATCTGTTATCCTAACCTGTCTTCTACATTCCAATTATAGTGGCATCGGTATTCTTTATTGTTTAACACAACATAGACTTTCAAATCTGTTGTATGTCATAGAGCCCTAAGACCACCCCAAATGCCAACAATTCACTAGAAGGACTCAAAAGACATGATATGTCGTCATACTATAGTTACGATTTATTGTTACACAAGAAAGGACACAAAGCAAAATTAACAAACGCAAAGATGAGAAGGACAAAATTCAGAAGAAATTAGTGCATGCTTCTGTGATCTTTTAGCAAAGATATGCAGGATGCCCTTCAGTTTCACTAGCACCGAATTGTGACAGCTCGCCTGAAATTTTGTCTATGAGGAAGTTCATTAGGGACTCAAGAGTCCAGTAATTTTATTGGGATCTAGTTGCATGGATATTCTGCCTAACATGTGGGCCCCCAGAGGGAAAGCAGGCGTTTAGCACAAAATATTTATTTGCACAAAGAACTTAGGTACAGTGAGCCACTATGAATCATTCTGGGAATGGTAAGAACTCTCCTCAAATCAGCAAATTCCCTGAGGTCAACCAAGGTTCAAAATTGCAAGCAGCACTTAGTAAGAATTGCATTCTTTAGCCTTCCCTTTTCTGTGTGCTCAAGTCTGTTTCCAATTGCTGTAAATAAATACTACAGAATTGGTGATGTTCCTGGAGGCTTGGAAGTCTAAGAACAGAGCAAGCCTGATAGTTTGGGTCTTCCTCTTCTTATAAAGCCACTAATGACATCCTGGGAATCCCACTCTGATGGCTTCATTTAATCCTAATTACCTCCCAAAGATCCCATCTCCAAGTACTATTAACGTATGAATTTGGGTTTTAAGTTTCCATCACATGAAATTTTGGGGGACACTCAAACATAGTACTGCTCATGTGGGTTTCTGCCTTCCTTTCCTTGGGGGCTTTCCTATTAATCTAATTTTCCCTTTTTTTTCCTGCTTCCAAACCCTATTTTTCTCTTTTTGTATGTCTTCATAGTTATTCAAGCAATCTCAGCTTCCTCATATATGAAAAAAGAAAAGAATAATTCCCCAACCTTGGGTTTTCCTGAAACTACCATAACATCGCTATCTTCACCTTTACACATGATGATCTTGGAAGAAGATTCTCAACCCTGCATCTTCCAATTCTCATTGAACTCTCATCCATCCAACTACTTTTTAACTCTTCCTCAAACATTTTCCTGTAATTGCTTCAACAAAAATCTTACCATTCCCAAAAAACTCCAATTGCTAGACAAATCCCAACCTCTTCATGTGTCAATGGCAGCCCAACTGAGTTGACATTCCCTAAAGATTGTTTAGTTTTTCTCTGATCACGTATCAGCCCTTCTTTCCTAGCTGTTGGCTTGGCACAGTGCTTTTCTAAGCCAATTTTCTGCCTCATCCAATTAATAAACTATTCTCTACCATTCATCGATAGGATGTTGCCTTCTGAGTCACATGTGGATGAATATAATCTCTGATTGATTAAAAAGTCTAAATTTCTCTATTTATTTGAAAGCTATCAATTACATTTGATAAAAGGGCATGCCATTCTCTTAAAAAAAATCCATGTTAAAATCAGATATTCCCCAGCCAAATTCATTAACTGCCACAGGAATTGGTCTCTGTCCGTTTCTGGGACCTTGTCCAGATATCTGATTAATCAGATTTTGTTTGCCAGGCTTTGTATTTACCACTGGTGGCAGACACATTTAATTGCTTAGACAGTATTCCTTTCCTTTTTCTTCACACTAACAGGGATTTCTGAGTGATTATACAGTTTCCATGTTGCACAACTCCAGGGGGCATTGAGCACAACATTTTAACCCTACAACATGATTTTTCCTTTGTTTCAGGCAGCAAAAAACCTACCTCAAGGGCTCAACAAGGGAACCCAGAAGTCAGTATTTTTAAAGCTCCCCAGATAATACTAATAATGTCTTGCCAAAGTCAAGAACCACTGCAAAAGCTAAGCATTACAAAACTGTTCCCCAGTTTCCTAGAGTGCTGTATAGCTAGGAGTGACAAATTTGAATCAGTAAGTCCAGATAAAAAGTCACTCAGGTGACCTTTAGGGAGAAATCTGCTTTCTTAATAAAAATGGAATATAAACTGCTTGTGTGGTGCTTCATCTATATGACGTTTATAGCTGAAACACCTCCCTGGAAAATATCAGACAAAAATGGCTCAGGCCAGCAAACAAATATGGCAGAGTAGAATAGCCTCTGTATTGGTTTGTGTTGGCAAGCCCCTGAACCAACTCTCAACCTATAAACTTGTTGTTAAAAAAGAAAGGATCTTTTCTCTTTTAGCCACCCATAATTATGAAGTGAATTATTTATAGCTTTGAAGAATCATTAATTGGTTCAGAGGTTGGTTTTTCATAGGCTGTTTTTTTCCAGGACCAGCTAGAAGAAGTTAGTGCAAAGTGGAGCAATCCCTTATTGACAGAGATTCTATTCCCTAGCAATGCTGCAGGCAGGGCAATTGACAGAAGCAGAGACATGTTGCACAATGGCCCTAGATATGAAGTAGTAAGAACGGAAGCAGCCTCCTACTGCTATTCTACAATGTGTTCAGGGATTCTAAAAATAGAAGTACTAGAACTAATAATAGGTAACATTTATTAACCACTTTCATGGACCAGTTCTGTGTTAAGCACTTCCCAGGTATCCTTTCTATTCATTCCTGAAACTCCACCTGCAACATAGCCATTGAATCCTCTGTATATGTACATAAAGAAACAAAGGCTGAGAAACAATAAAATTATTTTATAGCTGGAAAATGCTATAGTGAGAACTGGAATCCAGATATTCTAGATTTACAAGCCATTCTGTATCCATATGTAGCCCAGAATTACTTCATAAATTCTCTAACTATATAGAGCCATTTATCATACACCTCTACTAAAAATCTTACAGAAATTTATACAAAACCCCAAAACTGAGCTCCCTCTTATTTCAAAAATATAAAAGGTCCTACCATACATATACTTGTCTAAACAAGAAATTATCTGTCATCCTGCATTCCTAATTAAGAGCCTCTTGTATCCAATCAATCTTAAAATCACATAGATAAGTGATTTTATTTTTATGTTATCCTATAATGAGGTTTAAAATCAATTGAGTGAGTCATAATATATTAAAAATAAAATAGAACATAAAATAATAGAATAAATAATGCATTCTATTGTTGTTTGGAATTTTTTCCTTTTCTTACAGAGGGAAAAAGGGCATTGAAAGCATTTTATATTTTGGGTTTCAGTCAGAAAATTTTACAGACTTTTGTCAATTATATCTTCAAATAATACTTGAATCTATCCATTTTCTATCTTTTTTCAATTTTCTACTCACCCACTACAAGATCTCCTGAATTTTTCCTATTTGTTTTCATACGTCAAGTGTTTTTCTACTTGAAATCCATTTTCTGCACTGCAGTCCTGATGACCTTTTAAAAGCAAGAATCCAACAATATTATACTTTTGCTTAAGAATGGTTTGCTTGTTTTTGTTGTTGTTTCTGGATTTTTTTTTTCATTTTTTTAACCTTAAGATTTAGTCTGCACTACACATGTGTATAATGTCTTTTAAGTTCTAGGAACTTCTTATCTTTCCAACCTCACTTCACCATCTAATTACATATTGTCCAGTCACAGTGAACAATTTTCAGTTCACCAACTATGTTCTTCTAACCTCTCTGCTTTTTCAAAACAATTCTGCTAAACTGAGGATATATGTGGCCAATGAGCTTTCTTTTTCATTTGATTATGGCATCTGCCTGATTATTGAATTCTTTCTCTTTGCTCATCATTTCTTTCTCTATTAACTAACTTCTACCTACTCACTTCATGCTACTTATTGCTGTAAGTCCTTCCCGTGTATGATTATAATCTGTTTATGTTGTAGGATTTAATAGCATCTTAGCTCCTTTCAAGTTTGTATGATGCCAACATGTAGATGCCCCATGTGGTTTCAACTCATTTAGGATCAGGAATTAGGAAGTAGACTACATCACACACATACTCACATACCTGGTGGCACATGGTCTCCATCATAGCTCTCATCATCAGTACCTATCTTTACACATCTCTAGGTTTTACCAAATAGTAAGGTTTCTGTGGGGGGAAAGCTTTACTAGCCCTGGTCATCAGTACATCACCATGCCTACCAAGTTCCTGGCACATTGTGATACTCATTCCTTTATCCAACAAATGTAAATGGAGCATCTTCCGTGAGCCAGCCAGGCACTGAGGACACAAGGGTGAAGAAAGCAATGTTCTTGCTTTTAGTGAGCTGACATTCTAGCAGAGGATGTCAAGCAAAATGTTCATGTAAGTCACAGGACAAGGAAAAGAGAGAGCACATGTCATTGTGTTTTGGCCAGGTGGCAGTTTCTCTCATCTAAAAGTGCTGGAAACATTCAGGTTTTTCCAATTCTGTGCCCTTACTTGATAATATTGGGCAAGCTCAAAAGAGTTCCTTTGAGAGCTGTTTGTGTAAGCTTTGCAGTTTGTCTTTTAGTTGAGGTTGAGGGGAGGGAGAGGTTATAGAAAGAATAAAAAAGGAAGGAAAAGAAAAAAAAATAAAAGAGAAGTCTGTGAAGAAGCAAGGAGGGGAGGCAAGCTTCTTTCATGTCTGTTTTAATTATTTTAGAAAAGATAATAAAGAACATTTGTATAAAGAACATTTTCTCAGTTCTTTATAGAAATTTTATTCTTGTGTGAAGTACTATTATAAAATCTGATTATTTAATAATCACAGCAACCCCATTAGAAGAGTTATAAAGGAAAAGACTGAGTCATGGAGAGGTTAATTATCTTGTCCAGAGTTACATATCTAGACAGTTTCAGAACCAGGCTTTGAGAGAACCTATGTGCTTAACTGCTCCCCAATAAACACCGCTTTAGAAAATGAACAAAGAATTCCTGAGAATGTAGAAACAAACTTTCCTCAAATTCATAATGCTAATCATGTATTTTACTGCCATCCTAGTTTTAAGGAGATGAGCTGAGCACTGCTGCACTGGATCTACTTAGTATTCATGATTTGAGGCCTTATTCCAATCTCCCTAGGATTTCTCTCTGAAAGACTATCTAAGGGAATACTAATATAAATGAGAATTATTTTATATCTTCCAGTTTAAAATGGAAAGGATAATACTATATAAATAAAATATTATAGATAGTACTTTATTAAACATAAAAGCAATTGTTCTTCTTTATTATGTCATTAATAGACATTCAAATTTCCTGGTTGAAGAAAAAATGTTAAATGAAGTAGTGATATTTGAGTTTAATTGTAATGCAAAATATGCTTCCATATCAATAAAATGTAAGTTAATGAGCCCAGTTCTTTTCTTCTACTTCTTAGGGAATCTGTCTTTGGATGCTTTGGGCTCCTTCATAGCCTAATATAGAGACTGAGAAATGATTATTAGGTTTCTTATTTTAGGTCCTGTGCCATGATGCACTCTGTGGACTTGTTATGGAACACAGTAGAAAATGAGGTAGAATAGTAACCCGGAAACCTAGATTTTAGATTTATTTCTGCTGTTTGATTAATTTTGCTTTGGTAGTACATTTTACTTGCCTCTTCTGAAAGCACAGAAATTAATAATTGCTTTGCCTTAATCTTAGGATACTGAAAATTTTCCTTCAGATGTAAATGACTCATATTCTATAATAATCTATATAATTATACACACAAAAAGTTATACATATTCATGTATAATTTAAAAATTAAACCAGTCTCCACTCTTTGGAGTGTAACATGTGGAATGTCTCCCAAATCTCTCAGCATCTAGTTTTCTCATTCATAAAATAAATGTATCATCAACACATTTATTAATGGTTACTAATGATTATTTTGAACTTTAACTTTCCATGTGTACAAAGAAGAGGAGCCAACTGTAAAAGATGAAACGATAGTATGTAATAAAGGATCATATTGTACAAGAGGATCACATTGTTGAATTGCAACTTTAGTGCAAGAGAGAGGCTTGGTTCTCTGGGCTTCCACAGCACCTTTCTCTCGCTCCTCCTGTTCCCTAGCAGGCTCCATAAGCAAATTTATGTCAATATTCTCTCATTTCAGTAATTCTCCTGGTGAGAGTCAGAGTCATTTGTAAAGGTAAATTTGTCAACACATATTCTCTTAAGTTCTTTACAATGTAATTTTAAACTACTAGATAAAACTCAATTTGGGGAGGTAAGTCATCAAGAGCACCTCAAATTACACATAGATTTCTAGTATCATCTAATGCAATTTTATAACCTGACTTTTGAAGAGAAGTTTGATAGGGTTTTATAGACCATGGTGAGAACATTGGTTTAAAATAATAGAAATCAGTTGGGAGCTTTTAAATGTAGACATGAAATCATTTCTATGTTAATTGTAAAAATCCCTTTGATTTAGCAAGCTCTAATTATAGTGACAGGGAAAAAAACAGAAAGGTAGAGAAATTTCATAATTCAATTGAAAGTTTTTTGTTTTGCACTAAGAAGAGTTGGTGAAGAGGTGGAGAAGGGGGCAGATTTAGGAGATACTTTAGAAGAATACTTGTCAGAAGTTGCTTTTAGAGTGAATGTAAGATAATAACTAAAGATTATCTGGAGCATCTGGAAAGATGACAGTGCCAATTACAGAGAGAGGAAAGATTAAGGGACTTTGACACTAGTCATGCAGTTTTGAGATGCTGTTGTGATGTAAAAGATAACTCTTAAGTGGGTAGTTTGCGTTCAGTACAAAAATCAAGGGAGAGGTTGGAGATGGAGAGCCACTGGCATATGAAAGGCATTAGCATTTGGAAGCACATATTTCAGTCTCTTGGACCTCACAGACATTCCATTGCACAGGCCTGTGAGTGGCTGCCTCAGGAGCCAGACTTAGCTCTGTGGAGTGAGCCTGACCCAGATCCACTGAGAATGTGTCCCTGAGGGCCATGGATGGTGCAATGTGGACAGAGGTGGAGGGGTGCAATCCAGAAGAGCTGAAGTATCAGGGAACCTGCTGTCTGAGATTAGGGAAAAGTCCAGTCACCTTGGTTTTGTGTGGATGCTAGGACTGAGGGCAATTACCCTCATGGTTTCTGCCTCCTTCTCCCAGCACCATGTACAAGTGATTGGTACTAACGAAATGGAGAAAGAACTCTGAAAATTCCACTGTTCTACTGCCCACAGAGGTGGTCTGGGATAGTTGTGAGAAAGGCCACTGTGAACCTGGGTACAGCCCCACCCCACAGATTTATAGCTTAAGAAGGTCTGCAAAGAAATTTTGCTCAGTGTAAGTCAGATTCTAGTCTCCCTTGATCCTGCAAGCATCTCAGCTAGGAGATTTACTTAACTCTAGCCATTACCCACTCCTTGTTGATTCCTGGCAGGAAACTACAACTTAAAGAATCAGTGGAGAAGGTGGGGCAAAAATAAATAAATAATTAATTAAATAAATAATAAGTAAAAAACTTGGCTGTTGCCCTATTCCCAGCCATGCATAGATAGGGGAGTCTGAGGTCCTATTTGTGGACAGGCAAGCCCACAATAGCATCAAAGGGTTATAACACAATTGTTGCTGCTGCTGCTGTGCTGCACTTACACAGGACCCTTGTATCACCTCTACTTCTTGTCTGTTCAAACACTGCTGATCAGATCGGTTATCATTGTCACAGAGGGAGTGCTATTATTCCTGACCCTGCCTCACCTTGTGAAGCACCTGGGCCTGTCACACCAATGTCTAATCAAGGACAAATGCTTCAGATTCCTCATCACTACTACAGCAGCCAACACCAGAGACCAACTAAAATACAGAACCGATATCAACAGTGCCTGAGGAAATATCCATCACCAGATAGGAGCCCTCAGTCATATCTGGTCATGTGGTCATAGGAATAATCACACAAGGTGCACACCATATAGTCTGCTATTTCTACCATACCCACCTGAACTGTTAGTGTCCCCACTCTTACATGAGCCACAGAAACAATAGGTCTCTCTTATTCTGACATGGTATGCAGTGATCAAATTATTAATCACAAAGAAGCTACACCTAGGCATACTCATACATCATGAATTGATCATGTAGGAAAATGGATGGAACTGGAGACATCATGTTAAGTGAGAGAAGCCAGACACAGTAAGACAATAATCACAATAATCACATTTTCTGCTCATTTACAGAAACTAAAGAGGGAGAGAAATAGAGATAGATGGATAGAGAGGCAGAGAGAGAGAGAGAGAGAGAGAGAGAGAGAGAGAGAGAGAGAGAATCTGAAAATAGAATAGATATTACTGGGAAGGGTGCTACTAGCAGTGGGAAGAGGGTGTGGAGGCAAGGGTAGAAGGGCAAATGGACATGATCAATGTATGTTGTATGCTTGTAGGAAAATGTCACAGTGAATCCTATCAATTTCAAAATTGCAATGTGTTCATAATTATAATTTTAAAATATCTTGAAGTTGAGTTACAGTGTGGGTCATGTTAAAAAGAATAGTTCTCATAGTTTTTCATATACCATGTTAATATACAATATTTATATTTTTATGAGTTGTTATGGTTTAGATGTAAGGAGTTCCCCAAAACCGATGCAAGAAAGTTTTGAGCTGAAATGATTTGGTTATGAGAGCCTTAACCCAATCAGTGAATTAATCTCCTGATAGGGATTAACTTGGTGGTAACTGAAGGCAAGTGGGGTATGGCTGGAGGAGGTATGTCATTGGGGGCGTGCCTTTGGGTTGCATATTTTATATCTGGGGAGTAGAGTCTCTCTCTCATCTTCCTGTGAGCTGCTTCTCTCTGTCACACTCTTCCTCCTCAAGCCCTGAGAAATGGAACTAGCTGTCTATGGACTGAGACCTCCAAAACTGTGAGACCCCAAATAAACTTTTCCTCCTTAAAATTGTTCTTATCAGGTCTTTTGGTCATAGCAGAGAAAAAGCTAATTAAAACACATGCGATAAATAATCTACAGTTATTTTTATATTATATTTGTGAATTATATAGGATATAATTTTGTTTATTTCATTTATATACTCATGTATCATATGTATAACTTTACACAAAAGAACATTTATATATTTTTCCATTCCCTGTTCTTTAAAGAGTCTTTAAAAGAATCTATTACCAAGAAATTAGAAAAATTGAGCAATTTTGAGGCTTGATAAGAGGCTACAACTAAAAGTGACATTTCATTTTCACTTTAAAGATGGCCAGTAATATAACAATATCACACTTTTCTGAATTTATAATTCTCTAAAATATATGACCATCTCGTCAACTAGCTGTCCAACTGTACCACATTCGTTTGTATCGGAATAGTTTCAGAATATAAGTGCAGTTTTAAATAGAATGAAGTAATACTTTTGAACTACAAACTGTCTTAAAAATTAAGAACAGATGTTGCTTAAAATTTTCAAGAAAAAATAACTTTGATTTCATAGCTAAATTGAGGGGAACATTCACAAATTTTTTTTCTCAGCATAAATAATTCAAAAACAGAATTTCAATAGAAAAAGTATATACTTTAAATATCTGTTATATATATTGCAGATAACTATTATATATATATATATGTATATATATATATATATATATATATATATATATTTGTACAAATGCCTATATTTGCATGTGTGTATGTATACGTTCATGCGTACATACATAATCACATTGATGTGCTTAAAAATTAATAAATGCCTGCCTCATGCTAAGTATTTGTTTCTAATCAAAATTATAGGCTCTGTTTTGAAAGAGAGTTTTGCAGGAAACTTTGTGAATTGTTTTTCTAATTCTGCTTCTAGGTAGTCTATTTATTCTAAGAGATACTAAGACTGATTTATCTAGAGGACAATATTCCAGTAGTCCCTTAAGGTGCTACATTTCCATTCTATATAACATTCTCAATTCATTTCCACTCCTCCTTGTGGATCTTAAGCAGCTGTACAGAGTCAATTGCAATACCCTACAACATTCTGAAGTTCCTAATCAGTTAATAAGTTCATGTTTATAAACACATAACAGATTTCATGTCACATCACCAAATGTATTTGAAATAAGTAAGCCAAAATGAAATATGGCTAAATGGCTGTTAAATTAAAAGGACACATGCATGTCTTAAATATTTATTTTAATACCACAACTGAAATTTTAATGAAAATTAATATGAAATCAGTTGAATTTTTTATAATAATTATCTTTTTTTCTCTTGGTTATGAGTATAATTTGATTTATATTCTTACTGATGTTTTGATATTCTCTTGGTTTATTTTGGTTTTTAAATAAAAGCCTTATTTTCTGGTAGGGAGTCTGGTTCAGAATCCGCATGCAATGAAGAGTTGACTTCCTTTTCCAGAAATCAAAAATGAACATCCTGAGAGGAGACTACATTCTGTGTAGTGAAAATAGAGAGAACATGGAGAGAAACAAAGAATGGAATGAAGGAGAGAAGGAGAAATGGAGAGAGGGAAAAAAGAGGGGAGATAGGAAGAAGGAGACAAAGAAAAAAAGAAAGGAAGGCAGTAAACAGGCATACTTTCTAGATCAGACATTGCAAAGGCACACTGCAAAGGCATTAACAATGCAAAGTTTATGTTTCAGTCTTTGAGTGCCTAGCACTTTGTGGAGACCTGATGGGCACTAAAGAAATGACTGTTGACCTGAACATTTCAAATTGCCCTGGGGACTTAAAAAAATACCTCTTTTTCCTACATATCTTCAAAGGAGATTTCTTTTCCTTTTGCCTATTGCTAATCTTAATCACTGAGTCCTTTTCTGCTGTATTATTTCTGTTTCTCTCTAATGGAGAATCTATTAGCACCTGAAGACAAAAAAAAAAAATGCAATCTCATAGTTGTGAAGGTCAGAATACCAGGTGTGACTTAGCTGGGAAGTTAGGCATAAGATCTCTCATTAGGTTGCATTCAAGCTTTAACCAAGACTGTTTGTTTGCAGGTAGCTTTAGTTCCTCTGCATGTGGATCTTTCCGGATGGCTTTGCCATAGCCATATGGCAGACTTCCATGAAAGGGAGTGGTCAGAGGGAAAGAGAGAAACTGACCAAGATGCTCAGTGTGTTGTATAATCTCATCTCAGGGATGGCATTTCATTTCTCCTCTTGGCCATCCAGGAGACTGGTACACTGAAGAAGAGAAGATGATCAGGCTTTGTACATGAGGCTTTGAGATTCGGACCTACATTATGCCCCTTGCTCCTTAATGATCCATGCCTGTTTGACAGGCAAGAGGAACTCACATTTCTCAAAATACTTATCACATGGTGAAATCTGCTGGAAGTTTATATTCCACTGATTTATAGAAAAACAGATACAGATATACAAGCAAAACCACATGCATAAAACTCTTCCTTCTCTACCTTGAACTTCTACTGAGAAGCAATACTTCACAGGTTTTATTGTTCACAGGAGAAGATCTATGGGCTGTTTCCTTTAAATACTTTAGAAGGTTTTTTTTTTTTTTTTGCCTTACTTAACAATACTCTTAAATATCACTGATTAACAGATGATTTAATATTCATTCATACCCTTTGTTTTATAGTTGGCCATGCATTTTTTATAGTGTCTTGGATCTGATCTTTATTCAAAAAGGCATTTCTTAACTTTAGCATTGTCTGCCATCTGGTGAGACTGATAGTTTTCAAAACCACGATTCCTAGCTCGTTCATTTTCAAAAGACCTTCTTTTTGGATTTTCTCTCTATGCTCACATTTTACTTTAAACACCAAGAAGAAAGCAGGAACACCTTCAGCACACTGGCAAGGCTTGTCCTTAGCTAGATCACATGGTTCATTGGATACATTTTCTACTTTCTCCCTTATTGCGGGCAAGAGTATTGCTAACTTTTGTGCCATTACATAAAAGAACTTTCCTTTCTTCCATCTTCCAAGAAAGTTTTTCTCACATTTTTAAAGTTCTCACTGGCAAACTCCTCAAAGTCCACAATTCTTCTAATGGTCTGTTCAAAGCAATTTAGACTTTAACACTTCTCTGTTAAAGTCCTTCCAGCTATTGCTCAATACCGATTTCCAACACGACTCTTGCTTTAAAGCAGCTGTTACAAAAGCACAACACTTAACCATATCAAAATCTGAATTAGTTATCTGTTGCTGAATAAAAAAAAAAAATATTGCACATTTTAGCACCTGAAGACAAACATCACTTATTATTTGGGTTAGTTTTCTAGAACAGTCACAACAAATTACCACAAACTGGGTGACTTAAGATAATAGCAGTTTACTCTCATATATATATATATATATATATATATGGCAATCCAAAATCAAGGTATAAGCAGGTTTGAGTTCTTCTGCAGGCCCTGAGGAAATTCATTCCATGTCCCACTCCTAGCCTCTGGAGATTTCAGACTGTTCTTATGTTCCTTGTCTTACAGATTTATCATGCAACCTGGGCCTCAATCTTCTCATTGCCTTCTTCTATTCATGTCTTTCTTCTTTCCTGTCTTAGAATGCCTTGTCATTGTATTTCAGGGACACCCTACTCCAGATGATCTCATATTAAGATCCCTAACTCAATTACATCTGCAAAGACCATTTTTTTTCCAAACAATATTGAATTCATACTCTAAAGGATTATATCTTTGGAGGAGGCCACCATTAAGCCTGCTATATTATTTAACACAGTTTCTGAAAATCAGGAATTGATGTTTGTCTTTACTGGGCGTTTCTAGTTTCAGTAAAGCATTTGACTGGCACTGAGGTCTATGCCTGGGACTAGAACTAGAATTTCAGACTGACACTCTTCACTGTTAGAAGCAGGATACAATTCCTTGCTCTGTAGGAGGGATGGTAGCTAGCTGATGTCATGGTAGACAGCTTCACCCAGAGCAAGTATTTCCCAAATGAGAGGAGAATGTATGAAAAGGGAAGTCATAAGTGCCTTTTGTAGCATAATCTCAACACTAACATGTTATCACATCTAAGATATTCTTTAGGCACTCAGGCCAACATCCATCCCTAGTGAGAGGAGATACAACAAAAGTGTAACTATCAGGAAGTGGGGATCACAGGGTACTCCCAAATCCATTCTCCTATTCATTTCAGAGCAAGTCTTAGCTTTTACTGCTACGATTTTAAGACAAACCAAATGCTCTGAATATTTATGACGCAATTACCAAAGTTAAAGCTATTGTATCAGGGAAGGAGGACCTAAAATGCTTGAAGGCATTCAGTACTTTGAAGAGGATTTTAGTGGCTTCTTACATTTCAGAACTTGGCCTGTAGTAACTAACAAGTGTTAACATAGGGCACAGTCCCTTCTCACACTTTCACTAACCTACTAGCCAAAATTCTGCCTGATATAAGCACCATTTCCAGTCAAACAACTTCTGAAGCATGCTTTATTTGGATGGAATAAAGAGAACAGCATTAAGCTTGAGGTTTTCTTCCTTTGACTGTGTCATTACTACCCAGCTCCATACCTAAACATAAAATACTCTTTTACACAGTTCTTGGTGACTGCACCAGTGTTTTGGATGAAACCAAGTCCTTGGTAAAATCACCTAGCTGGTGATGAACTGTATGGAGAAAGGAGTTACAAAAGGAGGAGATGTTTACATTCCACCTAAGAATGAACATACATGAATTTTCCATTGGCATATGGTTATTTTTATTGTTGAGCATCACTACACGATTATTGCTCTATTTTGGTTCATCTTTAAGGAAGCATATGTTAGTATAAATACTAGGGACTGTAAGAACTTCAAATGACATTAAAGATTTTTTTTTCAGGAGGAATAAGAAAATGGACAAAAAAACAAACTGAGGAAACAAGAAGAAAGGTAGGGAATGAGAAAGAAACATAATTTCAGTTGATAAACTCCTTGAAAAGATCCAGCACTGCATGCTGCATACTTAAAAATTTTTAAATGTGCAGAATGGAAATAACTTTTTACTCTTTTTTACTATGCAAGGGCTCAATTAATGAAATAAATGATGCAAATCAACCTAGTTACTTTTTAAAGACTTCTGCATTTATTTATATCCCCATCTGATGAATGTTAAATGCATGCTCGAGGTTAAAGTAAAAACTATTTTTTAAATGCAGCTGTCTTACATATTTTGTATATGTGAGAAATACATTATACATTATTCACTAAATGTATAATGTATCATTGTGATATGTAATTTCAAATGTTTTCTTCTAGGTTGATTTTTTTATTTCTCTCATTAAAATATAAGCATATACTCTTTAATCTCTGAATGTATTATAGATATTTAAAAGGGAGGCACCTGTAACATGACTCTCTTCTTAATATCTGTCTTTAAAACTCAAAGAATTGATGAATACTTACTAATTATTTCATAAGATCGAATGATCTACCCACATTAATAAATCTTATTTTTTCCTTTAAGCAAAATAATGACAAAACCTTTATAAGTAAATAAATTTCTAGGAGTATAATAATATTGAAATAGTGATGTAGAGGATGACATAAGGAGATAAAATTCTAAAAATTCTAAGGATAAGTGTTTGAAAAGAAGCAGCCAAGTTGAGGGACAATCAGGTTATGGAGTTGGGGTGACATTAGAACTCAAAGAAAAGGCATAGACCCTGATCCCCACACTAAACTTTCATAATCAGTCACTCATCAGAAGTTAATTTCCAAATTTTATCAACTTCCTCCCTTGAATCAAAAGTCAAAATTTCCTTGTCTTGGATCCTCACTTTTTCTACCTGACAAAAATGAGAGAACTAAACTTAGACAAACAGAGATAACCCTTAAAATCCCCACTGTCTGTGAGGGCAATGCAGGCTGGGTATAACTGAACATTGAAAGCCGCGGAACAATATAGAAATTACGATGCAGGCATACGTAGGGATGATGGACATCCAATGGAATAGATTAATAAGAAAATCTGTGAAGTTACTGGGGAAGAGCATAGCAGGTGGCTGAATAATCCTGTAAACTGTTCAATTTTTCTCATGTTTTGTATCAAAAATCGATGTTATACTTTCTCTTCTAACATCAATAAATGTCTATGAAAGTATAAAATATCTCATTAAGTAAGAATATACTCACAAGAAGAATTCAAAGTAAACTATAGACTTTTGTTATAGCAGAAGAAGAAGAAAAAATAAGGAAGTAGCATGCTAATTAAAGGAAAGCAATAAATAGATGACAAAATTAAGTCAAATGCATTGAAAAATTCACTTATAAATAAATGAAAATGGTAACAACAATCTGGCTTCAAGCTGCTTAATAGAAATACGTCAATCAAAGTGACAAAGTAAGCTTAAAAACAAAAGATGGGCACAAAGCAAAACAAAACTAGGATATTAATATCAGGTAACGCAAAATCAAGACTAATGATAAAATAAATAACAAAATTTAAATAAAAAGATTTAAAATGATAAAAAAAAAATCTCAGCAAAGACATCGGAAATTAAGGTATGGAATTACATCAGTATTTGTAAACTGCAAGTAAGATTAGCTTTCCAAAAATAATAGAAATAAATACATACAATATTTTTGCTTAAAATGTAAAGTACCTTCGCAGTATAATTCACCAGTAAACTTAAAGCTAATTTAACCTACTTACAAAAGAACATCACATTTAAAAAGAGCACAATGGAATTTTTAACTTCTCGGATTTACAAAGTTTCAAATATTTGAACTCATTTTCCATTGATGAGAATTCAGGGAAATAGGACCCACATTAGTGTGATACTATAAGTGGCTACAACTTTCTGGAGTGCAATTTCCCAGTATTTGATTTATCAATTACCCTTCTTGGAATTCATCCTGCTGCCATGCTACCTCATAGTGGGCTGAATTATGGCCTCTTAAGATTGCCACATCCTGAGCCCCAGAACCTGTGAACTAACTTGTTTGGAAAAAGAGACTTAGAGGATGCAGATAAATTAAAACATCTTGAGATGGGACATTATCCTGGATTATCTTGATGGGCCCTAAATTTAATCACGATTTATCCTTAGAAGAAGAATGCAGAAGAAAATTGACTAAAGAAGCAGAGAATGCAGCGTGGCCATGGGGGTTGTTAGTGGCATGATGCCACAGAGTTGAGAAATATGGTGACCTCCAGAAGCTGGAAGAGGAAAGTAAAGGAGTTTGGGCCAGCCTCTGTGGAAGGAGCAAATCTTTACTGGCATTGTGATTTAAGCCCCATCAAATTCAGTTCAAAATTCTAGTGTACAATCCAAAATAATACACGTCTCTTGTCTCGAGCCAATTTTAGCAATATTTCACAGCAACAATAGCAAACTAACACATCAACCAAAACCCTAAAGATATGAAAACAGAACTCCTTTACACATTGAAGCCTTTTTCTAATTAAAAGCAAAATTTTCTGAAATAAAATAAGTATCATTCAAGAGAAATCTATGAAATAAAAAACAGACAAGTAACCCAGAAAATCATTAAAATCAAAAGCTTTCTCCTTGAGGATGCCAGAGAAATCCATAAAACTCTAACGAACCTTCCAAAGAGGAAAAAAAAAGAAGTCATAAGACACAAATGAGATTGATATTAGGATTGAGAGAAGTAGCATTGCTTCAGAATATACTGATCCTAAATAAATAATAAGGGAACATTATGAACAAAGTTATTAGAATAAATTAACAACTTAGGTGAACGGGTCGACCCACTTCTTGGAAAATACAGATCATCAAAGCTGCCTCAAGAAGAAATAGATGCCCTGAGCATCACTATACTTACTAAATAATTAAAACTATATATAGTAAACAACAACAAAACTTTCTCTAGGAAACAATTCCAGGGACAGAACAGAAATGGTTTCACTAGTTAATTTTGCAATATACTGCAGCAACTTACAGTATCAATTCCACACAAACACACACAAAAAAAAATTCTTCTGAAAAATAAAAATAACTTTTTGGGAATTGTGCTTGATAGCTTGTGCATTTTGTCATATTTTTTACAAGCTGATGAAGATGCAATCTCTCCAGGCCAAGTGAGAGCTGTGGGAATTTTTTGGCCTGCTGGCTCTGTGGAGGTTCCCATCACAGATGTGCACATGAGTGCTCCGCCAGAAATGTGAAGGATTCTCCTTCAGATCTCTAATGTTCTTTCTTTGCAGTTCTCTATTCCCCAGACTAGAACTCCGATCTCTGACTCCATAGCTCAGCAGGACTTTAGGACTTCTGTTTGTGTTCTTCCTCCCTGCTCTGTGATCAGGAACTTGCCTCTAGCAGTATGCTGGGATAATTAAGGAGCTTCTCTTGCTTATTTTCCTTTGTTCAGAGATCAGAGTCCCAGTGAGCCTAACATTCAATTCCGAAAAAGTGTTGCTGAATGTATTTTTCTACCTTTATCGTTGCTTACATAGTTAATCCTTCACAGGTCAAGCAGAAAGCTCATTAAATTTTAAGAAATGAAGGCTGGAAAACAAGGAACCATGATAAAAAGCTGCATGACCCTTTTGCTTAGGCTGGTGAGATTTAAAGTATAGTTTGAAAGAACAGAATCTCAGAATTCTGGAGAATGAGTACTGCCGACAGGATGAAAGTTCATGGCAAAGCTTACCTTATTGGATAAAGTGTTGTTGACAATAATCCAAATGCTTTTACTAAACAAAGACTATTCAGATTTATTACCAAAATTTACAATTAGAAACTTTTCATAAGGCAGGATAAGTGAATCTTTGCAGAAGGAACATCTACTATATATATTGTTTAACCTTAAGATCATACATCAAATGTTTGATTAAAAGAACACCACAACACAACAGTTGTTTTCTGATACTATGCTATGAATAGAGGTTATATACATTTGATTATACACTGGAACAAAACTACTTTAAAGTGTAAAGGACAAATAAAACATTCTTATTTAACAATTTCTTAAGCATTTTTTATCTATTGTACTGACTGAACGATTTGCAGTGTTTTAGCATTCAAAGCTATAGGTTACAGTCTATTTATCTCCCTAAGAAAATTCTCTGGGTTGCCTTTTACATATGGCCTTAAGTTAGAAATGGCAGTTATTAATACTTCGAGTCACAAGGAATACAATCTCCCTACAAGAAGGCTACCTTGGGATCACTTGCTGATAGCAAAGAAAAAAAAATTGTTCTGGGGTTGAACTCAGGGGCAATTAACTACCGAGCAACTAATAAAATACAAATATTTTATTTAAAGACAGGTTATCACTATGCTGCCTAAGGGCGTCAATAATTGGAGGAGTCTGGCTTTGAATTTGAAAACCTCCTCCCTTGGCCTCCTCAGCCACTGGGATTGGGGGTGCCCCACCACACCCAGCTAGTAAAGAAAAAATTTATGTGATACTGAAAATAGCCAGCAACAGAATTATCTTAATGTAGCTCATTCTTTCTATGGTATCTGATTTTATCTATTATATCTATCTATATACAATATCTAATATTATATTTTTCATATAATTTTTGGAGTTTTTAACTATCCTATCTTATCCCATATATAACTCCATCTAGGAAGACTAAGTAAGGACTTCTGACATATTTTTAATTAAAAACCACAGTACCATTTTCACAACCAGCAAAAATTAACCATTTGTTAATATAACCTGATAAGGGCTAGGGATGTGGCTCAAGCAGTAGCGCGCTCACCTGGTATGCGTGCGGCCAGGGTTCGATCCTCAGCACCACATACAAAAAAAGATGTTGTGTCCGCCGAAAACTGAAAAATAAATATTGAAATTCTCTCTCTCTTTCTCTTAAAAAAATAACCTGATAATATAATTTTATTAATTACTTCCTTAAATGCCATTTTCAGTTTCTTTTATTATTTTCTTTAAAAAAATAAGTTCCACTTAAGCTGTTTGTTAATATTTCTTCAAAGTCTCCTTTAATCTCAAACAGGGTCTGCATTTAGCCAGGGGAGAGAAAGGTTTTGGATCTTTCTTTTAATAGCAAAAAACACATATATCTTAAAAATCATTCCATTTTAGTATATAAAGTCTTCCTCATTGTTTTCATTTTTATTTTTTTGAATCACTTCAATAAAATATGCAGAGCATACAAAAAGCTACATATATAAAATTAATTTAGATAGTTTGATGAATTAACTATACACTAGTTCAGTCATCACACCATCAAGGTCACAAACATATACATTATCTTCCCCCATTTCCTCCCATGCTTGTTTTTCTTTTTCCCCCCCCTTTGGTGGGGGGTGTACCAGGGGTTGGACTCAGGGGGACCCAACCACTGAGCCACATCTCCAGCCCTATTCTGTATTTTATTTAGAGACAGGGTCTCACTGAGTTGCTTAGCACCTCGCTTCTGCTGAGGCTGGCTTTGAACTCACAATCCTCCTACTTCAGCCTTCGGAGCCCCTGTGATTACAGGCCTGTGCCACAGCCCTCTCATGCTCTTTTACTGTTGTTGTTCTCTGTGTGTACATGTGTGTATGTAAAGTAAAAACATTTAATATAAAGTCAGTACTCTTAGCAAATTTTAAGTATTGTCACTATGCTATATAAGAGCTCTCCAGAATTTATCTTGCATAGCAGCAACTTTGTACCCTTTTGTCATCACCTCTTCATTCCTCATCTGTATCCCCTGGCAACCACCATCCTACTGTCCATTTTTAGATTTTTGACTATTTTGGATTTTTACATTTAAGTGAGATAGTCTAGTGTTTGCCTTTCCTTTTATGGCTCATTTCACGTACTGTGATGCCAAGTCCATCCATATGCCATGTTTTCACAAATAGGAGGAGCTTCTATTTTAACACTGACTGGCATTCTATTGTATGCATATACCACAATTTCATTATTCATTCACATGTCCATGAGCATTTGCATTGTTTCCATGTCTGGATATCGTGACTGATGCTAGAATAAACATGGGGTTACAGATGTCTCTTTGAGATCCTGATTTTAATTCTGGTGAATATATACCCAGAAATGGGATTGGTGAATCAAATTGCAGTTCCATTTTTAATTTTTTGAGAAAACTTCACATTTTTTCAAAGTTACTATGTTAATTAACATTCCCTCCAACAGTGTACCAAGGTCTCCTTTCTTCTACATCCTTGCCTTTTGTCCTTTAATTAATAGTCATCTTAACAGGTATAAGGTGATATCTCACTCTGGTTTTGATTTGGATTTTCCTCATGATTAATGATGTCAAGTACTTTTTCATATACCAGTGGCCACTAGTAAGCCTTCTTTAGTGAAATGTCTATTCAGATCCTTTGCCCAAATTTTAATGAGATTATTTACTTTACTATTGAATTGTAAGTGTTCTTTGCATATTTTCAGTAGTAATCATTTACCAAATATATGGTTGATAAATATTTTCTTTCATTACTTGATTGCCTTTTAATTTTATTGATTTTTCCTATACTGTCCAGAAGCTTTTTGGTTTGATGTAGTCCCACTTCTGTATTTCTGTGTTTCTTTCCTGCACTTTCACTATCATATAAAAAAAAATCACTGCCAAGGCCATGAAGCTTATTCTCTCTTTTCTCTAGAAGTTTTATGGTTTCTGATCCCATAGATAACTCTTTAATCTATTCTGAGTTTATTTTCCATGTATGGCCTAAGGATCCAATTTGATTGTTTTGTATGTTGATATCTAGGTTTTCACACCATTTATTACATAGATTATCTTTTGCTCATTGTATATTTTTTATGTCTTATTAAAATTTTGTTGACTGTGTAAGTCTTCATTTATTTCTCAGCATCCTATAATCATACAAGCATGGAACATCATTTGCTCTGATTCAGTCCCTACCACTCCCTTTAGCCAACACTACTGCTAGCCCTTCTATTTATGTATAGTTTTTTTTTAAATTAGTGCTTTAAATATTCACATAAAGATGAATTAACTGTGATATATTCATACACACACACACACACACACAGGAAATCTGGGTTAATTTGAGTTAATTTCATTTTCATTCCAATCTTGCTTTTCCCATCCCTCTTCCCTCCTCTTCAATCCCCTTCTACTTCATTGATATCTCTTGTGTCTTCATGGTATCTACCACCCCACAGTTTTGTACCCTTATTTTGATCTAACTTCTGCGCATGAGAAAACCATTTGATCCTTGGATTTTTGAGTCAACCTTTTTTTGCTTAGTGTTATATCCTCTAGGTCAATTCATTTAACAGCAAATGCCATAATTTCATTCTTCACAGATGAGAAAACTCCATTGGGCATGTATATACCACATTTTCTTTATCCATTCATCTACGGATGGTCATCTGGGCTGATTCCCTAAGTGGGTTATTGTGAATTGCACTGCTATAAACAATGTGGTTATGTCACTATAATACACTATTTTCAGCTCTTTTAAATAAATACTGAGCAGTGGGACATCTGGGTCATGTTTCCATTGTTAGTTTTTGAAGGATCTCCATACTGCTTTTCAAAGTGGTTATACTAATGTGTAGCCCACCAAAAATGAATAAGTGTACCTTTTTCATTTCTTCTTCATGAAGGATTTCATTGAGTATGTTTTGCAGCTCAGGCTTAGTAGTCATAAATTCTTTTAGTTTCTGCTTGTCATGGAATGTTTTTATTTTATCTTCAATTCTGAAGGCTATTTTTTCTGTATACAATAATCTTGGTTGACACTTTTTCTTTCAGGAATTGGTACATATTATTCCAAGTCCTCCTGAATTTTGTCTGGAGAGAAATACATTGAAATTCTGATTGGCTTACTTCTAAATGTTACCTGCATTTTTTTCTCTTGCAGCTATTAAGATTTTATAGTTGTTGTGTATATTAGGTATTGTCATATAATGTGTCTTGCCTATATTCCTCTTGAATTTGGATTTCCATCTTGTCCCAAAGGTTTGGAAAATTTTCTGATATTTCATTGAAATATTTATTCATTTCTTTAGTTTGTATTTCTGAGTCTTCTTCTATGCCAATGATTCTATTTGGTCTCTTAAAGTTATCTCAAATTTTCTACATATTCTGGTCATGATCTTTTAACATCTTTTTGTTATTGTTGCTTTTATTTCAAGATTATATAATTTGTTTTAAAGGTCTGAGAATCTGTCTCCAAAGTGGTCTAATTTATTGGTTATAAATTTTTAATTTCATTTATTGAATCTTTCATTTCCACAACTTCCCTTTGGTTCTTTTTCAAGTCTCTATCTCTTTATTGAAATAGTCTTTAACTTCGTGTATTTTCTATATTAATTTCTTACATATTTTAGGTCACTGAACATTTTAAATATGAATTTTCTAAATTATTTCTCTGCTATTTCTTCCACTGTGGTATCAATAGAATCTGTTGTTGAAGTGTTGTGGGTTGTTTTCAGTTGATTGTTCTCTTGCTTTTTTATACTGCTTATCTCTAACCATGTGCAGGAATTATGATTGTTTCTATTTTAATACAGGGACTATTTAGTGAGATTATTTCTTTTAAGAGTTCCAGGCTGCGTGAGTATCCAGATAACAATATTTTCAAAGTGTGTCCGCTGCTATTCCCAGTATTGGCACCACTTTGAGAGACAATATTAAATTCTATTTACTTTACTCTTTAGAGCAAATTCACATTCTACTCAACCTTAAGAAAAAGAAAAACTTGTTGATAATGTTCTACAAAGTTTCTCTAATCCAGGCATAAAATTATACTAATCTTCTGGGAATAAATTAAGAAATTAGTTATTAGAGTTTATAAAATTACTATTACATTATATAGGGTCAGAAAAGGAGAAGAGAGAAAAATTGGGCAAGAAATAAATAAGAAGAAAAGACAGAAAAGAATAATACAAACCACAGTAAAATGAAGAAAAGAATGGATGGGGGGATTTGATAATGTAAGAGGGGCTAAGAGGAGCAAATGTAAATCTAAGCTAGGGAAAAAAGACAGTAAGAATGATTAAAATTAATGCTTTAAAATATTAGAGGAAATACAATCAGATGGGTTGAGGGCACAAAACTGAAATGAATACTACAGGAACAACTATTAAATCACAGTGAAGAATACTTAAGATTAAAATTGACATTAGAACTATTTATAGTAATTCATGACATTGTGGAGAAAATTCTAAATGAGCCTCCTGGTTTGGATTTCACCAGTGTTTGGAAACTATAGAGGAAGCCCATCACTCTTCATCTCTGAATCCTCCTAGAGGTCCTGGGCAACAGGGTCTACTTTCAGAGTTGTTACAGGTTTCTTACCAGCCAGTTTTTGGTAACCAGCCCATCGGACTGAGGATGTATGCTCATCTTTGTTGCAACAAAGCTCATGCTTTGTTGCATCTTCTGGCTGTTTCTACTGGTTGCAGGAGTATAGCATGCAATGCTCAAGGCTGTCACTCTGAGTCATGTGGGATGCTGAGCCCTGACTCCCTTCCAAACAGGGCATTTTTTAAGTGGCATAGAGTCTAGTGACTGTCTGCAAGCATGAAACCTGTGATTTTAGGTTTTCTGTGAGTGGTATATGAGACAGAAGTATCCCCGCCTGACTGATGTAGATTGCCAAGCTACTATACCCATAACTGGATATAAAGTCAGTTGGCCTGCCTGTTCCCACTGCCCACTGTTGTCAATCTTTAGCACTTGCTCCCCTCTTATAGTACTCCCCCTGTGTTATGGGTCAGGCTACATGAACAATGACCAAACAGATTCCACTTTGCCCTGAGACTCCATGTCATATAAGAAATGCTTCTCCCATGGGAACATACCACCTTTGTGCCCATCCACAGTTGCTGAACATAGCATGTTTGGCAACACAAAATGGTAATTATCATACAATGTAAAATTGTTCTCTCTTTGGTTCCCATCTTTCTTGGACAGTGTTTGATTGTCCCTGATTGATTGTCTAGATGACAGTAACCATTCTTTAACTTGTATTCAACTAGGGATGATTTGACCCACTCCCCTTCTGCCTTTTAGATTTTAGATCTCATGATGTTTGTTGATGGTTTTGAATCCAAGCAACAACCACCTATGATGAATACTGTTTTGGATTACAAAAAGTGTACTCCAACTCCAGGAGGGGGGTCAAAGGGTATAGACTTGCAGCCTGCCCCTTGGCCCACCAACTGGTGAATAAAGGCTCCATATCCTGCTTTAATATCAACTCTGTGATTTATGGCAATCTTGCCATGACACCTGGAGTGGGGCTATTTAAGCATCTGGTGGCTGCCTAAAACCATGGGGTCCTTGGGTACAGGTTCTCTGTGAGCCATCTGAGACAAAGACACCTCCACCCGGGCTTGTAGAGATCACCAGGGTATCATCACTGTGACCAGGAAAGAGAGTCAGCTGGTTGGCCCACTTCAGCTCAGCTCTCACTTCTCATGGCCAAGAAACATGGTTGTTCACTACTTTCTGTTATAATCTCCTCAGGGTGGTGCTGTCCAAGCTCCTTGTGCCCATCTACAGCCATGGGATCTGCTGGTGACACTGGGAGCCTTCAGTGACACTGAAGCCTCTATCTGGTGGTAGAGCTCACAAGGGTTGTATCCATCACCATGATGTGGGTGGGATATATGCTGGCCTGTTTTGCCTGAGCTCCCACCGAGGCTATGTTGAGTGCTGGGCCAGGGCTGGCAATCAACAGGAGTGATTAGTTCCAGGGTCTGCTCCACCCTTCTCGCCTTGTCTGTAGGGAGGGTTTCATCAGTGATACCCCTACAAGTTCCTTCTAGATGGGATTATTGAGACATCCTGCTTCATAGGAATTCCCTCTAGTTTTATTTGTTGCTCTCTGAAGGTGGAGAGAAGCAATATTGACTTAATTTCTTCCAGGTAGGCTAGCTAGCTGTTGACTCTACAAAATGGCCGCCCTACCCAACTCAGCTTTCAGTTCACAATTTGGGTTAAACTGCTTGATCTCTTTTATTCTCTTTGCTCTTTCTGTCCTGTTTTAACTTGGTCATCTTTTCTTTCCATCTGTTGTTAAGGAAGTAAGCTTATGTGATTTTCCTCTCTATCTTTCTCTATTAACATTCCCTCTTGACCTACCTGGTATAGATTCAGGGTTAGAAATTCTATCCTTATTTTCCACTGCAGTAACCAAACTACAAACTCTCAAACTGTCCACAATTGAGTTTTAGAGTATTTACTCTGTCACCCATCTCTCTGGTCAGCTGTTCTTTCACTTCTTGCTTTCTGGACCATGGATGGGTTGAAAGTTGCCACCTACATCCACTCTACCATCTTTCCCAGAATACTGTTTTTAATACTATAGTTTTATAATCTAATTTGAAACCAAGGAGGAGATTACTTCCAAAGTTTTTCTTTCTCAATTCTTTTGGATATTTGGGTCTTTTTGTTATTTCATTTAAATTTATGAGTGTTTTTGCCATTTAGTGAAAAATAACTTTGGAGTTTTGATATAGATCACCTTAAATTTAATAGCATCCTCTGTTGGAGACATTTGTTTTTTAAAGGAACTACACTTTAGATTTTCTCATGGTGTAGATTTGGCTGATTGTATCCTCACAATTTCGTTATTGTTGTTGTTGTTGTCCTCACAGGCTCTTCTATCTACAATATTTTCCCCAAAGTGCTATGAGTCCCAGATCTTGATTAGATTCAGATCAATAATGTTTATAAGAATGTAATAGCTCCTCTAAATTCCTTTCAAATCATCACTCTAAAAGACACCCAGTACTTACCACATAATGAATTTCTGAACACTGAGAAAAGTAAACAGTAATTAATTGGTTCACTGAGTGGTCAGGTATCATAGATTTTGATGATAAAAAACACTATAGCAATAAGTAAAACTTTTTTCACCACAAATTCCTCCATTTATACTTTATCTTCAACTGGTTGGACATATTTAAGTGAAAGAGTTAGATAAAATATGTGTTGTTCATCTAGCACACAACATTAAAGAAGATACAATCTCATTAGGATATTTACAGCCTCTTGATGATCATCTAATTTTTTTCTTTTAGCATATTACTTTAGCCATAACAATTTATGTATTTAATAAAGATATAAATTTATAATACATGCTATAAAATAATTTTCAAGTAGTAGCTGTGAACTCAATCTCAAATATTCTCCTAATCTTGACTTCCATCTAATTCAACAATCACTTTGTTGATGTATTTTCTGTGGCCCTCTGAGGAATACAGAAGGAAATGTGCAGATCCTTTTATCCAAGATCTGATTATTTACAATGTAATTGTACATGTGAAAATGTGTTCACATATCTGTGACAGAGAATGAAAAGGACTGGTGGTAGAGGAACATCACTAGCACATTATGCAGGGGATAAAAGAGAGAAGCAGAATGTGGGGAGAAATAAAACACATACAGAAATGAATTTTCAGCTCTACCCAGATTAGCTGTGATGGAAGCATCAGTTGTAAGATTGCTGTCTACACAGATATACACTGGACAGTATACTTCTCCATGCTTATACATTTCAATGATGTGTATTAATCTCTGTGTTCTTAGAATTCACTTATTATAAGGAGAATTAGATTTTCTATAGTAGGAAGTCTCTGAGAAAAATTCAAGATTTCCAAAATAGGATCATGAATCTAATATAAGAGAGGGAAATTATGAAATTCATTTTTGTTTTGTATTGGTCTGCAAAAGAAAGATATGGTTTAGAGAGTAAGAAGGGTAGAATGCAAATGTTTAACAAAATATTGCAAAGAAATTACAGTAAACTCTTAGCTGCCCCATGCACTCTGGATACACACACACACACACACACACACACACACACACATATATATATATATGTATATATATATATATATATATATACATATATATATATATATATATATATATATATATATATATATATAATGAGAAGGAAGGAGAAGAGAACTGAATAGGACACAAACATACAAAAGGTAGGAAGGGTTCAAGAAAAGGAAACTGGAACTAAAAGATGTTAAAGAAGACAACTGTAGAAACTAATGTGGGGGATCACGGAAGACAAAGTCTTTACAATTACATTTGCGCTTCCATGTATCTAAATTAGCAACAATCAGCATGAAGCATGACCTCAAATTATCTGACACAAGTTCCAGTAACCTCTATGCAGGATGAGTTAATGATGGCTGTCACTATCACCATTCCAGGGATCACTGCACATGAGCTGTTTTGAACCATTCTCACTACTGTTTGGTGACCCTTTTTTAGACTCTTCTGTGAACATCACAGGTGGATTGTCCTGAAGGAGTGAAATTTACTGATGTCAGGAGACTCAGCTGAGATTAAGCAAATTGCTCCAAGTACAAATTTCCTTCTCAATGCCCAAAGCCTTGGGAATAAAGTACTGTTTTCATGATGCTCAAAGAATGTGTGGTTGCAAGGTGAGGAAAGGTCACTAGTAGTCCTTGCACTTGGAAAATACTGAACAACATACAATCCACTCCGTTTACAAATGCAAATCATTCACTGTTCAAGCCAGTCTATCATTCCGCACTGATCTCTATGGATCTCCATTCTCTTCTGTTCCACACAGACCAATCTTCCACAAGTTAGAAATTTACCCATGTACTGCCTTCAATTTTAAAAACAGAATGCCACTGTTTTTAATAAATGAAAATCCTAAGTTAGTCTAACTTGTGTATTATAGTGAGAATTCCACCTTTTTTTGCTTGAGTCTTCCATGCTTCGATAACTTGGTAGTCACAGGTATAGTCATAATTAATGAAATTTATGATACCATTTGGGTCTGAGAATCTTAATGAAGGATTGGTGGAAACAAGGAATGATATATGGCCACAGAATTTAACTCCAATAGAACTGAAAGGTAAAATTCTGTCACTCTTAGTATTCCCATCTAATTGGTATTGCATACGAGTAGGCTGATTGATAATATTGTTTCAGACTATAAATTAAGGTGCATGCTTTTTATATAATTTAATTTCCTACTCTCCATGAGGGAACACCTGGTGAACTAGAGCAATAAAGCATTACCATTAAGATGATTTTCATCCCAAGAGATTGTTCTGTAGCACAGAACATTAATTATAGTTACTAAAGAGAGAAAGACAAGTGTCCATCAAACTCTCAGACTGGGAATAATTACCAGGATTGGCAGGTAAATTCTCACAGGGATAAAGTGTCTAGAAACACTCTCTCTCTCTCTCTCTCTCTCTCTCTCTCTCTCTCTCTCTCTCTCTCTCTCTCTCTCTTCTTTTTCTGAATGTAGAAAGGAGCCAGAGAAAACCTAATACCGAATCCTATTATTTTCCCTGGAATTTCTGTAACAGAAAGTTCAATGATTACACATAAACTTACATAAATACACTTTAGTTTAGTATTGAAGAATAAAGAATTTGGAGTTTAATCGACCAAAGTTTGAATCGATGTTTCACCACTGAATTTTGGCCACTGGAGTAAACTTTTGTTTATCTACTAAACAAATATCTCTCTCTTTAATAGATAAAAGAATCTCAACTGTATTGATACAATTAGGTTTAATATCCATTTAGTTCTTAACAAAGCAGACTCTGAGTCAAAGAATAAAAATAAATTATTGGAGTTGTGACAGGTAGTAAGTATATGTGCAAAAGGAAAAGAGAGGAAATAAAAGAACAAACTACCAAACGTTATTTGATCTTTAGCCAGCACCAATGGCTGCTTCACAGGAATCTACAGAGGGATACAACTGGTATTTATCCATTTGATGATTTCTTTGGCCATTTGGCAAGGGACCATCAACTCAAAGACATTTCTTGGAGAGAGATGAAGAAGGATTTGTCTGTTTGATGCTGGCTCACCCATTTGTCTCATATCATCTGGTCAAAGTTGACCTGATGGATAGCTAAATCCTTCATGTCTCTGTATTTTGTCTTAAGACTCCTTAGCAGCGTATCTGGATGCCAGCCCTTCCATAGTAACAAGAAGGTAAATGTCCCATTACCAAGACGAAGAAACAAGGAGTGGTAATGCAACATGGAGCATGGGTGGGTAAGTTTTTATCTTCCAAATTAAAAAAAAAATGAAATCCCTGGACACAAGGATAAGAACAAAGTAACAGGATTTATTAGAGTCACTGGAAGAAAGCAGAGCTCCCAAAGGAGACGGTTCCAAGAGATGGTTGTCAATGGGTATCTGTTGTCTAGGGGTTTTATGGGCTTGATCTGTCATTATAGGTAATTGATGAGATGACATTTAAATATTGAACTCATAAAGGGGTCAATGAACTTTGTCTTCTTCAGAAAGATAGAGAAAAATAATTTCTAATCTTTATTAATGCAAGGGTGGGGATAAGGGTCTATTGACCCAAGAGCAAGTACCTTTGTGTGAGTGGTTGTGTCAAAGTGTTATTTAGAAACTGTCCTTGTGTTTGGAATATCTGGGATCAGAAGCTTGATTCCCCAATTCTGTCTTCCTCTTTGTCTTCTCTGAGACCCTTTTCCTGGCTTCACATGGGTGGTTCATCTTCTAGTCTCAGTAAGAGAACTGAGAATTTGCCTGAGGTATTTTCCAATGACATGAGGTCGTGCCAAGCCAAAGTAAATGATTAAAAGGTAAGAAGTGTTGGCCGAAATCCTTCATAATAGTTCTCCTTAATAATTGGTAGTTATTGGATTAAGTATGGGCAAGCCATTCTTTTCTGCAGGACTTGGAAAGGAGCAAGGAGGATCTAAACTATTTTGTCCTGGCTTTGAATCCCTATATTTGACCAAATTGAAAATGTATGAAGAGGTGAACTGGCATGATACTTAAGCATAGGAGACCTGCAGATCTAGTTCAGGTCCTGGCTTTGGCGTATAGTATATGATTCAAGAGAGGTGTTTAATCTGTCCAAACTTCACTTTTTATTGGCAGTGACAATAATAGCTATTTTATTATGATAAGGATTCAGTGAATTAACACTGTAAATTTCTTAAAATATAGTGAGCAATGAGAATTATTTAATTATAAAATCTCATAATGCCAATGTTCAGAGATGTAATTTAATTCACCTCATTTAATATTGTATAAATTACTCATCATTTCAAAGATCTGTAGAAAATTTCAGGGTGAAGTCTGAGGCACTAATGAGTGATATCAAATACTTGAGAAGAACAAAACAAATTTACCTGTAAAAGTAAGCAGTTTGCCATCAATTTCTCTGAAAAGAGAAGGTCAGCAATATTTAAGAGATTTTGAGTCCCTCAGAGAAAAGAACCCTTATAAATCTAAGTTTTATTGTTTTTTTCCCCTCCGTCTTTTATTCAGTTATTGGTTGATTTGAAGCTTTATGAAAAGTAATACGCTCCTCTCTGAACTTACATTTCCTCAGTAAAATTCATATCCTAATGAAAAATATCACTAAATGTTACCTCTCTGAATCATGCCATCATCCCTAATGTTAGTGTCCTATTTATCCACATTAGACATTTCAGTATTTCAGCTGATTTATGTCTTAGACAAAGTTCGTAGGAAATATGTTCTTTTATTCACCTATATATTCTCCTTTTAGATTTCTGTGTTGCCTCCATGTTACCAAAAATATAGCTTATTCATATTTCAGCATTTTTACTTAAAATTCTATTCAACTTCAGTTCTTTTAAAAAGGGAATTCAATAGTTTTTTACTACATACTTTGTTATTTTAAAAAAAAAAAAACATTCACACAGCATCTTTTAAAGGCAGAGATGAAATATCAGTCTACCCAAGACTGCCTACTTTCATGATCTTTTAATTCAAAGTAGAAAGTACTCTGATAGCAACTAGCAACTATCATTGCCACCATTTATTAAAAAAAAAAAAAAAAAAAAAAACTTCTGTATGAAGGTTCTTAAAAGAAAGACTCAAATTTTGCTTATTGTTGCTATATTTTGAGATACTACATATTTCTTAAAGGATTTTCTATTCTTTTCAAAAATTTTCAAGAGGACACTTCAGTCTTTTAATGAAGGAAAACCATTTACAAAGTTAAGATGTTTAAGCTAGTGGTAACAATACAAGGGTGCAATCTTTCATGAATGATCATGGTGATTAATTATATGATTGCACCTTTTAAGAAGAAATCTGAATCTTGAAATTGTATTTAGCATTTTGTTCCATCTTTACAAAGAAAATATGATTGTTAGGACTTCAAGGGAAGATGTTCAAGATTTGCTTATTTTGTTCCAAAATGACCAAGCATTTACTTCTTTGCAATCACATTTCTAGGCTTGAATATTTAATTATGAAACATGAGTAGCCAATTGTAGTGCTGAATGACTTCAGGGAAATTTTGAATAGGCATTATAAAGTACATTGTTGCTTTAAAGCTGTAAGTAAAGAGAGCAGGGCAGGCTTCTTAGGAGGATTTGGGTTGTCATTCAACTATTTTTTTTTCCTGTTTCATAATTTCTATTTCTACAAATTTTGTAGTCCACCTTGAGGCTTTTCAGAGCATTTTCTTTCTGGTCTTGTCGACTTAGTTATTCAATTAATTTTTGACAATTCATTTCAGAGCAATTAATTATCCTCCTTGATAATTAATCTTTCAGTTAATGTAGGGTTCACACAAAAGCTGTATTTTCCCCCACAGCCCTTTGCAAGTACCTTTATTCTAGCAGGCATTACATTGTTCTTTGTTTAAGTGTCTGTCCTCCCTACTGCTTGGAAGCAAGGACTCTTTATATTCATCTTTACAGAACTGGTTTTTACAATGTGAGATGCAGAAGTGCTTTTGAAAATGGTAGATATCAGAGCAAAGTTATTTGTACAAAAAGGAAAATATATTGATTCTCACAAGTGAAAATTCCAGGGGTATGCCTGACTTGAGACCAAGTTGGATAAAGTGAGAAGATTTCACCTTGGTGAAATCATTATCCTGCTTTATCCCCCCCACCCTCTCCACCCCTGTCTCAAGCAACCATAAACCTTAACCTCACAATGCTCCAGGTTTAAGTCTGACTGTTTTAGGCTAATCCAGAAACAACAAAAATTCTGCATTATAGTCATTCAAACCCGATTCTTAGAATTATAAGTTATTGTCTCTAATGAGGTCAAATGCTTATGAAGAAGACTCACTGTTTAAGGGCATGACATACACTAATTATGCTTAGCGGTGTGTCCGGTGATCACTTTTGCAATGTCTACTTGAGACACTTGAAGTCTGTTATGATTCTTAGTTATAGGTAAAATAGCCCATTCCCAGTGGATTAAGCAGGAAGGGGTGTGCTGAATATTAGTAAGAAGATTATAAAACTTTGATTAAGCTCCAGGCTGAGGTAGTAGAATTATTTTAAGACATACTCTTAGCAGAAGTGCTGATCTGCTGACAATATTAAAACTAAGTCCCTTATGTCTTAGTCATAAGAACTGCTACCTCCCTCTACCATGGAACTGCACATCTTTTACTGCCACCTGTACCCAGTACAATAAGTGTCACAAAAACTGCCATCTTCTTACATGGCCAGTTTCTGAATATCAATGTCAATAATGTCAAAGGGGTATTTGACAGACGGCAATTAAATGACATGTCTGCCCATTAGTGTTGAAGAGTGATAATAAAAAATAGCTGTTTACTTATTGTCTTGGTCCATTTTGTGTTGTTATAACAGAATACCTGAGGCTGGGTCATTTGTAAAGAGCAGGAATTTATTGGCTTATGGTTCTTGAGAGTAAGAAGTCCAATATCAAGCTGCCAGCAACTGGAGAAGGCCTTCTTGCTTCCACATTACACGGTAAATGGTGTGGAAGAGAAAGACAGCAAGAGGGGACTGTACTTACTCTTTTATTTTGTGTTTAATTAATTAAATTTATTTTAAACAAACACATGAAAACATTAAAAATGTTCAGGTTAATGGAGTTTCCATGAGATGCTTTGATACACGTTTTTTTTTTCCAGTATTTAAATCATGTTACACACCCATCTCCTCAAATATTTATCATTTCTTTATGATGAACTTGGCCTTTTAAAATGGCATCAATTCCACACATGAGGGTGGAGCTCTCATGGCGTACCAATTTTTAAAGCCCTATCTCTTAAAATTGTCATAATGGAAATATTTTAAATTTAATATATAGGTAAAACAATGCCAGATGTTGATATGTATGAGTTTAGAGCACAGAATAAGAAATAAAGAAATGTCAGGATTAATATATATCATGAAAGCATCTGTAGCATAGAAAGGATATTTTTGAGCTCTTAAAATAAAAAAAATCATGTAGCATATTAAAATTTATTAGGTTGGTTTGTCTTTGGG
This sequence comes from Marmota monax, assembly GCF_021218885.2. NCBI lineage: Eukaryota > Metazoa > Chordata > Mammalia > Rodentia > Sciuridae > Marmota > Marmota monax. The sequence goes on from NW_026695005.1 coordinate 2,266,501, forward strand.
GGCTTGTGTATTGGTAGACTGATCCTCAAGTTGGTAACTTAAAAACTGAGAACTAGTTATCCTTGGCTTACTGGAGGATCTTTCTGTAGGACAGGATTGAGGGAGTTTTCTTGGGATCCTGAGTTAGTTCTCTTGAGAGCACAGAAAGCCTGATTGTGACACATGAATTTCTCTCTGATTGTTGTCTGGCAATGCGGTTGCTTTCTCCGACAAGTGCTTCTCTCATGATGCCAAACACCATTAATGAGGTCCTGTCCAGAGGCTGAGGACACAAAGCTATCCCATCTTAGACATTCAGACTCCAAAACTATTTAATAAATCTCTTTTCTTTGTAAATTCACCCAGCCTCAGGTACATTTTTATACTAATAAAAGTTATCTAAAACAAAAAGCAATCAAAATTGGTCATAATAATTTCAAAATGCCAAATCTCAATATAAAATTGTTTCCTAGGTAATGGAATAAAAAAAAATGGTATCTTCTATGGATTTAAAGAAACTGAAAAACTTATTAAATGTAGAAAATTAAAGTAGGTTCTTCACTACCATGCCAAATTCTTTAATGATTTGCTACAATGTAGGGAGCTAAAATTTTGAGCACATTCCCTCTCACTTTTTCTTTATAGCAGACTTCATGCCATAGATAGCATAAGTACAAATAAAAGACTGGGTAAAAAATAACATCTCAAAAAAAAATTAGACATTTTTCTTTTCTTCCTCCCTCCTCATAGCCTAACCAATTCTCCTCCTCCCTCCTCCTCCTCCTCCTCCTTCTCCTCCTTCTCCCTCTTCCTCCTTCTCCTCCTTCCTGCTCCTCCTCTCTCCTCCTCCCTGCTCCTCCTCTCTCCTCCTCCCTGCTCCTCCTTCCTGCTCCTCCTCTCTCCTCCTCCCTGCTCCTCCTCCTTCTCCTCCTTCCTTCTCCTCCTTCCTGCTCCTCCTCTCTCCTCCTCCCTTCTCCTCCTCCCTTCTCCTCCTCCCTGCTCCTCCTCCTCCTCCTATCTTTTCCTCCCTCCTCCCTTTTCCTCCCTCCTCCTCCTCCCTCCTCCTCCCTTTTCTTCCCTCCTCCTCCTCCCTCCTCCTTCTCCCTCCTCCCTCCTCCCTCCTCCCTCCTCCCTCCTCCTTCTCCCTCCTCCCTCTTCCTTCTCCCTCCTCCCTCCTCCTTCTCCCTCCTCCCTCCTCCCTTTTCCTTCCTCCTCCACCTCCTTCTCCTCCCTCCTCCTCCTCCCTCTTCCTTCTCCCTCCTCCTTCCTCCTCCTCTTTCTTTTTCTTTGTATTCTTGAACTTAATAGACCAAGTATAGACAGGTGGGGCCCAGATAACTTTAGTGGTGAACAGGGGTTAAAATTATTCATGTACTATGCCTCTCTGCTTTAGGTGATAGAAAAAATAAATTAGAAGACCTTTCATCTCCTTCTATTTTAAAAAATGTTCTAATCACCATGGAACAAACCAAACCAGATGCTTGTTTTTAAATATCCACTAATTAAAAATTAGCTGAAAATGTATCTTTTAATAAAAAGTAATGTTGCAGTAGGTGTTTGGGTAGGCATTCTGACACTAACCTTATATGGAAGATTGGGATGGAGATCACCAAAAATATACCTAAAATTGATGTACCTTTTAAATTTTTTTACATTTTTCTCAAAACAAAAAACAGGATCAGTGATGAGGTTGAAAGGAAACTAATACCTATTCATCTTACAACTAATAGAAGAATTACTTTTATTTTATTTTCACTGAGTATGCTGCCAATAGTTTTAATGGAGGATTCCACATTATTCTCATAAAATGACCTTCAAAGGAAGTAGTCCATGGTGAATTGAAATCAGAAGGAAAAACTGATAACAACACAACAAAACCTATCTACACATTAAATTCTGTTGAATTCCTACCAATAAAAGTAATATGTTCAGAAAAAAAAGCTGAAGTTCAATGACATAGTCAACAATAAAAAATTTTACGATTCCATATACACATATTCAGAAGAAAAAGAAAAGAAAGCCACGAACTTTATTAGAATACTATTTGATATCTTTTACTTAATCATTGCTTCCATATATTCTTCTATAAACTTATTTTTGATAAAAGAAATACTTTAAAGTATATATAATGTATTTCAAAGAACACAATAGTTACTGGTAAATTATTACTATAAATGTGTTGATTCCTTTTTTAAAATAAGTTTATTTTATTTATTTAATTTTGTATGTGATACTGAGGATAAAATCCAGTGCCTCACATGTACTAGGCAAACACTCTACTACTGAGCTAAAACCCCATCCCAAATTCATTGATTCTTATTTTTTTTCTTTCTTTTTTTTTTAACCATAGTAGGCTTTAATGCAATCACAGGTAATCTCATAACCATTTCTTCCAAAATAAATTTTAAGAATTTCTATTTAATCACTCTGTTCCCTAACATTTTCCCTCCCCTCATCCCTCACTCTGATCCCCTCATTCTACTCTACTGATCTCCCTTCTATTAATTCTTATTGTTAAGAAGTGCATAATAACTATATATCTAAGCCAGATTCATTGTGGTATATTTGTACATGGACATAGCATTATTTGGTAATGAGTTTGAACAATTTATGTTAATGTCTTTTATATTTATAATGAATATATGGAATATGGCATAACAAATCCCACTACTATATATAATGTGCTGACAAAAAATAAATAAAAATAAACTATTTATATTAGAAAAAATAAATTTCAATAGAAACAAAATATCAGAAAACATTTTGCCTAATGGAAGGCATTAAGGATTTTTCCCCAACAACATCTTCTTTGAAATTAATTTTGATTGAGTGATTTAAATCAAAATTTTAAATACTCTACTGGATATAGAAGCAGTGTTATTATATGTAGTACTTCTTGAATTTAAATACAGAATAATAATAAGATTTAAATTAAAGTTGCCAATGATGCATTTAATTTAGCTTTAATAAGATTTTGGTAGTGTTAAAGAAATACCAATGAATTCTGCAAATCATATCTGAATATACAATAATAACCATGCTTAAGTCTTAGTGAATGTTTGAAGTTCTTAAGGATCACTATAAAAATTAGAATTTAATGAGTGTTGTCAATATCATGGGATGCAATGAACACAGGAATGAAACTGGAGACAGCTGACTTCTAGCTAATCTGGCTTCAAATACCAAATCCCAACTTCCTTAACAAAAATAAGAATTAAAAACTTGACAAATTTAAAGATAGACATTGAAAATAGCGTGGACATCAATTTATGCTGACTTTGAAACTTTAAAAGTCCATTCTTATTTCTCATAAGATGTTTTCAAAACTTCGTTACAGAGCAAGACAAAATGTTTCTGAAGAGAGGATCTAACTATCTTTTCTTAGCCTGTCTTCCTGGCTGTGTTATGTAGTATTAAATGTGTTTCTATTTTTATAACATGCTCTAACCATGCATTTTGCAAAGTAAACTGGGATCACTGAGGAGTCCTGGCTAAATGTTCAGCATCACAAATGGTTTAGTAACTTGACTCCATTGGAAAATAAACTGTATACTAAATGACACAATTTTCATCAAAATGTCAATGTGACAGTTTAATTTTCAAGAAGCTCCATATGACCTCAGGAAGCACCAAATTGGTTGATTTATTAGGTTTTAAATTATGCACAAAATTGGTAACACAAATGAATCATGGTCCTCATTCTTGAGAAATTCACATCTACAGACAATTCAGAGAAACACTGCATGAGTGCACATATAATTTATCCATATAGAAATAACAGAATAAGGCCACTTGGAGGGATTCAGGCTTTTCAAGCTTTTTTGTCTCTTAGAAAAAGTGATTTTTGACCTAATGTTCCTTAAACAGGTCATTTCCTGGACTGGGCACAGTTCTTATCTCATCATTCTAAAGCTACCCAAAGTTGCCATTATTTTACTTAGAAAACTATAATTTATTCTTAGGTTTTTATGAGGTCATAATTACTTCTGAAACACCTTTGTTTTGATACCTCAATTTCTCTCTGTGTTTGTAGAGTACCAGTCACTCCCTTGGCATCATAGTCACTCCTTAAGTTCTAAAATCCTGCTTTCTGGTGTCATAGTTCTATGGGCTCCATAGCAACTCCTACTTGACATACAGTGCTGTAAAGTTTGGCATCTTGAATATTCTGCTTATGTGTCTGTTAAAAATGCCTGATTTCATGCCAATGGCTCAATGATTGAATGACCACAGTGGATTCAAAGTCCAAGAAAGAAATACCAGAAATATAATGTGGATAAAATCAATGTTTGTCTAATGCTGTTAGCTAATTCAAAGGATAAGATTTAAATTTTCAGAACAGGAGTATGATCTGTATATTTAAAACATCTTTACTAACTTTTGAACATACATTCTGGATTATTCACATTTTTAAGATAAAATAAATTTGTCAATTAAAGTAATAAATTCCACTATGTTTATTTATGATCATGAGAATTTATGTGTGTCGTTTTTATCCTGGACACCAAAAGTCCAAATAATTTATCTTATAACAAGATATTTTATTTTTTAAAAGATAAGGTAAAAGAACTGCAAATCTATTTAAAACAAATGGAACATTTATGTGTCTATCTTTGGGCATACACATACATATTCTGAGAAAATTATTTTAAATGATATTAACAGCTAATATTTAAAATTGTCTCTGAGTGACACACTTAGCTCGTATTCAAGTATATTAGCCATTATTTTTCACATAATTTCATGGTAATGTTTTTTCTAATGAATTATTCGTTATTAAATTGTGAAATATATACCCTCTCCATTTTGATAGTTAACTTTAGCTTTTTATTTTAATCACATAATTTAGTACTCACGTTCACTTCTGGCTTCTGTTGGTTTTGTCTTTATATTTTATTTGTATATTTTTTCATAGTTCTTTCATATTGACAATATTTTTCAAAGAGGGTCTCAAGTGCCACATGAATTATTTTAAACAAGCTTCCTGAAACTTTTGCAAAAAAATGAGTGTCAGCTTCTCAAAGTCACCTGACATTCTTCACATATACTGACATCAATAAGATCTATTTCTGAAATTAAATTTTTGAAATATTTTAGATTTTTTGGCAGCTTTTTTTGATATTTTAAGTAATGGTAAATACCTAGTTCTCAAAAATAATTTAGAATGATTTAGAAGGTCCTGAGCAACTTAACCAGACCTGTCTCAAAATAAAATATTTAAAAAAAAATAGGGCTGGGGATGTGGTTCAGTGTTTAAGTTCCCCTGGATTCAATCCCCAGTACCAAAAAAAAAAAGAAAGAAAGAAAGAAAAGAAAAGAAAGAAAGAAAAAGAAAAAAGATAGAAAGAAAAAGTAAAAAATTATTACCGAAAGTTTAAGCACATGTAGTTCCATAAGACTATCCTCCACAGTAATTACTTTTTGTGACTGTGTGTGTATGTGAGTTTTAAATATGAAAAGCTAAAATAACCTTTTATTTATTGGAGCATGCCTTGTATTTTTATTCATTTCTATGTTTGGTTTTCCTAGACATTAAAAACATAATAGGTCACTTTGGTCAAACTCTCCAAGCTTATTTCAATTACTACATTAGGTAACTTGGCCTCCTTTCCATCTTTTGTCCATGGTTAGCAGAGCTCAATTGGCTGTAGAACATTTAGTCTAACATAAGATATTCAGTAAAAAAATTCCTAAAATGCTGCTGTGGCACAGCTGATTTTGTTTCTTTACTAACATGCTCCAGTTTCAAGTTTGTCATTCTATTGTATCCATAGCAAGCAAAAGATGATGTTATTTAATGCAGTGCTGCCTTAAGGAGGATTGCTTGGCCTTTGTTTCAAGTTGGTGAGACAGAGAGAGAGAGAGAGAGAGAGAGAGAGAGAGAGAGAGAGAGAGAGAGAGAGAGAGAGAGAAAGTAAAGCTAGTTGAAATGTCTACATGACCTTCAGATGATGAACATTTTTATTTACAGTTATATAGATTTGAAGACAAAGTATTGGAAGACAACAAGCTTCTTAATTTTTTTTTGCAGGAGTGATCAAAGGTTTTTATATGGATCCTTCATTCATTCTTTCTTTCTTTTTATTTATTTATTTTGGTTTTTTTCCAAAGCAACAGGCATAATAATCCTGAATACTCAAAAGAGATTTGTATTATATAACATCAACTGAGAATTTTATGGAAGTAAAATTAAGTTCAATTTTGTTGTATTACATTTACTCTGAAAGTATAAAGAAACAGAATAAGGCATGCCCAAAAGCCTTCTGAAATAAAAATAAAAGACTACATGAAAAAGACAAATCCTTTGAACATCATACTAAAAAGTAGGATATTTTACTTTTCTACACCCTCAAGGCTAAAATTTAAACATGACTGACACTGTTAGAAGACTTGGGCTGTAAAAATTATGTTCGTGAACCACAAAGAAACGGGACGCTGGCAAAAATTGCTCCTTCAGGATAACTAACAAATTATGTATAAAATTATTTTAAGAGATTATTTTTAAAACCTCTATTCAATAACAATCAAGTTAATTTAGTGTCTAATACATGCCAGTGATTGTGCCAAACTCCAAGGGAAAGAAAGGGTAAAGAAAAATATCACTGAATTTAAAAAGAATAAGAAAGAGGAATTTGAAGTAATTGTAAATGTGAGAAAATGAAACCTTTGGGACATTTACATATCATGGAGGAACCAAAACCAGATTCCAAATGAGGAATGAAGGAAATAGGAAAGAGAGAAAAAAGGAAAAGAGTTCATTTCAGAAACTGAAATATGTTCTGAAGTGAGAATGGGAAAAGCTATGTAGATACAAGTGGCAGAAGCACATGCTTCTCAGATCTTGAGTTTCATAAAACCAGGTGTATTTTTAGGTTCCTTCTTATTGTAAACCCAACAAGTCACTGAAGGGTGTTTTAGCATATCAGGATGATAAGGTTCCTGTTCAATCTGGGTTTCAGATTGAGGTAAAAGCAGATGCCAAAGATAAGCAGGAATGTCCTAATTTTTAATGGTAATTCAGAAAATTGACAACATTGTATTGGAGGAATATGGCAGTAGGAGAGTATCAAATCACAGAAGATAGAATTGGTGGTTTGGATTGGCCGATCAGAGTATGCAAGTTAGAGAGGTTTTAAAACTGGTTCACAGGTTTTTGATAAGAGTAGTTGAAGTTTAGTAATAAGATGGAGGGAGATCATGAAATGATAAAAATTGCACTTTCTGGGTTTTTTTTTTTTCCAGAACAAATGTAAGGCAGTTCTCCTTAAACAAAAACATGAGAGATTAGCTTGACCATAAACAAATTATTCAAGAATTGATAAAATAGTCTTTTCATTTTCTTCTCATTCAAATAAAATTGTAATATACTCTTGCAATTTTAAGATGTCTTTACTGTAAACTGAGTTTTGAGGAAGAAGAAATGGAAAGTAGAATAAAAATGTTAAGATTTTTACCTTAGAAACCTTGATTAATGAAGAAATTAATAACATATAAACAGAATATAGTAATATCCAAAAAAAAGCTGAGTTTTATAAGTTTCAGTTTTTACATTCGTAAGTAATATCCAAGTGACAATGTCAAGGATGAAATGTCCTATGTGTTTGGGAACTTGCATGCTACTTCTGGTAAATTCTGCTTATGGATGTTCTTCAAAGAATGGAATGTGGGTGAGAAAACCCATAAGGAGAGTGCGGTGTAAGAGCCAGGGAATGTGGGGTTCAAACCAACCAAAACCTCAACCCTGAAGAAGTAAGCAAATTAAGAGGGACACGAATGAATGAATGAAATAAGTCAGCTAGCCCTGTAGTTTAAAGGAGGAAGTGACCTGGTAATGACTTTGAATTAAAGGAAGGAGAGCTCCAAGTAAAAGCATGGCCAACTGTGTCAGTGTGGTAGTCTTTGCCAGAATCTCCACAAATATTCCCTTCCTTGTAGCCACAAACGTTTTCCATATAATTTTTTCAGCTTCTCCATTAAAAGTGGATTATTTTCCCTTACTCCTTGAGTCTTGGTTACATTTGTGACTTGACTAACCAAGAGAATGCAAGGAAAACAAGACCATGTCAGTTCTGAGTCCAGACCCACCCAGAAAGGCCTTGCTTGCCTCCTTCCTTGTTTTCTATCTTCCCCATGTGAACAAGTGCTGCCTACCCAACTTCCAGAGATCCTAAACTTCAACCACATCTGACCCTGAATGCAAGTAAGTGCATGTTTGAGAATGAAGGACCACCTAATTGATGGGAAGACTTGCAAAAAAATAATAATACATGATGTTGCTCTGCATTTTGGTAACAGATATAATATTGTCTTCCACTGAGAAGAGAAAGATAAGAAAATAAGCATGTAAATTGTAATTTTTATTATTTTTGTTATTCTTACTTGTGTCATTATTACAATAGAAACAAAACTCAAATTGGGATCATTTGGGGAGAAAATGAGTTAGGTAAATAAATAGGATAGAACCAGGAAGATTCTTTAGGAAACAGACTTCAATCTTTAGAGATTTAGGGAGGATTTCCCAGCATCATAGATGCCCTCTAAACTATCTGCTGTGACTGTAGAACTTTCCCTATTGATGAATGGCAAATGCTGGGACGGAAAAGACAAATGTGGTTTTATTTAGCTGGATAATGAAATGTAACCCTAAAGTGTAAAGTGAAGGGAGAAATTATCCATATATTATAGCAAAAAAGAGAACTTAGTTTTAAGGAAGAAAGTCAAGTAGATAGATGAGTTAGAAATGTTAAAGGAGTTAACAATAATTGAAAAGTAAAAGAATGACACAGAACAAAATAAACAGGTCACAGGATAAATCATCTAATAAATTCTTTTGTAAATATTGTAAATCAGGTGCCCACAAAACTATAAAATTTAGCTTACTAATAATTCATTGGCAAGATTGAAACTATAATCCATTTCCGCCCAAGACCCCGTACCACTGGTGTTTGTCCTTACAAAAAAAAAAAAAAAAAAACTTTACTAAAACTAAGGAACTCCAAAAGTTTTACTAATCTATGTTCCTTCTCTAAACTTTGTTCATTTTATAAGAAATATTTTAAGTGCATATCCATGCTTTTGACATCGAGTAGGGATGAATAGTATTAATAAAAAGAATATTGAAGTTTATATATATTCTTGATATTCATGTTCAGTGGAAATGTGGTTTTCAATTTTAATTCAATCCCACTCTGAAACTGACGATTATTTTAACTTACAAAGAGTTACACAATGTTCTCAGTACATTAATTAATATTAATTCTTCAAACTATATACATTTGAAATGCCTTCATGCTCCCATTCTTCATTAAAGTTTTGGGTTGAGAGAATTAAAATGCTTCATGAGACTGCCACACTGATTAGATGTGAGGTGACATTTCTGGTTAGGGGAGAGATGACACTGATGTTCTTCCTCTATTTGCATTTCACTCAGAAAACCTCAGGAGAAAGAAAAGACAATTTGGATTCAGGAAAGGGTCCAGGCGGATTGAAGAGTGAGAATTGGTTTGTTCAGCATATCTGCTGGAAACATAAGTTAAGTCATGAACCTGATCCATCAAATAACAAAGAGCATCCACTATGCACCCCTAATTTACAAGTTAAGTCAGTGGTTGTCTATCTTAATATATGGACTGGTTTGCTAAGGGCCAAAAAGAGGCTGTTAGTTAAGCAACATTCTATATAATCCACTCCTTCTCAAATGCAATTGAGTAGAGCAGCATAAGTACAGAATTCTCCAGCCTCATTTTAAGGTAGAAATAGAATGGGATTGATTTTCAGTGGAAATATTTTGGACCAAATAGGAAAGCACAGAATAGTACATAGAAAATATGAAGAGTAAATGATCAAAAAGAAAAAAAAAATGTTCAAACATAGAGTGTACATATTATAAAGTCTTCTCCAATTATAATCATGAATCCTCTACTTGCTCATATGTAGTTGTTAGTCAATGATCAATATTTGTTCATTTCTTTTTTTTTAAATTTTTTATTGTTGGCTGTTCAAAACATTACATAGTTCTTGATATATCATATTTCACACTTTGATTCAACTGGGTTATGAGCTCCCATTTTTACCCCATATACAGATTGCAGAATCACATCAGTTACACATCCATTGATTTACATATTGCCATACTAGTGTCTGTTGTGTTCTGCTGCCTTTCCTATCCTCTACTATCCCCCCTCCCCTCCCCTCCCCTCCCCTTTTCTCTCTCTGCCCCCTTTACTGGCATTCATTTGTCCCCCTTGTATTATTTTTCCCTTTCCCCTCACTTCCTCTTGTATGTACTTTTGTATAACTCTGAGGGTCTCCTTCCATTTCCATGCAATTTCCCTTCTCTCTCCCTTTCCCTCCCACCTCTCATCCCTGTTTAATGTTAATCTTCTTCTCATGCTCTTCGACCCTACTCTGTTCTTAGTTACTCTCCTTATATCAAAGAAGACATTTGGCATTTGTTTTTTAGGGATTGGCTAGCTTCACTTAGCATAATCTGCTCTAATGCAATCCATTTCCCTGTAAATTCTATGATTTTGTCATTTTTTAATGCAGAGTAATACTCCATTGTGTATAAATGCCACATTTTTTTTATCCATTCATCTATTGAAGGGCATCTAGGTTGGTACCACAGTCTTGCTATTGTGAATTGTGCTGCTATGAACATCGATGTAGCAGTGTCCCTGTAGCATGCTCTTTTTAGGTCTTTAGGGAATAGACCGAGAAGGGGAATAGCTGGGTCAAATGGTGGCTCCATTCCCAGCTTTCCAAGGAATCTCCATACTGCTTTCCAAATTGGCTGCACCAATTTGCAGTCCCACCAGCAATGTACAAGTGTACCCTTTTCCCCACATCCTCGCCAGCACTTGTTGTTGTTTGACTTCATGATGGCTGCCAATCTAACTGGAGTGAGATGGTATCTTAGGGTGGTTTTGATTTGCATTTCTCTGACTGCTAGAGATGGTGAGCATTTTTTCATGTACTTGTTGATTGATTGTATGTCCTCCTCTGAGAAGTGTCTGTTCAGGTCCTTGGCCCATTTGTTGATTGGGTTGTTTGTTCTCTTATTGTCTAATTTTTTGAGTTCTTTGTATACTCTGGATATTAGGGCTCTATCTGAAGTGTGAGGAGTAAGCAGGATGTAGGCTCTCTATTTACCTCTCTTATTGTTTCTTTTGCTGAGAAAAAACTTTTGTAGTTTGAGTAAGTCCCATTTGTTGATTCTAGTTATTAACTTTTGTGCTATGGGTGTCCTATTGAGGAATTTGGAGCCCGACCCCACCAAATGTAGATCGTAGCCAACTTGTTCTTCTATCAGAAGGCGTGTCTCTGATTTGATATCAAGCTCCTTGATCCATTTTGAATTCACTTTTGTGCATGGCGAGAGAAAGGGATTCAGTTTCATTTTGTTGCATATGGATTTCCAGTTTTCCCAGCACCATTTGTTGAAGATGCTATCCTTCCTCCATTGCATGCTTTTAGCCCCTTTATCAAATATAAGGTAGTTGTAGTTTTGTGGATTGGTTTCTGTGTCCTCTATTCTGTATCATTGGTCCACCCGCCTGTTTTGGTACCAGTACCATGCTGTTTTTGTTACTATTGCTCTGTAGTATAGTTTGAAGTCAGGTATCGCTATACGACCTGATTCACACTTCCTGCTTAGCATCGTTTTTGCTATTCTGGGTCTTTTATTTTTCCATATGAATTTCATGATTGCTTTATCTATTTCTACAAGAAATGCCGTTGGGATTTTGATTGGCATTGCATTAAACCTATAGAGAACTTTTGGTAATATCGCCATTTTGATGATGTTAGTTCTGCCTATCCATGAACAGGGTATATTTTTCCATCTTCTAAGATCTTCTTCTATTTCTCTCTTTAGGGTTCTGTAGTTTTCATTGTATAAGTCTTTCACCTCTTTTGTTAGGTTGATTCCCAAGTATTTTATTTTTTTTGAAGATATTGTGAATGGAGTGGTTGTCCTCATTTCCATTTCAGAGGATTTGTCACTGATATACAGGAATGCCTTTGATTTATGCGTGTTGATTTTATATCCTGCCACTTTGCTGAATTCATTTATTAGCTCTAATAGTTTCTTTGTAGACCCTTTTGGGTCTGCTAGGTATAGAATCATATCATCTGCAAATAGTGATAATTTAAGTTCTTCTTTTCCTATTTTTATGCCTTTAATTTCTTTCGTCTGTCTAATTGCTCTGGCCAGTGTTTCGAGAACTATGTTGAACAGAAGTGGAGAGAGAGGGCATCCCTGTCTTGTTCCAGATTTTAGAGGGAATGCCTTCAGTTTTTCTCCATTCAGAATGATGCTAGCCTGAGGCTTAGCATAGATTGCTTTTACAATATTGAGGTATGTTCCTGTTATCCCTAGTTTTTCTAGAGTTTTGAACATAAAGGGATGCTGTACTTTGTCGAATGCTTTTTCCGCATCTATCGAGATGATCATATGGTTCTTATTTTTAAGTCTATTGATGTGGTGAATAACATTTATTGATTTCCGTATATTGAACCAGCCTTGCATCCCAGGGATGAATCCAACTTGATCATGGTGCACAATTTTTTTGATATGTTTTTGTATCCGATTCGCCAGAATTTTATTGAGGATTTTTGCATCTAGGTTCATTAGAGATATTGGTCTGTAGTTTTCTTTCTTTGAAGTGTCTTTGTCTGGTTTAGGTATCAGGGTGATGTTGGCCTCGTAGAATGAATTTGGAAGTTCTCCCTCTTTTTCTATTTCCCGAAGTAGCTTGAAAAGTATTGGTATTAGTTCCTCTTTAAAGGTTTTGTAAAACTCTGCTGTATACCCATCCAGTCCTGGGCTTTTCTTAGTTGGTAGTCTTTTGATGGTTTCTTCTATTTCCTCAATTGATATTGGTCTGTTTAGGTTGTCTATATCCTCCTGACTCAATCTGGGCAGATCCTATGACTTAAGAAATTTATCGATGCCTTCACTATCTTCTAATTTATTGGAGTATAAGGATTCAAAATAATTTTTGATTATCTTCTGTATATCTGAGGTGTCTGTTGTGATATTGCCTTTTTCATCCCGTATGCTAGTAATTTGAGTTCTCTCTCTTCTTCTCTTCGCTAGCATCGCTAAGGGTCTGTCGATTTTGTTTATTTTTTCAAAGAACCAACTTTTAGTTTTGTCAATTTTTTCAATTGTTTCTTTTGTTTCGATTTCATTAATTTCAGCTCTGATTTTAATTATTTCTTGCCTTCTACTTCTTTTGCTGTTGTTTTGCTCTTCTTTTTCAAGGATTTTGAGATGAAGTATGAGATCATTTATTTGTTGGTTTTTTCTTTTTTTAAGGAATGAACTCCAAGCAATGAATTTTCCTCTTAGAACTGCTTTCAATGTGTCCCATAGATTCCGATATGTTGTGTCAGTGTTTTCATTAATCTCTAAGAATTTTTTAATTTCCTGCTTGATGTCTTCTATAACCCACTGATCATTCAGTAACCTATTGTTCATTCTCCAAGTGATGTATTCTTTTTCCTTCCTTCTTTTATCGTTGATTTTCAGTTCCATTCCATTATGATCAGATAGGATGCATGGTATTATCTCTACTCCTTTATATTGTCTAAGAGTTTCCCTGTGACATAATATATGATCTATTTTTGAGAAGGATCCATGTGCTGCTGAGAAAAAAGTGTAACTGCTTGATGTTTGGTGGTATATTCTATATATGTCAATTAAGTCTAGGTTATTAATTGTGTTATTGAGTTCTATAGTTTCCTTATTCAACTTTTGTTTGGAAGATCTGTCCAGTGGCGAGAGAGGTGTGTTGAAGTCTCCCATGATTATTGTATGGTGGTCTATTAGACTCTTGAACTTGAGAAGAGTTTGTTTGATGAACATAGCTGCACCATTGTTTGGGGCATATATATTTATGATTGTTATGTCTTGTTGGTGTATGGTTCCCTTAAGCAGTATGTAGTGTCCCTCTTTATCCCTTTTGATTAACTTTGGCTTGAAATCTATTTTATTTGATATGAGTATGGACACTCCTGCTTGTTTCCGAAGTCTATATGAGTGATATGATTTTTCCCAACCTTTCACCTTCAGCCTATGTATGTCTTTTCCTATCAAATGCGTCTCCTGTAGGCAGCATATTGTTGGGTCTTGTTTTGTGATCCATTCTACTAGCCTGTGTCTCTTGATTGGTGAGTTTAAGCCATTAACATTTAGGGTTATTATTGAGATATGGGTTGTTCTTCCAGCCATATTTGTTTATTTATGTTACTAAACATGGTTTGTTTTCCTCTTTGATTATTTTCCCCCCCTTTACTGTCCTACCTCCCACTGTTGGTTTTCATTGTTATTTTCCATTTCCTCTTCCTGTAATGTTTTGCCAAGGATGTTTAGAAGAGATGGTTTTCTAGCTGCAAATTCTTTTAACTTTTGTTTATCGTGGAAGGTTTTAATTTCATCTTCCATCCTGAAGCTTAATTTCGCTGGAAACACAATTCTTGGTTGGAACCCATTTTCTTTCAGTGTTTGAAATATGTTATTCCAGGATCTTCTAGCTTTCAGAGTCTGTGTTGAAAGATCAGCTGTTATTCTGATTGGCTTACCCCTAAATGTGATCTGCTTCCTTTCTCTTGTAGCTTTTAAAATTCTCTCCTTATTCTGTATGTTGGGCATCTTCATTATAATGTGTCTAGGTGTGGGTCTCTTATGATTTTGCACATTCGGCATCCTGTAGGCTCCTAGGACTTGGGATTCTCTCTCATTCTTCAAGTCTGGGAAGTTTTCTCATATTATTTCATTGAATAGATTGCTCATTCCTTTGGTTTGAAACTCTGTCCCTTCCTGTATCCCAATGACTCTTAAATTTGGTCTCTTGATGTTATCCCATATTTCTTGGATGTTCTGCTCATGGTTTCTTAACAGTCTTGCTGAGCTGTCTATGTTCTTTTCAAGTTGAAATACTTTATCTTCATTGTCTGATGTTCTATCTTCTAAGTGTTCTACTCTGCTGGTAGTATTCTCAATTGAGTTTTTAAGTTGGTTTATTGCTTCCTGCATTTCTAGGATTTCTGTTTGTTTGTTTTTTATAACCTCTATCTCCCTGTATAATTGATCTTTTGCTTCTTGGATTTGTTTATGTAATTCATTGTTGAAGTGATCTTTCATTGTCTGATTTTGCTGTCTGATGTCTTCCTTGAGACTCCAGATCATCTGAAGCATGTATATCCTGAATTCTTTATCTGACATTCCATCTGCTGCAGCTATTACCTCTTCTAACCTTGAGTTGACCTGCATTGCTTGTGGTCCTTTCTTTCCTTGTCTCTTCATACTGTTCGCGTTACTTTCTACTTGGTGAAACTGTTGTGCTATTGAATTTTCCCCCTATATATTTATATTGGTCTTGTATAGTTGCAAAGTCTCCCTCGCAGGCTCGGGCGGCGGCTCTTCCCCTCCTCCAATTGGGGCAATGTGCCTACCACGCCGGCAGGCCACTGGGCCTGCTCTGCCGGTCGGTAGCAGGTTCGCCTACCTTGCAGGCGCGGGCGGCCGCTCTGTCCCTCTGTGGGCCGCTAGGCTTGTTCTGTCGGTGGTCGCAGTTCTGCCTACTTTGCAGGCGCAGGCAGCGGCACTGCCTCTCTGCAGGCCTCTGGGGCTGTTCTGCCAGTGGGTCGCAGGTCCGCCTACCTTGCAGGCGCGGGGGGAGGGGCGGCTCTACCTTTCCTCAGGCCACTGGGCCTGTTCTGTCTGTCGGTTGCAGGTCTGGCCTGTTCTGATGGTGGTCACAGTTCCGTCTACCTTGCAGGCGCGGGGGGAGGGGGCGGCTCTGCCTCTCAGCAGGCCACTGCTCCTCTTCTGCTGGTGGGTTGCAGGCCCGCCTAACTTGCAGGAGTGATTGGAAGCTCTGCCCCTCCGCGGGCCACTGGGTCTTTTCTCTCGGTGGTCACAGTTCCGCCTACCTGGCAGGCGCGGGTGGTGGGGGGCGGCTCTGCCCCTCAGCAGGCCGCTGGGCCTGCTCTGTGGGTGGTCACAGTTCCCTCTACCTTGCAGGCGCAGGGGGAGGAGGCGGCTCTGCCTCTCAGCAGGCCGCTGCTCCTCTTCTGCCGGTGGGTCGCAGGCCCGCCTACCTTGCAGGAGTGATTGGAAGCTCTCTTGTTCATTTCTTAAAAGAAACTGGGTATTGGAAATTTTAGAATACGTCTCTTTTATAAAGCTAGAACTGGAGGAAGCATGCTTCTCAGAATAATTAATATTTCTAAACTTTTGTTATTTATTTTAGTGGTTCTTATTATCATGTAGCAAAAATTTCTCCTAAGAGATTTCATTCCTTCATTCTTATTTATATATATGTGACAGATAATTTATTATAGAAAATGATACTTTTGGAAGTATTGGTGGATGTTCTGATAAGCAACCTTATGTGTATGTATATGAAATACATAGTGAAAAATAATTCTGAGAATTATTTTATTAAAGAATCCCATTTAATGTACTTAAATATTTTTTTTTCATATTAATCATGGATCATTCCATCTCCATCTCCTCTTCCCTGTCATAAGTTACCAACTAATATCAGATATATAGCAGGGGAAAAATCTAGCTTACAATATTTTCACTCTCAGAAATAATAGCTTTAAGTGGGAAGAACACTACAAAACTAAGTAATTGCAAAATAATTTAAAATCATTGAGTCCTTTTATGTGTCAAATGCTATAATAGGCACATTTCAAACTATCAATTAAGAAAAGGGAACTTCAAGAAATCCATTTATATTTGGAGATAACATTGAGCAAGTAAGGGTGCTGTTCGTACTTTTAAAGCAAGAGAAAACCTGGGGAAAAAAGTTTGTTTTTATTAAACCTACCAGAGAACCAAGGTCACAGGACAAAGAGATTGCCCAAAATATGGAGTGAGGGCATTTAACTGATGGCTGAAAAAAAAAATGACAGAATTTAACTTATCTGGAAAAGACATCAATGAAACAAGCCAAAAAGGTCCACCATGGGTTAGTGCAGGAGTGTCATAGATGAGGGATGAAAGACGGAGGGAGGGTCTTTCACAGTATGGCAGAACTTTCCATCAGAATTCTACCAGGCACCCAAATGAAAGATGAAACAGATTTTTGATAATGCTTCCCTTAGGTGCTTAAGGGGGAGACAACAGCATCTCTGCCCCGTCCTCAGACCTATCATTATGAGTTCCCATGAAATAATCTAAAGCGGGAAAGACAACAAAATCTATCCTTTAAAAGGAAGAAGGAGCTGAATCTACTTCTGGGGAAAGAAGTAGGCTAACAACACATCTGCAGAGAGGCACGAATGCTGTGAAGGCCATGTCCCTTAGATCCAGGTTCATGGTCTGCCAAAGAGTAAGGTTTAGTCAGATGATCAGAGAACACCCCACCCCACACTAAGAGGCATAAGTAAAGTAACAGTGATATGTAGCTGGGAGGGTTTCAAAATACATATTATTCTCAGAAGCAGGGTAAAGGGAAGCTGAAAAGTCAATTGCAATTAGACTCTGAGACAAACTTCTGAAAAATTAAGCTATACTGTGAAGGTATAACTGGGGAATTTGAAGCATCTTAGATGCTAAGGATAATTGTAGCTAGAGCAAACTTTAATAATAATTAAACTATAATATTAAACTATAATTTCTGCTACTTTAATATAAAGTCCACCAAAAAAACCTTTCAAAAGGAAAAGAATCAGCAAATTTTAATATAGATTCATAAAAAGTAGCCAAACAGAAATGCAAATAGAACACACACACACACACACACACACACACACACAACAAAGCAAAACAACAACAGAAACATGCTTGTTTATGTAATACCCTGGCCAACCTGGTAAGCCAATTGTCAGTCAAATCCAGAACCTGAGAGAACCTGTAATATTCTTCCATAAAACAAATTTAGACAGATTTGATAGATACAGGCAACAAGTGAAACTTGACTGATTAGATCTTGAGAAAAAAGATGGAGTGTAGGAGAGAAAGAGGAGAGGGTTGCTGGAATTAACCAAATGCCATATGAGCATTGTATTATTCTTTATTCTGTAGGTTTGATGATTTTTAAATGCAAAAGGAAAACAATGTGTTTTTTTCCTCCCATTTGCTTGGCTTTCTTCATATATAACTTCTAGCCCTGTATCAGCCTCACAGAAGGAAAACAAATAAATAACTGCTGTATAGATACATGTGTAAATAAACATTATAAGATGCAATTTGCTTCTGAAACACCACACTAAAGGAGAATATTAACTTTGATCATTCTTTCTTTATACTCTCAAGAAATAAAAGCACAATTATTGACTCATTTCATTCAAGCTCAAATATTTCAAAATTTAGAAAACTTGTGATCATCTCAAATGAGAAAAACAAACATATACTTTATGGAGTTTATAATCACTATTTTTCCTTTCAAGTTTTCAATAAAGTGAATAATCATTGGCTAATAATAATAGTCAAGATTTTTTTCTATGTAAAATTATATGGAGCGCTGGAGTTGTGGCTCAGTACTAAGGCATTTGCCTCACATGTGTGAGGCACTGGGTTCAATTCTCAGCACTACATATAAATAAATGAATAAAATAAAGGTCCGTCAACATCTAAAAAGTAATATTAAAAAAATTACATAGAACATGAATTAATTGGAGTTGAGGAAGTGAACAATATTTCAACAAGTTCAAATTAGAATAAAAGGAAAGTATTTCTGGTAAAATTTCCACAAAAAACAGAATTTAAAGATAGTCAAATAAATTCACCCTCTGGAAATGTAAACTAGTGTTTTAGAAGCATCTGGAGAGTCTAAGATATTCTCTGGAAGCAAGCACAAACCAGAAGTCAAGAGAGGGGAGGACAAATTTGAAAATGTTGAGTAGGAGGTGACAGTGTGGGCGGAGCCTGAAAGTGAGAAGACATAGAAAGTACCATCCAAAGAAGAAAACAGACTTGTGTCCCTGGAATAATCTTGTTCAAAGAAAGCCTCTTTTCCTATAATTACACTACCAAGATAGTTATTACTTTCTAGAAAGTTAGAATTTTCAAAATGGTTGTATAACTTCACTGTAACAGATGAAACAATTTCAAGAAACTTGATTAGATTCTGCTCGTTACACATAAATTGTACAAAGTTCAACTTCTCACATATGGTTCTGTACATAACAGAAATGCTCCAATATGTGTTTTTCATTTTTAAGTATGACTTTCTATTACTTTCTTTCCTTTATTGTAATTTTCTCAATATAATAGAACTTTTTTGTTAGTTTTCCATTTTATTTTGTTCTTGTGTTAGGATTATTTTAATATTGGATTTTCATGCAATTAATGAGCTCTGAGACAAATTAAACCACTTGTACATTATTATTCCACATTACATTTAAAATTGACGCCAGCATTAGGTGTTTAAGTCAATGGAACTTTGTCAATGTATTGAAATGAAATGGCATGGAATATAATTGTGTACATTCATATTCATTCTGAAGAATGATTGCAATTAAATAGGATTCATGAAATGATTTTTCTAATGATATCAGTATCAACATAGTAACCATGTTTATTCCACTGGAGGGATTTTTTTTTACCATTTATAAGCAATTAATTTTATTTGAGTTTTTGTTTGTGCCAACATCATCTAACACTTTATAAATACTTGTGTTCCACCTGCAGCTTTTAATGAGGAATGAATCTGTTCACAGCAGCTACCTCAGAACATTAGTCCAAGGGATTGTGTTTGGCGCACCAAGCTGTTAAATTTTCCTATCGTGTGTGTGTGTGTGTGTGTGTGTGTTTAAAAGCACTGCCTTTGGCTTTGCTGTTCCTTATTAAAAGGAAAGCACTGTCAGAATTTCAATTGGTTTCTTCTGCCTGAATACCAATTAAAACCTACTTAATACAGCAGCACAAATATACTCTGATCCCTCACTTGGTAACTGACTGACTTGGTTCTAATAAGTCTCCTTCTATAAACTAAAATATTTATTAGAATAGTACCTAGGTTTTGAAAAATATGTCTGGTTAGGAGAAAAAAAAATAGCCAAGCTGTAGAAATCAGCTATCTAACCAAGAAAGAATCCAGAATCACGTCCATCTTTTATCTTAATTAGAATATGAGGTGGCCTCAGTCATGAACTTGAGCCTGAAGACACTGAGAAAATGCATTAGCACATAATTCTATGCTGAGAGAAAAGAGACAACAGGAAGGGATTTCACAAGGAATTCCATGAAAACACATTTTAAAATATAAGAATCAAATGAGAAGTTAATAAAATAAAATAAAACAATTTTAGAAAACTGTTGTTAACTTAGCCTTTAAAAGATAAATCAAGATGACTATAAGACAACTAAAAAGGAAATGTGTATTTTGTACTAATAGTACAAATAAAAAAATTGCTGAAAACCTTATATACTAGCGAATAAAACACTAAAAATGAGAATTATATCAAAGTATATCAAAAAAGATAGTACATTGGAAATGTTTTTTTGTTTTTTTTTTAAATGTTTGGAGGACATGGAAACTAGTTTTAAAAACCTCCAGAACAGTAATGTAAATAATTTGTCTAATTTTTCTGGGCACTTTTATAAAATACTTCAAAAATGATTTCCTAGAAAAGTTAAATTTTCTAAAAATAAAATAAGAAAATAACTGTGTAATTCACATGTAAATGAACATAGCCATAGCTTGCTACACAGCAAAGTTTATAAATCTACAGCAAAAAAAAAAAAAAAAAAAAAAAAAAAAACTTTAATTAGAGGCTATACCTACTGGATTTTAACAGAGAAAGAGATGTTTCAGGTAAAAATATGCCAAACCCTAGAGTACCTGGGAGAAAAATCTTTTAAGCACTGCTATATCTGGATCTCGACTTAAGCAAATGAACAGCACTATTTACAGAGATCAGAAGACTTGGGAAAGAACAGGTTTGGTAGCAGGTTTATGGAACATTCATGTTCCATTCCATTCCATTTGATTGTTCTTTAAACATGATGCTGAAGATGTTCAGTCTAAGTGAAGGTGGCTGGATTGTTTGATCCTACTGCAATCCAGAAATGTGAGAGGAAATATACCTGGGTACTTAAAACTTGAACCAAGAATCACTCCCCACACTCATCCAATTTTTTATTTCTTTTGTGTTCTATAGGGTTTACCTTATGTAACTAAGCATTTTGCTTCATCTTTTTCTACACAGCAACCTACACCCAGGCATCGCACTGATACCTGAAAGAACCTCCTTAAGACATTATTTCATGGTGAGCATAAAATGGCACTGGGGGGTAGCCAGAGTTGATGGTACATGCATGGGACTTAATCAGTAGTCACCAGGGATTGGAAGCTCAGAGGCTAGACCAGATCTTGTAGGACATAGAGTAAGGAAGTACATGGAGGTAAGAGATGGTGACTGAGGAGTGAGCTCAGGGATGATCTAGAGTTTTTCAGGAAGCAGAGAGGAGTTGAGAAAATAGACGGGAAAAGAATAAAACAACAAATGAAACGAGATTTTAAAAAAGGATTAAAGAACGAAGATTCAGTTAAATGTGTTAAATGAAGCTAAAACTTTACGGTAATGACAAAATAATGGAATACTGGATTGGAACATTAAGAGGTAGTGGCTTAAGAAAAAATTCTAAAGAGTTCTAGGCACTGAAACTAAACTGATATGAATTAAAGAGAGAATGATAGTGAGAAAGTGGGGAATGCAGGTACACAAACTAATTTGAGTCATTTGCTTTGGAGGGTAGTAGAGAAAGTGAACAATGGCTAGAAGGTAATTCAAGTTAAATTGAAATAATTGAAACTATGGATCAAAAACTAGTTCCAAATCTACAGTGGAAAAGTTATGATATGAAAAATAGTGGAAGTATTAAAAACAAAGGCAAAATCAGAAGTAGGTGGTATTCAGGGATGATAATTTTAACAGTTAGTTGGTCCATTAATGATCTATAATCCTTATAACTAAATTAGACACACAAAAAATCCCAAGCAGCTTCAGTTGGAATATTATGAACTATGGTCTCAGAAAAAATGTTGATGATTTAAAATCAGCACAATAATCTACGACTAGCTTGTCAATGACCAACAACTAACACATAGAAAGACAACGATTTTAAGAACACAATTAAGACAGATGGCTCTCTACCTACTCCTGGTTAAAAGTTTCATCAACACCCTAGGGGGAATTTGTAATAAACTCCAGTCTTTTCACTGTAGTTTGCATTATCTATAAGCTACTTCCTAAAATATGTGTGATTGATCCCAGAATATGTGTTCACAGAAGGTGTCATTATTGCTTTGGTGCCTTTTTAAACAAATCACACACATACACATATGAAAAAAAAAAAAAACCAAAAAAACAACTAATTACTTCAGGGGGTTTTAAGAAGAGATAAATAAATTGATAGTTACATCCTATTTTTAATCATTTGTTTCTTGTTGCTATTTTTCTAGTTTCTAGAGTACAAAGTACATTTGTTACTTCATTAAAGTTTCTCTTTGAGTAGATTTTTATCAGTTAATGTATGATCAGTATATGGACACATAGTCCAATACTTCCACTTTAAAACATGTAGGGCTTGTTCCTATGGTAGTCCAGAAATGTGAGAGGAAATATACCTGGGTACTTGAAACCTGAAGCAAGATCACTTCTCACACTCATCCTATTTTTTGTGTTCCATAGGATTTACATGGAACACAAAAATGGAATATTTTACTTCATTCTCTACAACATAACAACCCAAACCCAGGCATTTCTTTGATGCCTAAAAGGAACTTCCATCAGACATTTAAAGGACCTAGTCCTAATGTGAAGAAGTTAGAAAGAAGGGAAGAGGAAGAGGAACAAGAATAGGGAGGAGGAGTAAGAGAAGGGTACGTGTACAAATTTTATTTTGCTTTTTATTGGATCTTGCTTTTCTGTCTTAGCAATTGTTGAAAGATGTCATGACTTTTCCAATTACCCAAGTAGTAAATGTCCTTCTTGTTTTCACATATCAAATATTTAAATCCAACTTAATATAAATTCCAGCATTAACAGGACCAAGTACTGGTAAGGATATGGAGTACTGAGAACTCTCAGTCTTTGTTTGTGGGATGCAAAAAGGTACAGCCATTTTGGAAGACATTTTGGCAATTTTTTAGAAAACTAAACATACTCTTATCACATCATCCAACAATTTACATCCTTGGTATTTCCTCAAGTGAATTGAAAATGTATGCCCATGTAAAAATCTCCATATGTACCTTTATAGCAATTTAATTCATAGTTGTCAAAATATGGCGGTAGTCAGTATGTCCTTTGAGAGGTACATGGATGAATAAACTCTGGTGCATCCCGATAGTAGAATATTATTCAACACTAAATATAAATAATTTATCAAGTCTCGAGAAGACACAGAGAAACCTTAAATGTATATTCTTCAGTGAAAGAAGTCAACCTGAAAGGACTACCATACCAAACCATACCATATAATACCAAAAGTCTAGAAAAAGAACTATGTAGAGAGTAAAAACATCACTGGTTATCAGTGGGGAAGGGAAAGTTGAATAAACAGAACACAAAACACAAATTATTATGCTTAATAGTCAATATTGCAAATATCGAAATGCCAACATCCTTCCTCATATGTCTGTGAAAAAGGACAGAATGTACACCAAGAGAGAAATTTAATATAAATTATGGACTTTGGGTTATAACAACAAGTCATTATAGGTTACTGATTGTAACAAATACATTACTATGATATGGTGAGGTTAGGATGGGTGGGAGGTGGGGGTACATGGAAAATCTATGTACTTTCCATTATACCACAAATCTTGATAATACAGAAAAAAAAAACTTTTAATTAAACATTTGAGATAACACTAAATTCATGAGCAGTTGTAAAAAATCATACAAAGAAATTGGGAATGTATCCTCTTCCCAATTTCCCCTAATGGTAACATCTTGCAAAACTATATTCCAGATTATAACTTGAATATTGGCATTGATGAAGTCAAAATACAGAACATTTCCATCATGAAGATCACTTGAAGGTTGTCAAAGGTTAGGAAATCTACCCTTAGATTATGTTCCATGGAGGGTCTTTCTATTTGCACTGGAGATGCCACCTACTCTTTCAGAGCTACTTCCATTTTTCTGTCACACTCATTATCTCCTTCACTCCTGGCAACTAGTAATCTGTTATTTCTGTATTTTTATTTTTACATTTCCAGAATGTTACTATATTGATAGAGTAAAATAATATGCAGACTTTTGAAGTTAAATTGTTTTCCCCAATGAGAATTATGCCCTTGAGATCTACTCAAATTGTGTATATTGATTATCTGTAGTATATTTTATGATATGGCTATATGACTGTTTATTTAATGACTTTTTTATGGAAGTGCATTTCAATTATTTTTAGTCAGGGCTACTAAGAACAAAACTGTTTTAAACATTAAACAAAAATCAAGTCTTTATCCAGCTTAAAGACTCCTATCTTACAGATCAAGTGTGACTCAGATGCAGAAACCTGAAATGAGGAAGGTGCCATGGCCAGTCTCTACCCAGTTTTCTTTTTTCTTCCATCCAGTAGACATGGATCCTGGGTAGAAGCAATTAGAGAGGACATAATGGAGATTTTAGATTTATTTTTACAGGTTATGTATTACTATAATCTAGTTCTCATTTAGTTCTCTTCCAACTACACACCCAACACAGATCATTTCTGTGAAGGCCACAATCTCAGGGCATGCTACCTCACCAGTAGCGCCTTTCAAGGTGCCTCAAGGTCTACTGCTTGGTGCTGTGGTTTGAATATGATCTGAGTGTGTCCTCCAGAGTCTCATGAGCTAAAAGCTGCTCCCCAGGGTGGGGATGTTGAAGGGGTGGACCCTAAGACCTAAGGCCTAGTGGAAGGTCATAAAGTCATTGGGTGCTGCCCTCAGAAGGCATTGATTTAGTAATTTCAGGACCCTGATTAGTTTCCTCAAGAGCAAGTCACTGAGCATGACTTGCCCCCCTAAAACATCCTGGCTTCCAGATTTCCATGTGACCCTTTATGCATGTGACAGTTTCCCTGTCCACTTTTCTACCATGTTGTTATACAGCAGGGAGGCCCTGACAAGGACAACAATACCTTGAAGATCCACCTTCAGAACTATGAACTAAATTATTTTCTTTACAAAATACCTGGCTTCAAGTATTTTGCTATAGCAACATAACAGAGAAACATACTTATTTTAGAACATGGGGAAAATAATTTCTCCTATAGGAAATTGGAACTAAAGTACATGCATTAAATGTTTCTCTTCCCCTTTGTGAACAAAAGCAGCTGCAATCAGACTGCTCTTCCTTCCTTCCTTCCTTCCTTCCTTCCTCCCTCCCTCCCTCCCTCCCTTCCTTCCTTCCTTCCTGTACCTCCATTCCAAAGGTATGCCATGATCTCTAAGTTATTGTTTGAAAGTCTACTGAACATTAGCCTGAATTGTGAAGACTTCCTATGTTGGGGAACCAGAATTCTAAGTTGTTTCAAAGGAATGCTCATTCAAAGATTTATTATTTTAGTCTCCTACTTGCCTCATATATAGGATGGCTTGACAGATGGGCCAGTGTTAGCAAAAATAGAATTAGGAAACCCAATTTACAAGTTCTAAAAACATAATCTGAAATATAGAATACAGTGGTTGGCAACTGTTATCCTCAGCTTTGGGGTCTGAGCTAAATAAAAGTTAGAGAAGAAATACTTCATTTTACAACCTATTCCATTAAAATTCCTGAATTTGCATTTTTTAAATCATATAAACAGCCAACCGTGATTTTCTAAAATATTTTACCTTTTCAGGATTAAACATTTGCTGAACTATCTAATGTACAGTTCATTCAACATTAAAAAAAAATTTCCCTTATAGATTTACCTCTTTTGTAATTGATAAAAATATTATTTTTTCTCATATTCCCTCTTGGATAAGTGATAATCTAACATGAGTAATTGTATATATATTGCCATGTTGAAGATTCTATTCAAGAAAAAAATATCACAATTTTTTGAAACTAGTTCAATCTCCATATGTAAAAAATAAAATGAAAAATTTGTTATTTTAATATATATTTTCTTTTTTATATACTTAGTCAAACAATATAGGACTGCATATGCAAAGAGTTGCTTTCCGTTTCATTTTTTAAATACCTGTTTTGTGATAGTTGTAAGCTCATTTAAATATATAAAAATCAAATTAGCAACTACATGTATTTGCTGTCTTAAAAAAATTTTAGCTATTCTGCTCAAAACATAAGAATGCATAGTAACTTAAGGAATTTTATGTAATATATAAAAGTTAGAAAAAGGCATGAAAATGTTCATAAATGACAGAGCAAGTGTTAGTTTTTTTTTTTTCCTAATGATAGAGATTTTCTAATTTTAATGAAATTATATTAAATGCTGTACAATTACCTTCTTTTCTAGGCTATGATATCCCACAAATAATTTCTTGCTACAAAGAAAATAGAATTTTTTCCATGGCTCCCAAGTAATTATCTTAAAACTAAGCATTATTTATTTATTTTATTTTTTATTTTTATTTGTTCTTTTTAGTTATACATGACTGTAGAATCTATTTTTAATGCATTTATACAAGCATGGAATATATCTCTGATTAGGTTTCCAGTCTTGTGCATGCACATGATGTTGAGATTCACTATTTAAAATAATAACAAGAGAATTTTTTAGCCTGTTTGAAATTAATTTAGAGGGAAAAAATGTCTGTGTTCTTTTAAATGTAGACAAATTTGTTCAGATCATGAATAACTTCAAACTAAGGTAGTGAGTTTTCCTCAGTCTTGTGCTATACTATTGTGCCTGTCAAATCACTTGTGTCAAGGGTGATAGTGAAGTAACAGAGGCCAGGGGAATATGATTTTATTGTTATGTTTACCAGAGTTGATCGTTCTCTATAATGTATTTGTTGTATTCTTGTAAAAATCTTATCTCATACTGACAGACATGTTCCTTAGATTTTTCACTTCATTTGAAAACCTCTTCATCCTGTCTCTTTTATTTAATGTCTCTGTGCTCTGAAACAGCATGAACACTGAAAACCGTGAACAAAGTGGAGAGGGTACATAAATATTATACAAGATGTTTATCACCATAATTGGTGAAAATATTGACTGAACATATAACAGGCAATTTTAGTTCTAAGATAATATGCTTTTTCTATTTGGCAGTTAATTAAACCCATTTACCTTCCATCATTAAGAAAATTTCTATTTCCCAAATTTCAGAAAAATGTAATACAGTCTCTCTGAAGTCCTAACTTTATCGTGTAAAAGTTTTACAATAGCAATCTAAATCAACATATAATTTTTAAAAGCCATAAGGAAGATATATACATACTTTTAAAAGAATAAAGGTGTGCGTACCTATATATACACATGTGGGGTGTGTGTGTGTGTGTGTATAAATACATACATATATATACACACACATGTATGCACACAATGATTTTGTGACATTGTTAATGACACTTCAGCATATTGTTTTCTGTGAACATAAAAATTTCTTAATTCATTGTGGATAATGTCTCTAAACCCAAGTAAGCTATCATATTTGGATATTATGTTGTCAAAGGTTAACCTACATGTAAACAAATTATGAAAGTAACATGAATTTAGCTCAAAGAATTTCCAAACAAAAAAGGGAATCTCTCAATATTAACACAGAGCAAAGATATAACAATACAAATTTGCTTAATAGTAAAAAATCATCACAAATATGAATCGGTGGAAATGTGTGCACATTGAGTAACTCAGCCTCAAAATATGGATAACACAAAAATCTGTACGAAATAAGTTGAAAATACAAAACCAGAATCATAGTGAGAAATGTTAACACATTTCACTCCTCGGTAAATGAGAGTTAAAGAAATGCAATATAGGTAAATAGAGATTTAAATAACAAAGATCAATAGTCTTTTGTAGGGATTATATTTGGAAGACTGCATCAAAAACATCAGCCTACACTCACTTCTCAAGGTAATATAAAAAGTATTTTAAAAAAACTCTGATGTAAGACCTATTTTACATGATAAAGTATGTTTGTGGCCCCATCATATACCAGCAACAGGACAGTTAGTAGTGAAAAATGTTAAGCATTCTATGTAAGAGTGGGTACAACACATAAGCAACTACTTCTCTTGAGCATTTTATTGAAGCTTTTAGCTAGTATGGAGAGGCAAAATTTAAAAACAAAACAAATTCTGAGTAGTACAGAGGAGAAAAAAGCATATAGATTTTTATAGGTGGTGATTTTCTATAGTCCACATTAAAAATAAGTAGTTAAGATAGTTAGCAGAGCTACTAGTCATAAAATTAATATATAGAAGTCAATTGCAATTATACACAACAAAGATTTCAAAACTGAAATTTTAGAAATTTCATGGTACGTCAATATAATTAAAGTTCCTGGGAATAAATCCAACAAAATGTTTAAATCTTGAAAAGAAATTAAATTGTTTTTAAGGAAATTAATGAAGGCAATGTAAAAGAGGAGATATATACTATTCATTACTTAGATGATTATGTTATGAATATGTAAATTTTCCCCAAATTTATCACATACTCAATGTGATTCCATTCAAATTTCTACCAGATATTTAATCTCCTGTTTTGAGTGTTTCAGTGTTTGGAAACTTGACAGACTCATCATAATAGTACATAAGTGTATAAAGGTTCAAGGATACTTTTAATTTGAATAATCATGAGGGGAAATTGCTATGTTATATAAAAAGATATAGGCCAAAATTATATTTAATAAATTGCCATATGATAAATAAAACAAGGAAATAAAATGGAGAGCCCCCAAACAGCCATGCATGTATCAACACCAGGTACACAAAAGCCATTACAGGGTGCTGTGGAAGCTTCAAGGATGCTGTGACAACCAACTTCCGTCTTAAGATAATATTGACAGTTCTGTTATTTTTCCATTTGGCCCCTACAGCAGTTCTCTAGCTTCCTCTACCCTTCTTATTTCCTGGGGAAAAAATTATGCACTGTCTTTCACAGACTTCCTTGCCATCTGGCTTCTGGTTAGGCTCAGAAGTACCAGCAGATCCAAAGGCAGTAGGAGAGAAAGACCTAGGTGCTGCTCTTTTGGCAGGCTTATTGCTTCAGCAATGTCTGTTTCTCTATCACAGTGTGTGTTGGGTGGACTCTTTTCCTTTACCAAAGTGAATATCAGCCTCCCTCAGATTAGAGGTAGCATTGATTTCATGCTGACTTCTAAAATTCATATGCTTGAAGTTTCCTTATTTGTTTATCAAACTCTATTTACACCTCTGTAAAAAAGCTTCTAACCTACTTTGTGCCATCATCCATTATATAGGACACATTTAAAAAAAAAAAAAAAAAAACTTAGAAAATTTTAGAGGACAAACAGAAAACTGATCAATTTGACTTTATATAGGTGTCCTATATATGGCACAATGGAACCTAATGAGCTAATTAATTCTTTTCCAAATGTGGAGTATTTGATATTTGACTGCTGACATCTTGAGCCATCACCTCTTCTCTTCCCTTGGTGTCCTTCATCTGGAACAGCTGACAAGAACGCATGAGTGTTCTCTCTTCACTGCCAGCAAAATTCAAACCATCCAAGCCCAGCCCAAATGTTGGCACTCTTTCTCCAGCCCCACTCCCCAGTAACAATAACATCCCCAAACCAGCCTCCTTTCCCTTCTCTTTCAAGCCATTTCAGATCTGCTTGGAAGACCTGTCCTGCTCTCCTACAAACCTCAGTAGACAGGTCATAAGTATTTTCATAGTAACTTAGTAGATATGTGGCATTATTGGTCTCTACTTCTAAACTAAATTTTGGTTCATCCTGATTTGGCAAGGTTGTCACAACAATGGGCATTCTGAGGAGCATGCCTAGCTAATGGGCACCATTTTGTATCTGTCCTTTCTTGCCTTGTGTTGCTAACTGTTGCTTGATGAGGAGCACATACCGTGCACTCAGAACTGCTGCCTGCTGACTTCTTGTCCTTTGATCTGGGTTGCTTTGTGTGGCATTGTTGAGTCCCACTGAGCCTCTGTTGTAGATTTAGCTTACCTAAGTCAGAAATTTCTATATTTGTCATTTAGGGACAAGAGTATGGGATTAGAGCCCTCCCTGTGGCCACGCATCCTGTGTCTCTGTCTAGACCTACTTATGTGTCTTTAAATGAAATTGTGACTGAGGCTAGGATCAGGGGAAAGACTGTGATCAATTGATTGTATGTGTCAACCGAGTGTTGACCCTGGATCTAAACAGCACTGAGAGGGAAAGACCCCCTGGTAGGAGTTATGGAAAAATCAAGTGGCCCTTGCTTATGAAAGAGAAGTCATTAGGGAGTTATGAAAGAAAAAATAAAGAACAAGAAAAGAGGTAAATAAAGCAGCCATTGGGTGGTATGCTGAGGTCTACTCTTCTAAGAGCAGGTGGCTTACCAGGATTCTTAAATATCTCTGCTGTTGCTATTTTCATGTCTTTACTGCAACAATGATCTGATTCTTTCAGTCATAGGAAAGACCATCCATGCTACCCCCGTGGCACAACAGATGGGTGAGCTACACCCAACTGCACCCAAGCTCACTGAATGCTACACTACAATTGTTTTCATGGGAGAATTTGTTAATCCTGATGAGACTGACAACAATGTCTAGAGAAAGTTATTTATAAATATGTGCACAGTAGCAGGCATCCCACCCTGAAACATATTCAGGAAGGAAGCCAGGGCTGCAGGAAGATAGGAAGGAAGGAAGGAAGGAAGGAAGGAAGGAAGGAAGGAAGGACAGATGGACACTGCATATGGAGGAATATACACGGAGAAAACAAAAGAATAAAAACCTAAAATGAAGGTCTGTAATGTTATCCAACTAGAAGTCTAGAATTCATTACAGGAATTTATCC
This sequence comes from Marmota monax, assembly GCF_021218885.2. NCBI lineage: Eukaryota > Metazoa > Chordata > Mammalia > Rodentia > Sciuridae > Marmota > Marmota monax. The sequence continues at coordinate 2,297,387 of NW_026695005.1, forward strand.
GAAAAACAAACAAACAAAAAAGATAAAAAGGTCACAATTAGCTGTCTCCCCCTCTCCTCACTCCTACCTTTACAACATAGGTTGTACATTTTATGTCAACGTCTGCTGAAGTACATCCACTGGCAAAACTTCATGGGCTTAATCAATACAGTGGCTGAAATTACATTTATACCAAGGGACCCCATAAATTTGAACAAGGTACTGCCTGTGATCTTAGAGGAATTATAGCACATAAAGTAAAGGACAGATAAGTATGCTTGATCTCAGCTACTCCCCTGCTAAGTTCCCTAGGGTCACATCTTATACTCCCTTAAGTATCCACAGGGAATATGAACACTGATCCAATAAGTAATAAAGTGAAAATAAATCAAGTCTTTGACTCTTATAAATTGGCATGACAAAAATGGGTTCCAAGGATAATTTCTTAAATTAAAATTGTTAATAAACCCAATGTAAATTTAAACAGGACTTTCAAGAATTGAATCTTATCATGAAAGGCCTAGATAGAGAACAAGTAATTAAACCCCACCATGGCTCCTCCATTTAACAGTCCAATTTGCCATGTCCTTAAGCTTAGAAATAATCAGTGATGCTTCATGGTGGATTACAAAAATCTTAATGCCACAGTGGTTGACTGAAATCTTAATGCTGTGCTCCCACTGACTAATGTCCCCATATCCAATGTTATGCAAATTGCTGACTCAATCCAGTCAGCACTTTGTACATACTTGGTTATTAGAGGTCAGGTTAATATGTTTTGCTGATTATCTCTATCAACAGATTATTTACTCTATTGATACCCATAGGGTATCTCAGTAGCCTTCCTGTTCACACCACAGCCTTTTCATTCAAAGTTCTTAACTGTATCCAGTTTTCTTCTCAAGACTGGATATGACATTATGTGATGGTGCAATCCTCTAAGGTCACTCATTTGGCACCCTCATTCAGAACATACATGTACTCACCAAGGAGCTCCTAAAAAAGCAATGAGCCATCACACTACACATAGTACAAGACCCTCTACTTAGGATAAGTTTCTGAAAGTCATTTGGTAAACTACAGGGTGATCCATCCTGACAGTATCAAGAAACAGGTATTGACTTGCTCAGAAGCTACTGTGGTAAAATAAGCACCCCAATTTTTAAGCCTTTGTGGGCTCCGGAGGCCACATGTTCCTCATTTACACTGTTGAGTACCAATTGTACCACCACGCCTGGAGCTCCCTTGAACAAAGGGCTCTAGAATATTAAATTTCAATCTAACAGATCATCTCTCTAGTCCCCTCAGAAACCCTCTGACGTAAGAGGCACAGAAAACTGATCGCATGTCTTGTGTAAACTTTGTGCATATGTCTATACCAAAATGTTGCTAATGGATTTCTTATACAAGGAATTGACCTCAATGGCCCTGCAGTATACAACATCAGAGTAGGAATTGCTGGCCACATGCTGAGCTCTGTTGGTTTAAGAGAATATCACAAGTCCTGAAATCATAGACTTCCATATCCAGTGGCCCACCGTATTTTTAATCATGGAAGCATCACCTAAAAGCTTAGTATGGCTTCTCAGGACCCGTTGCTACGTGATGAAGACAATCTTGAACCTTCTGGCATATCCCATCTGTAAAAGGGGATTAATTTCTTTGTTTGCAGTGTTTTGCTGGATGCCAAGTTTCTGAAGAAATTTCCTTTTCTCCTGGATAATCTGACTACGTAAGGAACTGCTTGGAATCAACTGCCTGTACAATAGTGGGAGTTGGTAAACTTCAAGGATGGAATTGCCCCCATACATATAGTGTAGTTTACTGGATAACTATTGTGTTTTTGTTTCTAAAAAGCCAGTCTATGATGCATGACAGCACTAAATACCCAGCACAATTGGACCAATTTTGGCCTGAAATATTAGTACTAGATGCCCTGGTCAACAACCACACTCATCGGAACATTATTACAGAGTAAAATAATATGGAACTCTGGGAATTATTCTTCACAGATTCTTGAAAGACAAATCAAGGTAACACATGTCCTAACACACTAAGAACACAATAGTAGACCTCACCAGGAAACTCTTTGTATATTTCATTGCTCCAAACACTATCAAGAGTGGCCATCTCATTCATTTCACATCTCAGAATATGAAACGCTGGGCTCTTTAATATGCCATTCAAATAAACTTATTTCTTCCTTATTTGCCTCATAGAGTAACACACTGGCTCATTGAAATACAGGTGTCATTCAATATCAGTGGAAAACTGGTTCAAGTACACTCCATTCCCCCAAATACCAAAATCTGTAGATTTTCCAGGCTCTTATTTAAAATAGGGTAGCACAATCACATGTGGCTCAATGATGAGACACATTATGAGAAGTATCTTGTTAGGAACTTCCATAGCTGTGCAAATATCATAGAGTGTACTTAAACTAAGATGGTGACAACATCAGTAAGTGATATAATATTTTGGAACCGCTGCCATATACATAGTCTATCACTAAAATTTCATTATGTGGCACATAACTGTATATACATATAACTGGTACACATCTTCTAGTTCACTTTAAATGATCTCTAGAGGTACTAGTACCTTAGGTACATATAATAACTCATGCAGTTCAAATGCTATGTAAATAGTTATTGTGATACATTGTTTAGAAAATAACTACAAGAAAAGTCTGTACCTGTTCAATACAGATAAATGTTTTTGAATATCTTTGATCTGTGGTTGATTGAACCCATGGTTTCACAACTCACAGATACAGAAGGCTGACTTTACATTCAAATTAAGTTAAATAGACCATGACACACTTCAGTCATCATCCAAGCAACAAGAAAGAGTTGGAATAAGGAATCTGACTCAATTTCTTGATATGTGACTGCTGAGACCTTCTAAGTCTCATCCCCTTTCTCCTTTTACTTTGTTTCTTTCCAAGTTTCCTTGAGAAAATAAATGTGTAAATAAGTTTTAGTCAGTGGAATTAGAAAAAAAATAATTTGTACCACTTCTAGGACTAGCCTTTAAAAAGCTACCACATTTGATCCTCCTTCATCATCCCCTTTACTTAAAGTAAATAAACATATTGATATTGACCATATTTTTTTTAAGATGGCAGAGCTATATAACACAAAGAACCTGGGATCCATGTAGAATTGCTTAAAAGAGAGTCATATCAATCAGAAATACTTAGAATTAATGAACAAGAAATAATGTTTATCCATTAAATATTTTAGGATTCATTTATTATGATAGTTAGCATTGTCTTTAAAATGTGCTACACAATTCCATTTCTATAGACCTTAAAAGAAAACAAGTAGTGTTTGTTATTGTGATAAATATACAGGAGATAATTCTGAAGACATCAAAAACACAATTAATGAAAATATCAGTTTTGTGAGCTATGTTCCAGGACAAAATAAATGTGATAAAATACTGTACTAAGTATGTCTTCTTAATTGTATTTAAACTGTATGTATTCTTTAAATATAATCTTTTGTAAGTATGTCATAGTTTATAAGAGATATTTGTAATGATATTTAGCTGAGATATATAATGTAATAGCTGGAAATTAAAGCATCTAGTTATTACAAATTTGACATTACTAATATAAGCATAAAACACTGTTGTATGATTAAAAAGATGGCTTTTGAAGACAGAATATCTCACAAGTGGCAAAACTGCTAGTTTATCCAATAAATTCTACTATGTGTATGGGGGCAATTCCATCCTTGAAATTTACCAACTCCCACTATTGTATAAGCAATTGATCCCAAAGCTGCTAGTACAAAAAGCCGATCTCTATGACTGGGACCTGAAGTTACAAATTATGCCAGTAATTAGGTCCACTGACCATATGCAAGTAATTCTCTTTACTTGGTTATTTAGGTACCTTTTCTATTATGGATAACATGGACATTTAGAACACCTACTTACACAGCTTATTTGTGTCTTCTAACCCTCAGAATTCCTCAGAAAGTTGAGGTTTTAATTCTTGGGCCATACAATACACAGTACTCTATGCATTAGCGCTATCTGTGGTAGAACAAAATACAATGAGGAATTAATGGCAATGCCACATGGAAGAAATATACTGTGGACTTTCAGGGCTCTGGAGAGAGACCCTGGCATTTCTATTGGAGAATTGTGCTAAAAAAGAAAAAGAAAAAGAATCCTAGTTTATTATTGGGGCCTGATAGAAATGGAGTATCTTTAGATGAAACCTCAAGGGACCATGTGATCAAAATTGTTCAGCATGAAATAAGTTTTGACAAGACCCCCAAGTCATAACAGAATGCAAGTTCATCAGAGAATCATCATAAGATGCAAAGGACACATCTAGAATCAGAAATGATTAGGGTTAGAAGACACAAATAAGCTGTGTAAGTAGGTGCTCTAAATGTCCATGTTATCCATAATAGAAAAGGTACCTAAACAACCAAGTAAAGAGAATGAGTTGCATATACTCAGTGGACCTATTACTGGCGTAATTTGTAACTTATACAGGAGTCTCTACTCTTCAAGAAAGATCTATCTGCTTTCATTCAGAAATGTAATATTTACTAGAAACAAAGAACAATGTTGAGTCCCCAGTATAGTACTATTTTCTAAGGAGACTTAGCAGCCATTTCATGATGGTGACTAAAATGAACTCCTTGGACCACTAAAAGTGATCATAGTTTACTTTACCTTAACTGATATATTTACAGTATAGGTTTCCACTTTGAGACCATATGTTCATAATCAATATCACATGCTAAAGCATGTGGTCCATTGACATACATATTCTGCTTAATTTTCTGTGGGTTTAGGAAAATCACTTGACAACAAAGCAGGCAAAACAGTAAATGCATGACAATAGACTTCATTGACTTTAACTCATATTGGGCTACTTAAAGGTTGCTGGCCTCATGGAGCAGTGATTATGGCCTATAAAGGAAACAGGCAAAGTGTCAGCTTGGAGATATTACCCTTCATGAACTGGTCACCAGCATACAAGTTTCAGTGTACATTATACATCCATGACCATGATATGGTGCTATGTCCACTAAGATAGAACACAACAGGCTTTGGGCCTAGCAGTAGACACAAGAGTGTCCTTACTATCAATCTTAGTAATCAGCTTAAAAGATTTGTACTCCTCATCCTTGCAACTTAGATCTCTGTGGATTTAGAGGTTTTGGGTTATAAGCAGTGAAATGCTTGACTCTCATCATCAATAAGATACAGAAATAGCATTATACAACGAGGACATGGAAGATCTGAAGAACGTATGGTGACCAGCATGTAGCTGTCTAAGTCCAATCAGGAGAAAGAAGCTGTGCAATGGGTTAAGCAGGATTAGTTGTATTTGGAGAATTATTAACAATGATGAAAGAGTAACCACAGGATACAAGGCTATGAGGATATTCAACATGATATTCTGGGCTGTCACAGAATACACAAGGAAGATTTAAACATGCAAGGGCTCTGACCTCATTGGATAAGGTATGATTCAGACTCCTAGAGAGAATTGTTCTCCAGTTAGGTTGAGGTTAGAGCTGAAGTGGAGTTTCCATAAGGGAAGTGAAGCCCCCATAAGGGGGCAGGTGATTAATGATGGTGGTCTGGGTGTGCAGTAGGAGCCTGAAGCTAGGGGAGCAGGAATCTTTCAGAGCAATCAGGTCACATGGGTGCTTAATAAAGAAACACAGGTACTGTCTATCCAGGCAGGAGGTCTTCAGAATACGTGAATCATGCAGGGATTTGGGTTTCTGTTTCAAGAGAGCTGCTGACAGTTCACATTAGGCCAAGGCTGGTGGAAAGGTTGCAGAGGGACATTATCCTGGGTTCATAACTTGGACAAGCAACATTGGCTGTCTTTATACCCATGTCCCCTACCCCCAACCAGCACTAGGCACAGTAGGAGACCATTTTTCCTCTTACAAATCCATTTAGGGTACTCTCCTAAGAAAACTTAACTTCATGTTGCCTTTAAAGAAGAGATACTTACAAGAAATAATTTGCTTATTACCAAGCATATACTGAAGAGTGTATTTTAACTAAATGGGAATAAACTGATAACTGACACACAAGATTTCAAACCCCTCAGGGATGAGTGTCTGGGTTGCCAGATAGAGAGGCTATCCAAAGGCAAGGAGAAACAATTATATAGTAGAGAAGATAAATGATGAAATCTATAGGGATCATGATACTAGCTGCATTGTTAAGGGCTGGCTATATTTTGTCCCTTCAAACCAATGTCATGTTAGAATCGGGAAAGAACTATTCTAAGAAATTATGTGAGAAAAGATGAGCAAAGTGGCATTAAGTGGCCGAGGGATGGATTGGAGTGGGTATTATGGTTCCTAGAAAACCCATCTCCTTCTCCTTCAGGATTAAAGCATTCATTTCCCCAGCTGCTGAAAGTGTTGATTATTGACATCTCATAGCTGAGTAACCCTCTGGAAAGGTCCCTAAAATGAAAAAAGCCATTTCACAAATGACATGTGGCATTCTCAGGAGCAGCTCATGTCCAGTAACTGTTGGTGAAGAGTATTAAGATTTAGCCCCCTTCATCAAATTTGGGACTAATGTGGATGTCCATTCTAGCTCCAAACTTCTCTCTCAGTCATCTGAAGTCTTTGTTGAGATCACATTACAATTTAACATCTCCCTTGGCCTCACACTGCCTCTTACAATCTATACAAGTGTCTTTCCTGGATGCTTTCCACAGCATGGTTCCTTCATGCTAATCTGTCTCAAAGTCAGGTTCATAGCAAATTGACACAGATAGTTGTCATACCTTAAAGTAAAAGCAAATTAAACTTTATAAAATCCTAAAATTATTTAATGTAAGTATCCAAAAGAACAACTTAAGAACACAAAAATTCACAATGATGCTTTGTCCAAATAGACTCTGAATTTAAAAATGAAATAAAAAAATAAAGGAAAATTGACCAAAGAAAACACTGTAGAAACTCCTTGCAAGTTTTCATAGTATTTATTATAAATATCAAGAACTATATATCTTAGAAGTGTATATTAAGCAGACAAACAGCCCAGCATTTGGGGGAAAAATAAAGTGATTAATTTCCTGTTAACCTGATTGGCTATTACTTGAAAAACAAGCAAACAAAATTCTTCTAGTGCTAACTCATTATTAACTTTTGCTAACCTCAGTATACTTGACTCAAAATGGGGTAGGGAGGAAGAGCATGAGAAGAAGATTACCACTAAATAGGGAAGAGAGGTAGGAGGGAATGGGAGGGAGAAGGGGAATTGCATGGAAGATGGAAGGAGACCCTCATCGTTATACAAAATACATGTATGATGATGTGAGGGGAAAAGAAAAAAGAAGCGTGTCACATTATATTGGGTAGAGAGAAGTGATGGGAGGGGAGGGGAAGGGGATATAGAAAGGACAGCAGAATAAAATAGACACCAGTATTGCTGTATGTATATACGTATCTGTATAACCAATGTGATTCTGCAACCTGTACACTCAGAAAAATGAGAAATTATACCCCATTTGATTCAAATATATGATATGTCAAGATCAAAAATAAAAAAAAAAATACTTGAGTACTAGCAGAGGTCTACTAATGCCTCTGGCATGTATGTAGGTCTTAAGCGTTAATGTTTCTGTTGTTGTTTGTTTGTTTGTTTCACAATCCTACAATATTAGACATTCCTTAAACCCTGACTTTTCTTCAAATCAATTTTATTCATTTCTAAAGGGAAAAGTATCCCATTATGTTTTCTTAGCCATAGCCTTATTGGTCTAAAAATGTTCATGCAATATTCAACTTCTGTGAAAAATTCCATAGAGTAATGCATACATATATTTTTTTCTTGAAAATAACATTCTGATGAAAAAGAAACTAAGGATAAAAAAAAACTCCTGAAATCTGAAGCAATACTCTGAAATCCAATAGTTCAAAATAAATAGCCTAAAGATTTATCTGACTTCAACACATTCATGCAAGAGAATGTGAGGGAGTATCAGATACAAAGAATGGAAATTTCTGGTTATTGATAGAGGATGATGAGTTTATGTTCAAGACTTTAATTCTTTTCTGTGAATCCATACAGATGTGCCCACCTCCAATTTAGAGTTCAATGCACTCAGCACATAATTACCTCCTGAACACCAAATTCCAAATAACTTTTGAATTTCATACTCATCAGCACACTTCCTTGGCACTTTATGAGAAATATTAAGATTTTACATCTGAAAAGTAATTCACACAAGCAATTTTGAAAATGCTTAGCATTTTTTAGGGAAAAGATATTTTCTATTTAGAACTTTTAAATAATTAATTATTGACAGAATAGAAGCTATTTGGTGTTTACCTGCTGCCTTAAAATTATTCCTCCCATTAAATTAACTATATATGATTCAACAGTGAGAGCAGCAATGAATCCTAACTTGTCATCAGATATATATATAATTAATATATATATTAATAATTATATATTAATAATTAATAATATATTATTAATATATATAATTAATATATAATAATTAATATATATATAATTAATGATAATAATCTCCTGGTAAATAATGGCCCAAACTATGTATCACTCCATAAAGTGAAAGAAACCATTTCAAAGGTAAGATTTCTTTGAAAGATGTCAAAGTTGGGGAAGGTTAAGCTCTCTCTACAGCATGAAAAAGTAATTTTTTCTCGTCTTTGTGCTTTTCCCCTCTTCAGCACCTAAAACATTGCCTTAGACATAGTTGATACTCAGTAAATATTAAATGCATGATTAATGGGAATGCATGCTTCAGAAAATGAGACCATAATCCTATCACTGGATCTTGCAAAGCAATCAAGTAGGATCAACCGGAACAACAGAAAATAAAGGCATTTGACCTTTCTTCCTTGTCAGAAACTGGCATTTTGCTGTGATTTGATATTATTTGATTCAGAAGATATCTCTGAATAGATATTTATGGAAGGGGGTTTGAATATGAGCAAGGATTGAAAGTATCCCACTGAAGAGTTAAGAATGGCAAAGTTTATTTGTAGATGAAATCATCTGAAGTTGTATAAAAATTATGGGGTGAAACTAGTAATCAGAGAGAACAGTGACTTAACTGAGAGCCCAGTGCCATGCAGGTTTGCACTCTCCTGTCATCCAGCCTATGCATATAAAGCCTCCTGAGCACCTTCAAGGTTTTTGGCTTTGTGTTAGAGACTGCAGTAAAGCAACACACAGATGAAGGCCAAATACTTTTGTACAGTTACTGGCTTAATAATCTACTTTAGGCTATAAATATGTGTGCTAGCAATTACAATGCAATGCAGAAAAAATTCCCTTTGAAGAAAGAAATGTGTCCCAAGTAGATAAAGATCTATATTGAAATATTCATCTCAACAATATACAAAACATATAAAATTTCCATTTTAAGCTTCTATTTCCATTATAATGTAAAAAATAGGAAGGAAGTGTGTTTTAATGTTATTTGAACTAAATTAATGGCAAAAGGATGCATTTATAATCATCTGTTGGGAATGCTGTTGAGAATATGAACTTATTCACAAATATTAGCTACTTAATCATCTAAAATTAATCAAATGATTATTAATGTTGTCATCAATTTCTATCCTTGATATTTTCTCTAGGAAATAAAAAGACTAATCCCTTTATTAAAATCCCTGCTATCATCTGACCTCTAACATTACATTTTTAGCCTCTTTCCCCACACCCTTTCTATAAAAAAAAAATGTAACATTGAGATCCATTGTCAGCAACAAATTATGTTTTTTCAATGCTGTGCATTTTTTGTATGTGCACTTTTATATGATTAGAATTCCTTGCCTATCATCCTTATAATCAGCAGAATCTTATCCTTTACAAAGCCCAGCTCAGATGACATGCATTCATATGAAGAGTCTTAAACCTTCATTATAAAATTGTTCACCACTCTTTTTAAAGTACACTGTGTTCTGGGCATTCTACTGTCTAAACCTAAAGCTTCCTATGTGTGATGGGTAGGGTAGTTTATTATGTTTCTCTTCAAGAGCAAAAGTAGATCCTCACCCATTTTTATATTTTTAGACTCTTTGATTGAACTTGATTTGTATTTGGTTTATTTGTTGAATTTATGTCACATGCAACTTTTAAAATATAGGTACTTCTCTTATCCCCTTGGTAAAATATTGTGTCAGGAGCTCAGCTGAGCTGGGAGAGCCCTGAGTTGTCAAGCATGGTGGCAGCTGAGTAAATCAACAAGCCAAAAGTAAAACAGTGACTCAGTCACTGTGGTGGGAGAAGCAAGAATCTAATCCAGAGAATGCAGTGGCTACCCTGTCCCAGCTTTTTTATTGTAGAAGCTCAGGTAGGTCAGCACAGAATTGAGGGCTGACTTCTTGGTCAGGGGGTCCTGAACAGAAGGCTCCACACATTTAGACCAGGAGGTAAAGGCAGGAGCATGGGGAATACAGGAGGAGGGTCTAGAGTATTGAGTCACCCATTCCTAGTGGGGAAAAATGTCTCTACTCATGAGATGGCCCCTGGGCTCCTGCTCCCACCCCCATAAAGAGGCTTCTGCAAAGGGCCCTGAAGCAGATGACTGCCACAGACCTCAGATAAAGAAACTTAGGAATGAAGGTGCTGGGCTAAGGGGTTCCATGTTCAAAGAGCATGACTTACAAGATCACTTGAATCCTTGCCTGCCGCTCCCCTCAGAGACTACAGTGTACTGGTTGTAGACCACGTGTGTATCATGTGGCACAGCTTATCATCAAAGGCTAAAGAAGCCTTTGCAATTGCCTGTGAGTGGGCCTGCAATGTCACACACAGATTTCCAATCAGGAGCTGTATATCCCATACTGTTATTAATATTCTGATATTATTACCCATGCTGACACTTCAGATTTTTGAAGTTTCTTTCATGTGTTATAAACTTTAACAAAAAATAAAAATTAAAATACACACAGGAAGCAGAAACTCTCATATAGAAATTCTGCCTACTCTTTTGGAAAACTGACAGCATCTATTGGAGTTGAACAAATGTAACTTTCATCAAAAAAAAAAAAAGTTAGGCACTAGAAGTTTATGGCATTATGTTTCAAACAGCACCAAAACTAAAAATAGCTTAGGTGTTTATCAATAGTGGAATGTGTAAAAATTTGTGGCATATTTACACAATGAAATATTTTATACTAATAAGAAAGAATGGCCTGATATAAAATTCAAGATTATATTCATAGATGAATCTCAAATAAAATAGTTAGTCAAAAGAATCAATACATAAAAATAATACCTTTCACATAATAATCCTCTTTGGGCAAAGATTTTAAAAGCATAACACATATGAACAGTTTAGCTTTGGGAGGAAGAAGTAGTGGTAATTGAGTGAGGGCATAAAGCTATCTTCCAGTACATTTCCCCAACAGGTGGTTACACAGGTGTGTTCATTTTTTGATCATCAATTCAACTGTAGATTTATGTTCTGCATACTTTCACTGCATGTATCACAGATACTTGAATTAAGAAAATGAAAGTAAACAGTAAATTAACTCACAATTTTGAAAGTTCTTATTCTGTCTGCACATTTGGCTCATGTAGTGACTAAAAATATATAAATTGTAATCCCTTGAACAACGACTACACTTTTCAACAGTGTGAATAACCTTGCACATTATTCAAGTAGAGATCATAAATTAGCAATGAAAGGATCAGAAGCCTTCAGTTGTTTCTGGAATGTCTCATCCCACATCCCCTCATTAGCAATAAGGCCAGTAAGGGAAGGCTATTAAATGGTGCAATCTGGCTCTTTATTCTCCCATGGATGAACTAGTAGAGAAATCAAGCTGGAGTTTGTAGGCTGATAATGTGCCCTGGAAGAGGTGTGGGAATAGTTATTTGTCACACATTTGTCATGGAAGAGTTATTCCTTTAAGAATCATTTAGTTTATAATTGCAACCACATTCAGCTGAATTCCTTCAGAGCATTCACTGATCCCTGGATATAAGTCAGCACTTCTGCAGGGGCATTAACTGTGTGACCATCATGGCCATTTCATGTGTGGGCATTAGCAGTTCATTAAATAGGACCCTTGTGTTTCAAAAGTGTCAAAGAAGAATGCACCACAGGAAGGAAATAGCTAGCTATAAATAACTTCATTTGAAAAAAAAAAAAACAATACATATTTGTCAATTTATGAAATCAAAACAATTACCTGTGGTAATTTAATCAAAGTAGTATATTGTCACCTTTTTCCAAGCATTTTCTTTGTTCTTCCAAATAATTTTAAGCACATTTTTATAACTGACAATTTTAATTTTATACTTGTTTAGTTATAATGGAAATTTCATTAAGCCTGAGTACACATGAAAATCTAAAACTATTTTATATGTGGACTCAGTGTTGATTCATAAAAAAAAATTATCTAGAATATGGGATAATCAAAGACTCTGCACACTTGCACAGTGCTATAATTTTGTTGGAAATTTAGAGTCTGGGCGTACCCTGGTTGAGTAGCCCAGAGGGTTTTCAAGGGGTACTACTGAGGAAATCCATCCTTTTTTGTTTGTTTTGGTGAATTCCAACTCAATGAAGACAAGCACAAAAGCCTATAAATTATCAAATTCTGTTTAAAATATATGTTAAAATGTACATATAAGCCATTAAAACAACCGTAAAATCTACCCTTCTATCCTTCATCTTTCTAGTAAAATATGAGCTGATAATAAAAATTTAAATTATGCTATGGCACTATATTTCTTAAAGCATACATTTTAACCTGCTTTAATTCTGAAAAGTATTTTAAATTTTGTGTTTTTGTCTTGTTATTAATGAACATCTTAAAATTTGTATTCTTTTTCCATCATGTTTATCTTCAATTGTGTATTTCTTATTTATTTTTCTTGGTTGAGATTAGATAGGAATAAAATCATCTCATCTTATTTACCTACATTTATATCTCTCATATGTATTTTTGAATAAAATTATTCTTCTCTTCCCCAAGAGTGTAATTAGCATTATTCTCCTTTTTAAATAAAGCCTTGATTTATATTATTTTAGCTCCATTTCATATTACTATAATTATATTAATTTACTCAACTTATTTTTCTTAACCATTCATTTCCATTTAGTTTTAATTATACATGTATTCACAACTCAATTCAAAACTGAAAAAAAAATGCTTGAACAGGTATTTCTCCAAAGAATACATATAAATGGTCAAGAAGCACATAAAAAGCTGTTCAATATCATTTATCATCTGGGAAATGCATATCTGCCGCAGTCTGGCTGGGCACAATCAGGAGCCACTTGTCAAAAGAAACTAACTTTATTTTTAGAACCACACACGACAAACAAAATAGTCTCTCAGGAAAAACCCTCAGAGCCTCAACTGCCACCACCGGCTTTCCCCAAGCCTCTCTCTCCCACACAAGCTTCTCTCCACCTCCCACAATCCTCCTGCTCTTGAGGCCGATTGGCTGGGTCACGTGGGTGGAGCCAAAAAAGTCCCCCAATGAGCAGCTCCGTGGTCTGAAAGGGCAGGGAAACAGTCCAATGAGCATCACCGCAGAGGAGCCAATCAGCTAGATGTTGCTGGGGCTGCTGTGAGCCAATCGTCAGCCGGCAGCTGGAAGTTTGCTGGCAGCTGGAAGTTTGCTGGGGCCCCTTCGGCTGTGGCTCTCAACATCTCCCCCTCTCTGTTTAAACAACAAGCATGTGGCTTAGGGACCGTGCCTGTTAGGCAGTCCAATTCAACATATGGTCCTTACCCGTCATCGGATGAACTGACCTCTAGGCGTCAGCCTCCTGTCTTAGGTTGGTACCACTGCAATTGGATCATACCCGTCACTGACTACCGGTCCAGCATACAGCCATACTTGTGGATAGGCCTTTGCACCTGTGGGGGGGTGAGGTTCTTTGCCTCACCTCTGTTGGCCCCCAAATTTTAGACCATCACTAGTAGAGGAGGATGCAAAATGCCATGACATTAAGCCAATTGAGGGCTCCTTTGAAAAATTGTACCACCGGTGATATCATCAGCAAAAATACTCCAGCACTACCACAATTCGCTGTACCAACAGATAGTTCACAATGCATACAGGTGAGCTCACAATGTGTCCAGGCAAGTTCTGCAAGCAGTTCAGTGATGGCTATTGTAGAAGCTGTAGATTGGTTTTATCTTTCACTTCACCAGCACTGGGATGAAGATAGGAATTCTGGCAATAATGGCTAAAGAAAAAATTATGTAACATTCCAGAAGGCACTAAAAGAAAACAATTTTCTTAACAATTTACATTGTCTTCACCGGCACTGGGATGAAGATAGGAATTCTGGCAATAATGGCTAAAGAAAAAATTATGTAACACTACAGAAGGCACTAAAAGAAAACAATTTTCTTAACAATTTACATTATCTTTAAGAGAATTATTAAATATAATGAAAAGGAAAGGTAAAAGTAAACAAACAGATCTGTTAACCTTCTTTTTTGTTTACATATTAAAACAATCCTCAACAGTTGTTTACCCAATTTAAATTAAACCATATAAATCACGTGAAAAAAAAATATTTGGATCCATTTTATCATGAGCGCTCATCATATATGATATATGGACATATGTACATTCAAACATATAACACAAAACACAAGTGTGCACACATAATATAATGCATACAACACATAACATTATAGTAAAGGCCTTATAACTTTTTACAGGTGAAATCTCCATTGCAATGTTTAAAAACTCTATAGTCAAAAAATAGAACTGATCAGCAAAACATTAACCTAGGTCTGTATGAGCTCAAAAAACAAAATAGAACTTCATGATATGGCAAAGGGCAATAATAAAATAGATATTGAAAAAAGCATCCTGGTTCTGTTGCAGATGTAAGAATAGCCAAACTGGAGTTTTGGATATCAGTTGTTATGGATTTGAGCCAAATCATCTTCTTTTTGGTCTGTAGAAATCGCTTTAGTTAATCTTTCTGGAATCCAAATCGCCTGCTGTTCTCCCTGTGGAAACACATAAACAGACCCCCGACTCCAGACAATCACTGGGTCAGGACCTTGGTTAATCTCTCTGGAATCCAAATCGGCTGCTGTTCTCCCTGTGGAAACACACAAACAGACCCCCGACTCCAGACAATTACTGGGTCAGGACCTTTCCATTGTCCTGTTAGAATATCCTTCCAAAGTACCTTGGACTTATGTACATTTTTGGACACATATGCCTTTCCGCAGCACTAAGTCCTGATGAATCCAAATTTAAAAAGTTTAGAGTAAAAAGGGTTATTTTAAGTTTATCTTTGGGGAATATATACCCCTTCCCAATTCCTTCTTTTTGCTTTAATAAGTACATTTTAATAGTTTGATGAGCTCTTTCAACTATGCCTTGTCCCTGTGGATTGTATGGGATTCCTGTTATATGAGTAATGCCAAATGTTGAGCAAAATTGTTTAAAAGAGGTAGAAGTATAACCAGGGGCATTATCTGTTTTTAACTGTTTTGGAACACCCACAGTGGCAAAATTTTGTAAGCAATGAGCTATAACATCTTTAGTTTTTTCTCCGGCATGAAGGGAGCCCATCAAAAATCCGGAAGAAGTATCAACTGTAACATGCAAATATTTTAATTTTCCAAATTCTGGCAAGTGTGTGACGTCCATCTGCCAAATATGGTTAGGTATCAATCCTCTAGGATTGACTCCAAGATTAACTTGTGGTAAAAAGGTCACACAATTTTGACATTGTTTTATTATTTGTCTAGCTTGTTCCTTAGTTATTTTAAAATGCTTTTGTAAAGTATTAGCATTGACATGGAACTTTTTATGAAAATTTATAGCTTCTTCTAGTGTAGAGAAAATATGTATGTCATGTGTAGTTTTATCTGCTAAATCATTGCCCAAACTAAGGGCTCCAGGCAATCCTGTATGTGCCCTGATATGTCCTATAAAGAATGGATCTTTTCTGTCCCAGATTAGACTTTGTATAGTGGAAAGCAAAGAGAAAACAGTAGAAGAAGGGGAAATCCTACCAGCATCTTCAAGAGATACTATAGCATTAACTACATACTGACTATCAGAAAATAAATTAAATACAGAATCTTTAAACATCACAAAAGCTTGTAAAACTGCATTAAGCTCTACCTTTTGAGCTGATTGTTTGGGTACTAAAAATGTAAAAGTTTGATCAGGGGTAACTACTGCTGCTGTACCATTATTTGACCCATCAGTGAATATATTTGGAGCATTCATGATAGGTGTTTTTCTTGTCATTTTTGGAAAAATTACAGGATGCAATGACCAAAAAGACAATAAAGGATTAGATGGTAAGTGGTTATCAAATGAAACATTAGATTTGCACATGATTATTGCCCAAGTATTTAACTCATTAGCTAACTCATCAATTTGATTCATAGTATATGGAGTAATAATTTTATTGGGAGAAATTCCAAACACTCCCTTTGCTGCTTTTATTCCTTTGAGTATTAATTGCCCTACAGCCTCAGGATACCTAGTAAGAATAGTGTTAGGAGAATAAGATAAATGTATCCATAATAATGGACCTTCTTGCCAAAATACTCCTGTAGGAATATTTTTTGTTGGTAGTACAATAAATAATAAAGGCAAACTTATATCAATTCTATCCAAATGCATATTTTCCATATATGTTTCAATGATTTTTAATGCCTTTCTTGCTTCAGGCGTTAACATTCGGGGTGAATTTGGATCTGATGGACCTTTTAGGATATCAAATAAAGGTCCCAACTCTCCTGTTGGTATACCTAAATAAGGCCTTATCCAATTTATGTCTCCTAATAACTTTTGAAAGTCATTAAGTGATTTGAGTTGATCTACTCGTATTTGAATTTTTGGTGGACGGACCATGGTTGAGGATAATAGAACTCCTAAATAATTAATTGGAAAATTTAATTGTACTTTATCTATTGCTATCTCTAGATTATAATTTTTTAATAAGTTTGTAAGTGTGGCATAACATTCTAGCAATGTGTTTTTATCTTTGTGTGCTAATAATACATCATCCATATAGTGAAATATTTGTAGTTCAGGATTTTGATTTCTAAGTGGCTGGATTACTTTGTTAACATAAATTTGACACATAGTTGGGCTGTTAGACATCCCTTGAGGGAGTACTTTCCATTCATATCTCTGATCAGGACCTTCATGATTCAGTGCAGGGATAGTAAATGCAAAACGTGGACTATCCTCAGGATGAATTGGAATTGAAAAAAAACAATCTTTAATATCTATAACTAAAACATACCAGGTTTTTGGCAAAGCAGACAACTGAGGAATCCCTGATTGAGCAGGTCCCATAATAACCATCTCATTATTAATGGCTCTTAAATCTTGCAATAATCTCCATTTACCAGATTTCTTTTTGATGACAAAAATGGGAGTATTATGGGGAGATACAGAAGGTTGTATATGTCCTTCTGCTAATTGTTGTTTGACCAGGTCATGGGCTGCTTGTATCTTTTCTTTAGTCAGGGGCCACTGAGGAACCCATACTGGTCTTTCTGATTTCCAAGTAATTTTTATTGTCTCAGTGGCCCTTTCTGAAAATCCAACCCATGTCTGTCTGTTCCTTGATCTATTTGTATTGGTGCTGCTATACCTTGTTCTTGTTTTTCTAATCTTTTTCCTTTCCTAAAACCTTGTCTAGTCATAATAGTGGGTGCATTTTGGTTGATGTTATTTGTTAATGTCAAACCTAATTGATCTAGGACATCTCGTCCCCATAAATTTACGGGAAGATGATCCAATACATATGGCTGTATAGTTCCTTCACATCCTTCAGGATCCTTCCAATCTAATACCATTGCACTTCTATGGGGATTAGTCGCCACTCCTAGGCCTCGAAGCGTTTGAGTGGCTTGTTGTAATGGCCAATGTTTTGGCCATTCTTGACGAGAGATGATGCTAAGGTCTGCACCTGTATCCAGTAGCCCATTAAATTCATGTCCTTGAATATTTAGTTTTAGCATGGGGCGAGAATCTAAATTTAAAGAAAGCATAGCCCAATCTACACCTGTGGAGCCTAATCCCTTGGAACCTCTTTCTACAGTACGACTGGAAAATTTATCATGTAGGCTGGGTATTATTAGTAACTGTGCTATTCTATCTCCTGGTGAAATTACTGATATACCCTTTGGAGAACTGGCTATAATTTTTATTTCACCTTCATAATCGGGATCAATTACCCCAGGACTTATCATAAGTCCTTTTAGAGTAGAAGAGCTGCGTCCCAATAATAAGCCTACTGTTCCTTTGGGAAGAGGTCCTTTCACCCCTGTGGGAATGATTTGAACTCCCATCTCTGGAGTTAGTACTGCTCTGGCGGAGGCGCAGATTTCCAACCCTGCGCTCCCTCTGGTTTGTCTGATGAGGGATCTGATGGACAATGTGTCCTGGGCACTACCCTGATGGGGTTGCTGGGTTCCTCCAGTGCTCCGTATATTTGTGGTTTTGGGCCCCAGAGCATTGGGCCCCCCTGTCCATTTTTTGGCAATGGAGCCCAATGCCTTTCTCCACGATATCGTGGATAAACACCTGGTCCTTGTTCGTTTTTTGATAATGGAGTACCCTCTATGGTGGTTTGAGAACGGCATTCATTAGCCCAATGTCTCCCTCTACGGCATCGTGGGCAAATACCTGGTATTCTACTCCTTTGATACCTAGTTTTGTTAAACCCTCCTCCAATGGGGCAATTCCTTTTAAAATGTCCTGTTTGTTCACAATTGTAGCATGTTCTTGGCCTGGCATCTAAAGCCTGTTTTACTGCAGCTGCCACAATTTGCCCTTGTTCATTAATGTCTCTGGCATCTAAAGCCTGTTTTACTGCAGCTGCCACGACTTGCTCTTGTTCATTAATGTCTCTACATAATTTAATATATGTGTTTAAATCTTCATGTTTCCATGGTCTAATGATATCTCTGCACCAACGATTCGCTTGCTCATAAGCCAGGTGTTTTAGTAATGGCATTGCTTGTTCTGTATTCCCAAAAACTCTGGTAGCTGTTTGAATAAGCCTATCTACAAATTCAGCATAAGGTTCATTAGCTCCTTGTATTACCTTAGATAATTGACCTTGTAAACCTCCATGTCCTTGTAAAGTCTTCCATGCCTTAATTGCATCTGCAGCAATTTGTGCGTATACGCCAGGATCATATGCAATTTGTTGCTGCTGATCCTCATAAGGTCCCTTTCCTAACAACATATCTAGATTTCTCTGAGGATAACCAGCTGCTGCATTTCGCCTAGCCGTCTCCTTGCAAAATTCCTCATTGGCAACCTTCCATAACAGGTATTGTCCTCCATTTAGCACAGCTTTACACATATTAGCCCAATCTGCTGGCGTCATGTTCAAGTTGTTAATGGATTCGACCAAGCTTACAGTGAAGGGTGCTTGAGGACCATAGGTTGTTACAGCCTCTTTTAGCTGCTTCACTGTTTTGAAATTTAAAACTTGGTAAAATCGCTGCCCTCCTGCCTCAAATACAGGGCATGTTAATATTTGAGACCTTGTCTCAGGATCCCAACTATCAACTGCGGGGGTTGGGGGCCTCCCAGCATATGGAGGTGGCGCTGTTGGTTGGACACTTACGCCCTCTGGTGATAGAAAGGTGTTAGTAGCAGTCTCCTGTAGAGGTGGTGCTGTTGGTTGGACACTTACACCCTCTGGTGATAGAAAGGTGTTAGTAGCAGTCTCCTGTTGTAACTTTCCCCCTGATGGCTTCTTCTGTTTTACACTTTCTTTCTCTGTCTGACTAGCTTGA
The DNA here is from genome assembly GCF_021218885.2 of Marmota monax. Taxonomy (NCBI): domain Eukaryota; kingdom Metazoa; phylum Chordata; class Mammalia; order Rodentia; family Sciuridae; genus Marmota; species Marmota monax. The sequence continues at coordinate 2,317,132 of NW_026695005.1, forward strand.
GAGGCCTTCTCTTTTACTTGAATCTTTTCCTCTGTCTGACTAACTTGAGAGACCTTCTCTTTTACTTGAATCATTATGTCTTCTCCTTCCTCTACCATTGTCTGAACTGAAGGCTTTGGACTAAGCAAACAAGATACGAATGTCCACAATGGCAATGTGCCAACTGGCAGAGTCCCTGGGCTTTTCTTTTCTATTCTTTTTAAATCTTCACCATGATGGTTCCATTGTGATATATTCAACAACTCCTCCTTAAAAAGCCATGGGCTACATTTTTGTATTGTATCAACGTATGCCCTGACTGCTCTTGATTTTACTGGGATGCCTCCTTCCTCTAACAATTTACTTAACACTCTTTCAGTTTGTTTTTTACTAATTTCTGATCCCATATTTCTACTATAATACAACCCAACAAGATGATGCCAAACAAAACCGAGACAGAATGAAATAAAAAGGGAACAACAAAAAGTCATTATAGCCTTTCTATCCTCCTGACATGGGCATCCGTCCTTTCTCCCTATCTGTTCCTCAGATGTAAATAGTTTTTCCTCAGATGTGAGCGGTTTTTCTTCCATCTCACTCATCTCCAGGGACAGGCAACTTAAAACAAAAGTGAAGCAAAATAAAAGAGGAATCTTAAAATGGCTACCCATCCTCTCGCCCTGCCCTCAGGGGCGAGCAGTTTCACTTATCCTCAGTCGCTCCCCGTGCGAGCCACCAAATGCCGCAGTCTGGCTGGGCACAATCAGGAGCCACTTGTCAAAAGAAACTAACTTTATTTTTAGAACCACACACGACAAACAAAATAGTCTCTCAGGAAAAACCCTCAGAGCCTCAACTGCCACCACCGGCTTTCCCCAAGCCTCTCTCTCCCACACAAGCTTCTCTCCACCTCCCACAATCCTCCTGCTCTTGAGGCCGATTGGCTGGGTCACGTGGGCAGAGCCAAAAAAGTCCCCCAATGAGCAGCTCCATGGTCTGAAAGGGCAGGGAAACAGTCCAATGAGCATCACCGCAGAGGAGCCAATCAGCTAGATGTTGCTGGGGCTGCTGTGAGCCAATCGTCAGCCGGCAGCTGGAAGTTTGCTGGCAGCTGGAAGTTTGCTGGGGCCCCTTCGGCTGTGGCTCTCAACACATATCAAAATCAAAGTGAGATATAACCTCCTATTTATTAGGATGGCTGCTAATGAAAAATAATATAACAAGTTTGGCTAGGATCTAGAGGAATTGGAATTCTGGAATACTGTGGACCAAAATATAAAATTATGAGACAGTATGGCAGTTTCTTAAAAAGTTTAAACCAGAACCACAATGTGAACTTGAGATTCTGGATACAAATCCAAATGAGCTGAATGCAGAGTCTTGAAGAAGTATTTGTATACCCACATTCATAACAGCATTATTAACAATAACTTTAAGTGGATGCAACTCAAAAATAAGAAAAGTGTGTATATACAAATAATGCAATATTATTTAGCCTTAAAGACAAAGAAAGTTCTAAAATATGCTACAACTGGAATACTTGAGGAAATGATACATTACACTAAGTGAAATAAGTTCATAAAAAATATTTAGATACACTAATCAAAAGAAACTGGAGAAACTATATTATCAAATATATTTCAGAACAAAGAAAATACAAGAGAAAAAAATAATAGAACTATAAGGAAAAAATAAATGAATTCACTGATAAAGTTAGAGATTCAATATGCCTGTTACAGAATTTGATAGATCAAGGAGTCAGGAAATCAGCAAGAATATAGTTGTTCTGAACAACACTATCAATCAATAAATGTAAGTGACATTTATAAAATATTTCAACAATAGCAAAATACACATTTTTTTTCTCAAGGTTATATTTAACATTTACCAAGACTTTAGTTGCACAAAAATGTGAATACAAATAATCCTTGAATTTGGGGGGAGTTATGTCCCAATGAATGTACCATAAGTCAAAAATATTGTAAGGAAAAATGCATTCAATACTTTTATAAACCCATCATGAGGCTGAAAATTTATAAGTCAAACCATAGTTAAGACCAGATGCTCCATGACTTATGATACTTTTATGTCCTAAAAAAAACTGCTTATAAAGTTGAAAAACTTTAAAAATAGTTCTCATGCTAGGTCACCACAAACCTTAAAAATTGAAAAGTACAAAAGTCATAAGAAGTATGTTTCAAGGCATAATAAAATTAAACTAGAGATTGACAGGCAGCTAAAATTTTTTAAAATGTTTGGAATTTAAATGATACACTCCTAAATGACATGGGCTATAAAGAAATCTCAAGAGGAATTTACAACTATTTTGAACTAATACAAATTGAATTTATTACGAAAATTTGTGGAATGTAGTAAAATCAGTAGTAAGAGGCTATTGTAGTATTTAACGCATATAATAGAAAAAATATAAAAAAATCAATCATATGAATTTATACCTTAGTAAATTAGGAAGATAAAGTAAGTTAATACTGAATCAAGTGAAAAAATAATTAAAAAGGAGATATTAGTAAAATCAAAAAAATCAAGAAAACTAAAAATTTGTTCTCTAAATATAATTTAGTAAAATTGATTAGGTTCTAGTTGTAACTAAGGAAATAAAGAGAGAATTCACAAATTAGTGATGTCATAGATGAAACAGGAATCTTCCAGTGTCATGGATATTATGAAGGCTGCGAAAGCTCTTTGCCCATAAATTAGAGACTGAATTGCACACTCCAATTCCGTGAAAGATATAAACTGCAAAAAGTCACACAAACACATATGGATAATCTTAGTAAACCTTACTCTACTAATGAAATTGAACCAATAGATAATAACTTCCCTAAAAAGAAAGCAACAGGCCTCTGTGTTTTAGATATGACCTAAGTGTGTTCATGTGCCAGAGGGGTTTGTACCCAGTGGAACAGTATGGAGGTGGTAGATTTATAAGATATGGGGCCACATGCAAGTTAGGTCACAAGGTATCCCTTTTGGAAGAGATTAATGTTGCACTTAAGGAACCCTAGTTAGTTCCCACATGGTTCAGCAGTTGTGACACCATCTGCCATGAGATCCTTACCACAGACCAGTCAGGTACAGTCTCCCAATCTTGAACTTTCAGCCTCCAAATCTGCAAGCTAAATAAATTTCTCTCTCTCTCTCTCTCTCTCTCTCTCTCTCTCTCTCTCTCTCTCTTTTCTTTTTGCAACCTATGTGGTTTCAAATATTTTGTTATAGCAATAGAAAATGGACTAATATAAGACCTATATGATTTAATTGACAAATTCTATCAAACACTTAAAGAACAAATGATGTCTTTGATGTCAATATATTTATAAAAATAAGTGCATAGTGGACATTTCCTAACTCCAAGGAGGATAGCACTAACTTAATACTAGTACTAAAAAAGACATACAAGAAAGGAAACTAAAGATAATTATCTTTATAAGCATATGTGCCAAAGTCCTCAACAATATATCTAACAATTAAATTCAACAAACTATAGAAATAATTATTCACAACTCAAAATGGCATTTAATCCAGCTATACAATGCTAGGTCAGTTATTTTTTTTAAATAATTTGTAAAAATGTATTTTTACATTTTTTTATACTTTATTTACATTTTTATATACTTTTTATACTTCTGGATCTGATCAAGCAGATCTCATTTTTTTAATCTAAATAATTTTCTTTAATATTTCCTATGATGCACAATACCTGGAATTTGGGATCTGGGTAAGGAAAGATGCATCTTAGAAGTTGAATACCACAATAGACTATTGTACTTCTTGCATATCTTCCTAAGAATAATCAGGATACTTTTGTGATCAACTAACACTTTACAAAATATTGATTAATTTATAGACTTTTGGAGCTGATATATTAGTTCTTCAATTATCATCAGCTAAGTGCCCATAAATCCTCTTCCAGTAATACTTTTTCATTATATAACTAAAATACAGAACTACATATTCTTATATCAAGCTTTATTTCTAGCCAATGTGAATTATTTTTCAAGTATTCTTTCTTTGGTAGTTATATATGTCCTGCTCCTTCCTGCCCTTAGGAACAAATATCTCTGATTACAAGTTTCTTACTCAGAATACTCAGTTACGCTTACCATTGGTACTTTACAAAGTCTCTTTCCTATCATGAATAACCTAGTGGTGAATGTGAAGAATTAATAAGCCAAGTTATCATCTTCCCAACTAAGTAGTGTGTCAGTTGTCCTTCGCTATAATAAATTGCCACAATCTCAGTGGCTTAAAAGAACATATTAATTTTCTTGTCTATGTGCTATGCTAAAAGTCTTACAAGATTGCCATTAAAACATTGCCCCAAACTACAATTTCATGAGAGAATAAGAGTTCTCTCTCAAGCTTATGTGACTTTTCATAGTACTCATTTTCTCACAGCTGTAGAACCTATAATGGCTTATTTCTTCTAGTCCAACAAAAGAGAGATTTGTGTCCCTCCAGAATTTCTGTTGAACTGCTCACGTTAGTTAGTATAAGGGGTCAAATAGATGAGGATGGTGGGAATGCAATGTTGAGAATAATTCTATAAAATGAGCCCACTGTACTGATTCCCAACATGCTTTCTTTGTACAAAAGCAATCTGCCTGCAGCCCTGCCTGGCCTGAGGAAAGAGGAAATATCACATTCCTCAACAAACTGAGGCAGGGGGCAGAAGGCCTGGCAGTGAGTGAAAGGGTTTGAGAAGATGAGGGCTGGTTATCAAAAAAAAGGAAATGGGTTGCTAACAACTAACCTAAGGGATTTTACTTCTGGTGGATTGCTAACACCTCTAGTGATCCACTTCCCGACACAATTACCCCTGTCCTGCTCCTTCCTGCCCTTAGGAACATGCATGGAGAAGAAAGAACTGGTGAGGAGGGATTTTAGGGGTCTCTAAAAGAGCAAGAAACACCCACTCCCAGCTCTGGGCCCCACTTCTTTCTGTAGAAGTCTGTCTCTATCGCTTTCTTAAATAAAACTTGCTTTCTAACCTCACTTCAGCATTTCTTGGTGTTCAGTCTTCAACAGTAGGAGAATGAGGACCCATTTCTGATCTCCAAGACCAGTATCATTATTGACTGTTTCTTAATAGACAAAGGATAATTCTTTTTTGATCTGAAATAGTTTTATTATATCTGCAAAACATTTACCCTTGAAATATTCTACTGGTTAGATGCAAGTTACAAATCATACTCAGAAAGGACTATAAATTGGTGGGGGATCACTGGGAATTCTTCCAAACAAACTAAAAAAAAAAAACTATACAAATAGACATTTAAATTCACTTAAAAATATAACTTTATGAAATCATAATGCCTTAGGGATTTAGTCTATTTCATGCTTGAGTCTCAACAATAGGCATAATACCCTCACCAATATTATCAACATCTCACATTAAATACTTATCCAAGAACTAATGAAATTTTAATTATTTATAGCGAATATTTATCATAATATAAATCAACTAGTCCTTACTGACTTCTCCTTTAAAAAATACACACATACGCATATATATGATTACAATTTTTTTGCTCTTGCCTTCTAATATAATATAGCTGTTTTCACACTTTTGATGACTCCATAACTTTTTGACCCACTCTACATGTATGCAAAGAGTATAACATTTAGAAAGCATTATAGGACTCAGAGTGTCCTATAATTTATTAATGCAAAAAAAAAGTGCTATCTACTTTCCTTGAAAGAAATGTAAAAAGGATGAAGGCAGACTATTCTCCTAGTATACAAAATAGGCTAAAATACATGAATGCATTAATACTAAAATACATTCTTGCATAAAACTCAGTGTCTTGTTATTAAGTCTCTAAAGTTGAGAAAGACTGTTCTCATTGTACTTTCCTCTTATTTAAAACTTTCCTGTGTCTTCAGAATTGATTTCAAAGAATAAATTGCCTTATATAAGTCAAAAAATACTATGTCGCTTCCATGTTTTCAGTATCTTTAAGAATAATGTAGTTGTAGATGGACAAAGTCTAGTCTTCTAATCTCAAATTTAGTCAGTTCTTAAGTATAGAAGAAAATATAAATAATTGTTGGTAAGATACTGAATTCTAATGTAACATTTTCAGATAAAGTATTTCAATTCAGGAAACTTTTCTTTTTTATAAATAACTTTGCAAAATAAATAAAATTTACTTTCTTATATTTTCACGTACGCACAAGTACAAATTAGATATTTCAAATTAATGTATTAGAAGATAAGGAGACTTTACAAAGAATATAACAATTAAAGTAAAAGATAACTATAAAGGATATAGTAAGAGTTTTAAGAGCTGAGTGAATTTTTGAAGATTTACATACTTATGCTCTGAAGTCACTATTTTAGAAAATTGTAGAAAACAAAGTAACATACAAATATATTTTCCATTAATAAAGCAGTGACATCATTGTAGATCAAGTAGATTCAGAAAACGAACTTAGTAAACTTATGACAGAAAAACAGACAAAAGATAAATAACAAATAATTTGGAAACCTGCAAGAGAATCTATATAATACTTGAAAAAACATGGTCCCCCAAATTTTTCAGATACATATTGACATTAAAAACAAGTTTATTGAATGAATGAAAAATGCATATTTCTCTTTATAATCACAATATGTTTGTTTATTTTTGTTGTTGTTGTTGTTTAGGTACTAGGAATTGAACCATGGGACACTTAAGGACTGAGCCATATCCCTAGCCCTCCTTCCATTTTATATTTTGACAGAGGGTCACACTGGGTTGCTTAGAGCCTCACAAAATTACTGAGGCTAGTTTGAACATACAATCCTCTTGCCTCAGTTTCCCAAGCTACTAGGATTACAGGTGTGCACCACTATGCCTGGCTGTATATTTATTAAAAACAAATCTAATAACATTTTTAAATCTTAATTCAAAATTTCCTTATTTACTTAAATTTGTGAGAGTTAACATATGGATTTTAAATATTATATATTTTTATACATTTCTCTGTGAGAGAAATATATACTTCCTTCATATAATATAAAGCAATTGGGGTATAGGTATACTGTCTTATTGCTCAAACTTAAAGTCCTGATATAAGAGAAAAGTAAGACATGAGAAAAGCTCTGTTAACAAAAGCTCTGTTAACATTTTAAAGACTCATTTCTTACCATCTATGATTTTACAGTAGTGAGTGATTTATTTCTTTGAGCACTGGAAGTTTACACTGATCTCTAAATGTGTTGAGATGAACTCAGCAGTCAAGTCATTGTTTGGTGATTTAGTGCTATCAACTCCTAATAAGAGACTCCAGATTCTGATTGATCACTTTTCTATGACAAAATGATCACTTGGGCTCTAAAAGCGGAAGCCTAAGCACACATTGCTGGCAGGATGGCTTTGACTACTTTGTAAGAATCTTATTCAGCCCAGAGTTTCATGAGGCCAAACAGTCTCCTTCCTCATCCATCATGGTTCCAGCACCTGGCACATTGTCAACAAACAAACATTTTCATAATAATGAATACATTTTTAAAATTTATTAAGTTGCAAAGCAGTTGTTTTTCCAATAGAATGGGCTTAAAAGGGTAGTCTCCTCTTTTCTTGTATCCAACTCTTTGGATAGAATTGTGCTTGAGTTTTAGAGGACAATAAAAGTAGACCATAGAATAATGAAAGATAATAATGTTAATGTATTTAAATAAAAATGGCTTAGAAAGATACATTGAGAAATATCAATAAAAAGAAATAATTTAGTATTGAGACTAAAACATATCACACAGAGTTAATTTTTAAAATGCTTATCTTTTGTAGAATACTAGTAATAATATTCTCTAAAGTAGAACATTATTTTAGGCATCAAATTAATTAAATTTATTTTCAGGAATTAAAATTAGGGAAATAGCATCAGATGTGAAATCATTTGTCTATGACACAGAGAATCTTGGATTATCTCTCTGAATATCAGTAACTATCTCTGTGACCTTGGCCATGTTGTTTGTCACAGCTAATCTTCTGATCAATAACATTTTGTCTAAGAGATAAGAAATATGCTCCTCTTATAGATAATTGGATTTTATTTAATGAGTTTGCACAGACCCTGACACATCTGCTAAACAAGCATCAGACAGGGATTTAGCCACTAAGAGTGATATTTCAATTGTTTATTAGAGGAGGACAAGACCACTGCTTTTGAAGAATCTTATGATAACCAAAATTAGTTTGTGGTAGCCTTGATCACATCTAAAAAGTCTAACATTGCGAGAGAGCCGCAGGCGCTTTGCTCCCATCTGCTTCCTCTTTCGCTTCGCTCCGGGCGGAGAAGCTGAATGTGTAATCAGCAGTGGATTGTAAGTACCCGAGGCAAAGAAAGCTCAGTGCGCCCCGCCTTTTTTTTTTTTTCTTTCTTTTTTTTTTTTTAATATTTTTTATACAGGGAGAGTTTGTGGATTGGGATTGCTGGCGGGGCTGTGGTTTCTGTGCCGAAAATCCACTCCGCGGGAGCCGCCATTTGCTTTCTGCTTGCTGTCTTGATGGCTCTGTATACACTGTCCGGCAGCCGCACCTAGAGGTTGGAGCTGGGCTGCGTGCCGAGCCCTGTCCTCCGAAGGCTGGACTGCAGCCTCGAGCGTCTCTGTGGCCTGTTCGCCGCTGCACCTTCGGGCAGAGCCTGCTCTGGGGTCGTTCTGCACCCCCCTGCCAGGGGACCCGTGCTCCGGAGGAGGGGGACAGAGAGCCGCGGCGGCAGCCGCTTGAGCCCCTGGGGCCTGGCACCGGGCTGAAGAGCTGCGGAGGCCAGGGCGGCTCTGCTACGGTCGCAGACAAGCGCGGACGCTCGTCAGCACGGCCCAGAGTTTCATTTCTAGAAATCTGGACTGGAAACAGACGCAGCAGTTTGTATAATCCCAAAACTTGCTTATACCAGGAAGCTGTAAGGGCAACATGAATATTACTGAGGAGATGTAACATGGTGGCAGGCGCAGAGAGATCAAGTCTCTGACATCTTCAACTGCGCGGGCATAGGGAGCCGTAAACTGTCTAAATGCTGTTTGCTCAGGATCACTAGGCAATGCTGAGCTGACGTGGATCTGGGGTGTACAGGCTGGGCCCCTCAGAACACACACACAGAGCCCGAATCGGAGGCAATTAAGCTCCGGTTCGCCTGCTTCGTGTGACTCAGCACTAAGGATCCCGCTGAAATAATTGGCCGGCCCTTAGGAACTTACAGAGGTAAAAGCCAACCGAGCCTTCATAGGCAGTGGCCACAGGACTGAAATGGGGATTGGGAGAGACAGTCAGGACCCACCCGTTGCATTGGTCATCCGGCAAAGGGAACAAACGGTCACCATTTGCATGGGATATCACCATGGCAGAGAAATGGCGTCACGGGCGGAGGAGATAACTGCATTGAAACCAGCGCGACAGGTGTGTAATCCCCTAGCCATCTCTCTCCACACAGCGTGGAAACCTTAAGGGCCACTCCCAGCTCTCCTGGGAACGCAATAACCAGACCGAGGGAATCAGGAGTGGCGCGGGACTCGAGGCGCGGAACTCCCGACTACCGCTCCCACCAGTGCTGACAACTGAGGTCTCTTGCACCAGCTACCGGGGGCGTGGCTACAGGAGGGCAAGCAAATTCGCTGGGGGATCTCAGCCCCAAGCTCTACAAACTTAGGGTCTGAGGGAGGCAAACAGGGAGAGTGAGCCCAGGTGTTCATGAAAACAGGGCTCCCAGGAGCAGCAGACCTGGCTTGTAGCCAGTATTGTGGTGAGCGCCACAGGTGAGCACGGCCTGGCTTGAGGAAACACAAGACAAGGCCCTAGACACTCAGGATTGGAGACCCGCCCAGTCTAGGAGAAAGAGCTGCTGCACAGTGAATGGTTCCCACCTATTGAGAGGAGAAGCTTGGCCCAGTGGGCACAGCTCCACCTACTGGAAGAGAAGTTAATAGAACTCTAGGACTGCATTTTTTATTATTATTATTATCATTTTTTTTTTCTTTTTCTTTTTTTTTTCTTCTTTTTCTTTCATTTTCAATTTTTATTTGTTGTTGTTCTTTAATTTTTTTTTCAATGTTTCTATTTTTTTTAATTTTTTTTAATTTTATTATTATTATTTTTTTTTAATTTTAATTTTCATTTTTTATTATCACTATTATTTTTGTTAAAATTTTTTTTTCATCTTTTCTTTCTTTCTTTATTATCTAATCTTTGTTATTCTTGTTTCTTTTGTCTTTTCATTTCTTTTCAATCTTCTTATTCCCCCTTCCTTGAATTCTACCTGCCTACTCTCATTCTCTTTAGTGACTTCTTCCCTTCCCTTCTAATATCTTTCCTCTCAAGCATCAAATAAATCTATAAGAGTAAACAGTAACTCAGCAGTCAAACAGAACAAGAAGTAACATGAGCAGCATAAAAAAGCAAGGAAGAAAAGGAGTACAAACAATGAAGGACAGCCTAAATATTCAGGAGGACCTAGAGTCAGCAGAAAAATGGTCATATAAAGAACTCAAGGAATACCTTAGACAGATGGAATGGAACCTTAAAGAAGATACGAGACAGCAAATCCAAACAGTGAAAGAACACTTTGAAAATGAATTACATAGACAGATAAAAGAAGTTAAGCATCTTTATCAGGAGATTGAGATTATAAAAAAAAAACCAAACAATAATTCTAGAAATGAAGGAAACGATAAACCAAATTAAAAACTCAATTGAGAGTATCACTAACAGAGTGGAGCAAGTAGAAGCCAGAACATCAGATAATGAAGACAAAATATATCATCTTGAAAAGAGCCTAGCCAACTCAGAAAGGCTGGTTAAAAACCACGAGAAAAACATCCAAGAGATATGGGATAACATAAAGAAACCAAACCTACGAGTCATCGGGATAGAAGAAGGTACAGAGATTCAAACCAAGGGAATGAGTAACCTGCTGAAAGAAATAATTACAGAAAACATTCCAGAAATAAAAAAGGAAACGGATATACAAATTGTAGATGCATACAGGACACCGAGCACACAAAATCACAGTAGACCAACGCCAAGACACATTGTTATGAAGATATCCAATATACAGAACAAAGAGAAAATACTAAAAGCTACAAGAGAAAGGAGGCAGATTACATTCAGGGGTAAACCAATAAGGTTAACAACGGATTTTTCATCACAGACGCTGAAAGTGAGAAGATCCTGGAACAACGTATTTCAAACACTGAAAGACAATGGATGCCAACCAAGAATTCTGTATCCAGCAAAATTAAGCTTCAGGTACGATAACGAAATAAAAATCTTTCATGATAAACAAAAGCTAAAAGAATTTGCAGCCAGAAAACCAGCATTGCAAAGCATCTTGAGCAAAACACTACACGAGGAAGAAATGAAAAACAATAACCAAAACCATCAGTGGGAAGTGCCTCTATAAAGACAGAGGGCGGGGGGAAAGCTAACCATGGAGAAACAAACTAAATTAAAAAAAAAAAAAGAAGATAAATAATCAAACATGGCTGGAAGTACAAACCATATATCAATAGTAACTCTAAACATTAATGGCTTAAACTCTCCAATAAAGCGACATAGGCTGGTAACATGGATTAAAAAATCAAATCCAACAATATGCTGCCTCCAGGAGACACATCTGATTGGAAAAGACATACACAGGCTGAAGGTGAAAGGTTGGGAAAAAATATACCATGCACACGGTCCTCGTAAGCAAGCAGGGGTGGCCATCCTCATATCGAATAAAATTGACTTCAAGACTAAATTAATCAAAAGGGATAAGGAAGGACATTATATACTGTTAAAAGGAACCATTCACCAACAAGACATAACAATTATCAATATTTATGCACCAAATAATGGTGCTGCAACGTTCATAAAACAAATTCTCCTCAAGTTCAAGAATCAAATAGACCATAACACAATAATTATGGGTGACTTCAACACACCTCTCTCATAATTGGACAGATCCTCCAAACAAAAGCTGAATAAAGAAACTATAGAACTCAATATCACAATCAACAACCTAGACTTAACTGACATATATAGAATATATCAACCATCATCAAGTGGATATACTTTTTTCTCAGCAGCACATGGATCCTCCTCAAAAATAGACCATATATTATGCCATAGGGCAACCCTCAGTAAATATACAGGGGTGGAGATAATACCATGCATTTTATCTGATCATAATGGAATGAAACTGGAAATCAATGATAAAAGACGGAAGGAAAAAATCCTACATCACATGGAAAATGAACAATATGTTACTGAATGATCAATGGGTTACAGAAGACATAAAGGAAGAAATCAAAAAATTCTTAGAGATAAATGAAAATACAGACACAACATATCGGAATCTATGGGACACAATGAAAGCAGTTTTAAGAGGGAAATTCATCGCTTGGAGGTCATTCCTCAAAAAAAGGAAAAACCAACAAATAAATGAGCTCACACTTCATCTCAAAGCCCTAGAAAAGGAAAAGCAAAACAACAGCAAATGTAGCAGAAGGCAAGAAATAATTAAAATCAGAGCGGAAATCAATGGAATTGAAACAAAAGAAACTATTGAAAAAATTAACAAAACTAAAAGTTGGTTCTTTGAAAAAATAAATAAGATCGACAGACCCTTAGCCATGCTAACGAAGAGAAGAAGAGAGAGAACTCAAATCACTAACATACGGGATGAAAAAGGCAATATCACAACAGACACTACAGAAATACAGAAGACAATTAGAAATTATTTTGAAAACCTATATTCCAATAAAATAGAAGATAGTGAAGACATTGATAAATTCCTTAAGTCATATGATTTGCCCAGACTGAGTCAGGAGGATACTCACAACTTAAACAGACCAATAACAATAGATGAAATAGAAGAAGCAATCAAAAGACTTCCAACCAAGAAAAGCCCAGGACTGGATGGGTATACAGCGGAGTTTTACAAAACCTTTAAGGAAGAATTAATACCAATACTTTTCAAGTTATTTCAGGAAATAGAAAAAGAAGGAGCTCTGCCAAATTCATTCTATGAGGCCAACATCACCCTGATTCCGAAACCAGACAAAGACACCTCAAAGAAAGAAAACTACAGACCAATATCTCTGGTGAACATAGATGCAAAAATCCTCAATAAAATTCTGGCGAATCGGATACAAAGGCACATCAAAAAAATTGTGCACCATGATCAAGTAGGATTCATCCCTGGGATGCAAGGATGGTTCAATATACGGAAATCAATAAATGTTATTCACCACATCAATAGACTTAAAAATAAGAACCATATGATCATCTCAATAGACGCAGAAAAAGCATTCGACAAAGTACAGCATCCCTTTATGTTCAAAACATTAGAAAAACTAGGGATAACAGGAACTTACCTCGACATTGTAAAAGCAATCTATGCTAAGCCTCAGGCTAGCATCATTCTCAATGGAGAAAAATTGAAGGCATTCCCCCTAAAATCTGGAACAAGACAGGGATGCCCTCTATCACCACTTCTATTCAATATAGTTCTCGAAACACTGGCCAGAGCAATTAGACAGACGAAAGAAATTAAAGGCATAAAAATAGGAAAGGAAGTACTTAAATTATCACTATTTGCAGATGACATGATTCTATACCTAGAAGACCCAAAAGGGTCTACAAAAAAACTACTAGAACTAATAAATGAATTCAGCAAAGTGGCAGGATATAAAATCAACACGCATAAATCAAAGGCATTTCTGTATATCAGCGACAAAACTTCTGAAACGGAAATGAGGAAAAACACTCCATTCACAATAGCCTCAAAAAAAATAAAATACTTGGGAATCAACCTAACAAAAGAGGTGAAAGATTTATATAATGAAAACTACAAAACCCTAAAAAGAGAAGTAGAAGAAGATCTTAGAAGATGGAAAAATATACCCTGTTCATGGATAGGCAGAACTAACATCATCAAAATGGCGATATTACCAAAAGTTCTCTATAGGTTTAATGCAATGCCAATCAAAATCCCAACGGCATTTCTTGTAGAAATGGATAAAGCAATCATGAAATTCATATGGAAAAATAAAAGACCCAGAATAGCAAAAGCAATTCTAAGCAGGAAGTGCGAATCAGGCGGTATAGCGATACCAGACTTCAAACTATACTACAGAGCAATAGTAACAAAAACAGCATGGTACTGGTACCAAAACAGGAGGGTGGACCAATGGTACAGAATAGAGGACACAGAGACTAATCCACAAAGCTACAACTATCTTATATTTGATAAAGGAGCTAAAAGCATGCAATGGAGGGAGGATAGCATCTTCAACAAATGGTGCTGGGAAAACTGGAAATCCATATGCAACAAAATGAAACTGAATCCCCTCCTCTCGCCATGCACAAAAGTTAACTCAAAGTGGATCAAGGAGCTAGATATCAAATCAGAGACTCTGCGTCTGATAGAAGAAAAAGTTGGCTCCGATCTACATATTGTAGGGTCGGGCTCCAAATTCCTTAATAGGACACACATAGCACAAAAGTTGATAACAAAAATCAACAAATGGGACTTACTTAAACTGAAAAGTTTTCTCTCAGCAAGAGAAACAATAAAAGAGGTAAATAGGGAGCCTACATCATGGGAACAAATTTTTACTCCTCACACTTCAGATAGAGCCCTAATATCCAGAGTATACAAAGAACTCAAAAAATTAAACAATAAGAAAACAAATAACCCAATAAACAAATGGGCCAAAGACCTGAACAGACACTTCTCAGAGGAGGACATACAATCAATCAACAAGTACATGAAAAAATGCTCACCATCTCTAGCAGTCAGAGAAATGCAAATCAAAACCACCCTAAGATACCATCTCACTCCAGTAAGATTGGCAGCCATTATGAAGTCAAACAACAACAAGTGCTGGAGAGGATGTGGGGAAAAGGGTACTCTTGTACATTGCTGGTGGGACTGCAAACTGGTGCGGCCAATCTGGAAAACAATATGGAGACTCCTGGGAAAGCTGGGAATGGAACCACCATTTGACCCAGCTATTGCCCTTCTTGGACTTTTCCCTGAAGACCTTAAAAGAGCGTACTACAGGGATACTGCTACATCGATGTTCATAGCAGCACAATTTACAATTGCTAGACTGTGGAACCAACCCAGATGCCCTTCAATAGATGAATGGATAAAAAAAAATGTGGCATTTATACACCATGGAGTATTACGCAGCACTAAAAAATGACAAAATCATAGAATTTGCAGGGAAATGGATGGCACTAGAGCAGATTATGCTTAGTGAAGCTAGCCAATCCCTAAAAAACAAATACCAAATGTCTTCTTTGATATAATGAGAGCAACTAAGAACAGAGCAGGGAGGAAGAGCAGGAAGAAAAGATTAACATTAAACAGATACATGAGGTGGGATGGAAAGGGAGAGAAAAGGGAAATTGCATGGTAATGGAGGGAGACCCTCATTGTTATACAAAATTACATATAAGAGGTTGTGAGGGGAATGGGAAAATAAACAAGGAGAGATATGAATTACAGTGGATGGGGTAGAGAGAGAAGATGGGAGGGGAGGGAGGGGGGATGGTAGAGGATAGGAAAGGTAGCAGAATACAACAGTTACTAATAGGGCATTATGTAAAAATGTGGATGTGTAACCGATGTGATTCTGCAATCTGTATTTGGGGTAAAATTGGGAGTTCATAACCAACTTGAATCTAATGTATGAAATATGATATGTCAAGAGCTTTATAATGTTTTGAACAACCAATAAAAAAATTAAAAAAAAATTATAAATACATTTTATTTGATCCCTCTTTACAAATATACAGATATGATGTGTACACAATTGCTTTTAAGATATGTCAATTTGCAATATACCTAATAAAAGCAAGGGTATATATTAAAAAAAAATAAATAAAAAAAATAAAAAGTCTAACATTGCATTAACTACCCACAGTATATACAGAAAACTGTATATAACACATATGACCAAATCCCTGGCTAATTCCAAAACATTTCAAGTCCTAAAAAGTAGTTAATTTATTTGTTTGACTAAAATAATTCATTTAGGTAAAATAAATGATTGTTGCACATAATAATTTTCCAAAAGTTGGATATAAAACAAATATAAATACTTGTCATGTCATCATTTGCCTTACATTTAGAAAAAAGCACTAATTTCAAAACTGGCGTATTAAGACCTATAGATTAAGGAAAAATATTAAATAATCTAGAAACAAAAGAAAGAAGAGATATTCACCAGCTAATGAAGAGAAAGGAATGCTGCAAGAGCCACATAAGCATGTCTTATTTTTAATATTTTGAATAATATTTAACCCAGACGGTAAAGACAGTTAATATCCAGAAGTCATGAAGCTACTCAGTTAAGCTCTCTGATATGGGTAGAGTAATACCTGAATATTTTCCAAAGTAATATATAAAGGAGGATGGTAAAGGTGTCTCTGTCACCAGTTATTAGCAGTCTCTGCTATCATAAGAAAATAGTTAATTTTCTTTACTTACAACAATTCTTCCATGTCCAAAAGTACATAGATTCTGTTTCCCTTTATTAGCATTAAATTCAATTCAAAATATCTGTTCAATATATGACATTGAGAAAGAAAACAAAATTCTAAACAATAAAATACATTTGATTGGCATTTTACAATTACACGCACATGCACAAAGAAAAACATAATAAAAATACATCCAAAACCTATAGAGATTCTATTCTATCCTAGTTTAAGAGATGATTATTGTTAATGTGTGGGGACAATGTTGCTTTTATTTGCAATAATCTTACCCCAAAAATGCAAGAAAATGTTAATAAACTTGCTCCACATCCAAGCCAGCACTTAGTTATGCCAGTTCATTTTAATTTAAGTCTCTCTGGTGGATGTTAGTGGTACTGCACTGTAGGTTCAATTTGTGTTTTCACAATGAATAATATTTTAACTTTTTATATGAGTTCATAGAATTTTTGCTCACTTAGTAAAGTATCTATTCAAATATTTTATTCATTTAGAATCATGATGCTTGGCTTATTGTGCTATAAAATTTCCTTGCATATTCTGGAAACAAGTCTATGGTCAGATATATCTATAATGTTTTCTCTCTGGTATTCTGCCTTGTCTATTTTTTTAATGTAGATAATAAAATAGGAATTTTAATTTTGACATTTTGTGTTAGTTAGCTTTGCATTGTTATGACCAAAATACCCAACAAAAAACAAGTGAGAAGAGGAAAAGTTTATTTTGGCTTATAGTTTCAGAGTCCATGATGGGCTAAGGTGAGGTAGAACATCACAACATAACGGGGAGATGAAAGATTGCTGCTCCATTCATGCCATACCCCATATACCTTCAGTTACAATCCACTTAGTCCATTCAAACTACAATGGATTTATGGACTTATGACCCAGTCATTTTAGTTCTGAATATTCCTATTTGAACCTAAGAACTCATATGCAAGCCATACAGGTTTTCTTATTATTCATGTTTTTGTACTCTGAGAATCTTTGCCTACCTCAACATCAGAAACGATTTGTCTACATTGTATACTCTTCTTTAATTTTTATATATAATTTTATATTTCTCTCCTCTTATAATGTAATAATTTCTTACTATTATTTTTCCTGAAAACACTCATATAGCTTAACTTTCACATGTTTTATTTTCAGTTCATTTCACCTTTAAAATGTTTTCTACTTTTTCTTTTCTAGTTTTTTATTTTCTAAATATTTGTTGTTTACAAATACTTTTTGCTGTTTGATTCCAGTTTAGTTCTGTTATGATGAAGAAATGCTATTGCTATTTCAGTATTTAATTTGTTGTGATTTTACACAATGTATGTGATGTGCCATATGGTCTATCTTCAATATTACATGAGCACTGGAAAAGAATTAGTATCTTCCTGTTACTAAGAAGAGTGACCTACAACAAGATGGTTTTCAAAATTTCTATTCTACTGAGAGAATCTTTAAATCTGCAACTCTAATTTTGGATTCCTACACTTCTCTTTTCAGTTATACCATGTTTTATTTCATTTGAACCTCTTTAGGTTTATTACGTCTTGTACTTCTTTTTTTTTTTTAATTTTTTATTGTGGGTTGTTCAAAACATTACAAATTTCTTGACATATCATATTCCACACTTTGATTCAAGTGGGTTATGAACTCCCACCTTCACCCCATACACAGATTGCAGATTCACATCAGTTACACATCCATTGATTTACAAATTGCCATACTAGTGTCTGTTGTGCTCCGCTGCCTTTCCCATCATCCACCCTCCCCCCTCCCCACCTCTCCCCTCCCCTCCCCTCCTCTCTCTCTACCCCCTCCACTGTATAAAACTGAGGGTCTCCTTCCATTACCGTGCAATTTCCCTTCTCTCTCCCTTTCCCTCCCACCTCTCATCCCTGTTTAATGTTAATCTTCTTCTCCTGTTCTTCATCCCTACTCTGTTCTTAGTTACTTTCCTTATATCAAAGAAGACATTTGGCATTTGTTTTTTAGGGATTGGCTAGCTTCACTTAGCATAATCTGCTCTAATGCCATCCATTTCCCTGTAAATTCTATGATTTTGTCATTTTTTAATGCAGAGTAATACTCCATTGTGTATAAATGCCACATTTTTTTTATCCATTCGTCTATTGAGGGGCATCTAGGTTGGTTCCACAGTCTTGCTATTGTGAACTGTGCTGCTATGAACATCGATGTAGCAGTGTCCCTGTAGCATGCTCTTTTTAGGTCTTTAGGGAATAGACCAAGAAGGGGAATAGCTGGGTCAAATGGTGGCTCCATTCCCAGCTTTCCAAGAAATCTCCATACTGCTTTCCAAATTGGCTGCACCAATCTGCAGTCCCACCAGCAATGTACAAGTGTACCCTTTTCCCCACATCCTCGCCAGCACTTGTTGTTGTTTGACTTCATAATGGCTGCCAATCTTACTGGAGTGAGATGGTATCTTAGGGTGGTTTTGATTTGCATTTCTCTGACAGCTAGAGATGGTGAGCATTTTTTCATGTACTTGTTGATTGACTGTATGTCCTCCTCTGAGAAGTGTCTGTTCAGGTCCTTGGCCCATTTGTTGATTGGGTTGTTTGTTCTCTTATTGTCTAATTTTTTGAGTTCTTTGTATACTCTGGATATTAGGGCTCTATCTGAAGTGTGAGGAGTAA
Organism: Marmota monax; assembly: GCF_021218885.2. Lineage (NCBI taxonomy): Eukaryota > Metazoa > Chordata > Mammalia > Rodentia > Sciuridae > Marmota > Marmota monax. The sequence goes on from NW_026695005.1 coordinate 2,336,254, forward strand.
AGATTTGTTCCCAGGATGTAGGCTCCCTATTTACCTCTCTTATTGTTTCTTTTGCTGAGAAAAAAACTTTTTAGTTTGAGTAAGTCCCATTTGTTGATTCTAGTTATTAACTTTTGTGCTATGGGTGTCCTATTGAGGAATTTGGAGCCCGACCCCACCGAATGTAGATCGTAGCCAACTTTTTCTTCTATCAGACGGCGCGTCTCTGATTTGATATCAAGCTCCTTGATCCATTTTGAATTCACTTTTGTGCATGGCGAGAGAAAGGGATTCAGTTTCATTTTGTTGCATATGGATTTCCAGTTTTCCCAGCACCATTTGTTGAAGATGCTATCCTTCCTCCATTGCATGCTTTTAGCCCCTTTATCAAATATAAGATAGTTGTAGTTTTGTGGATTGGTTTCTGTGTCCTCTATTCTGTACCATTGGTCCACCCACCTGTTTTGGTACCAGTACCATGCTGTTTTTGTTACTATTGCTCTGTAGTATAGTTTGAAGTCTGGTATCGCTATACCGCCTGATTCACACTTCTTGCTTAGCATTGTTTTTGCTATTCTGGGTCTTTTATTTTTCCATATGAATTTCATGATTGCTTTATCTATTTCTGCAAGAAATGCCGTTGGGAATTTGATTGGCATTGCATTAAACCTATAGAGAACTTTTGGTAATATCGCCATTTTGATGATGTTAGTTCTGCCTATCCATGAACAGGGTATGTTTTTCCATCTTCTAAGATCTTCTTCTATTTCTCTCTTTAGGGTTCTGTAGTTTTCATTGTATAAGTCTTTCACCTCTTTTGTTAGGTTGATTCCCAAGTATTTTATTTTTTTTGAAGATATTGTGAATGGAGTGGTTGTCCTCATTTCCATTTCAGAGGATTTGTCGCTGATATACAGGAATGCCTTTGATTTATGCGTGTTGATTTTAAATCCTGCCACTTTGCTGAATTCATTTATTAGCTCTAATAGTTTCTTTGTAGACCCTTTTGGGTCTGCTAGATATAGAATCATATCATCTGCAAATAGTGATAATTTAATTTCTTCTTTTCCTATTTTTATGCCTTTAATTTCTTTCGTCTGTCTAATTGCTCTGGCCAGTGTTTCGAGAACTATGTTGAACAGAAGTGGAGAGAGAGGGCATCCCTGTCTTGTTCCAGATTTTAGAGGGAATGCCTTCAGTTTTTCTCCATTCAGAATGATGCTAGCCTGAGGCTTAGCATAGATTGCTTTTACAATATTGAGGTATGTTCCTGTTATCCCTAGTTTTTCTAGAGTTTTGAACATAAAGGGATGCTGTACTTTGTCGAATGCTTTTTCCGCATCTATCGAGATGATCATATGGTTCTTATTTTTAAGTCTATTGATGTGGTGAATAACATTTATTGATTTCCGTATATTGAACCAGCCTTGCATCCCAGGGATGAATCCTACTTGATCATGGTGTACAATTTTTTTGATATGTTTTTGTATCCGATTCGCCAGAATTTTATTGAGGATTTTTGCATCTAGGTTCATTAGAGATATTGGTCTGTAGTTTTCTTTCTTTGAAGTGTCTTTGTCTGGTTTAGGTATCAGGGTGATGTTGGCCTCATAGAATGAATTTGGAAGTTCTCCCTCCTTTTCTATTTCCTGAAGTAGCTTGAAAAGTATTGGTATTAGTTCTTCTTTAAAGGTTTTGTAAAATTCTGCTGTATACCCATCCGGACCTGGGCTTTTCTTAGTTGGTAGTCTTTTTATGGTTTCTTCTATTTCCTCAATTGATATCGGTCTGTTTAGGTTTTCTATATCCTCCTGACTCAATCTGGGCAGATCATATGACTTAAGAAATTTATCGATGCCTTCACTATCTTCTAATTTATTGGAGTGTAAGGATTCAAAATAGTTTTTGATTATCTTCTGTATTTCTGAAGTGTCTGTTGTGATATTGCCTTTTTCATCCCGTATGCTAGTAATTTGAGTTCTCTCTCTTCTTCTCTTCGCTAGCATCGCTAAGGGTCTGTCGATTTTGTTTATTTTTTCAAAGAACTAACTTTTAGTTTTGTCAATTTTTTAAATTGTTTCTTTTGTTTCGATTTCATTAATTTCAGCTCTGATTTTAATTATTTCTTGCCTTCTACTTCTTTTGCTGTTGTTTTGCTCTTCTTTTTCTAGGATTTTGAGATGAAGTATGAGATCATTTATTTGTTGGTTTTTTCTTTTTTTAAGGAATGAACTCCAAGCAATGAATTTTCCTCTTAGAACTGCTTTCAATGTGTCCCATAGATTCCGATATGTTGTGTCTGTGTTTTCATTTATCTCTAAGAATTTTTTAATTTCCTCCTTGATGTATTCTATAACCCATTGATCATTCAGTAACCTATTGTTCATTCTCCAATTGATGTATGCTTTTTCCTTCCTTCTTTTATCGTTGATTTTCAGTTTCATTCCATTATGATCAGATAAGATGCATGGTATTATCTCTACTCCTTTATATTGTCTAAGAGTTGCCCTGTGACATAATATATGATCTATTTTTGAGAAGGATCCATGTGCTGCTGAGAAAAAAGTGTAACTGCTTGATGTTGGGTGGTATACTCTATATATGTCAATTAGGTCTAGGTTATTAATAGTGTTATTGAGTTCTATAGTTTCCTTATTCAACTTTTGTTTGGAAGATCTTTCCAGTGGCGAGAGAGGTGTGTTGAAGTCTCCCATGATTATGGTGTGGTGGTCTATTAGACTCTTGAACTTGAGAAGAGTTTGTTTGACGAACATAGCTGCACCATTGTTTGGGGCATAAATATTTATGGTTGTTATGTCTTGTTGGTGTATGGTTCCCTTAAGCAGTATGTAGTGTCCCTCTTTATCTCTTTTGATTAACTTTGGCTTGAAATCTATTTTATTTGATATGAGTATGGGCACGCCTGCTTGTTTCCGAAGTCCATATGAGTGATATGATTTTTCCCAACCTTTCACCTTCAGCCTATGTATGTCTTTTCCTATCAAATGCGTCTCCTGTAGGCAGCATATTGTTGGGTCTTGTTTTGTGATCCATTCTACTAGCCTGTGTCTCTTAATTGGTGAGTTTAAGCCATTAACATTTAGCATTATTATTGAGATATGGGTTGTTCTTCCAGCCATATTTGTTTATTTCTGTTACTAAACATTGTTTGTTTTCCTCTTTGATTATTCCCCCCCCCTTTACTGTCCTACCTCCCACTGTTGGTTTTCATTGTTATTTTCCATTTCCTCTTCCTGTAATGCTTTGGCGAGGATGTTTTGAAGAGATGGTTTTCTAGCTGCGAATTCTTTAAACTTTTGTTTATCGTTGAAGGTTTTAATTTCATTCTCCATCCTGAAGCTTAATTTCGCTGGATACACAATTCTTGGTTGGAACCCATTTTCTTTCAGTGTTTGAAATATGTTATTCCAGGATCTTCTAGCTTTCAGAGTCTGTGTTGAAAGATCAGCTGTTATCCTGATTGGCTTACCCCTAAATGTAATCTGCTTCCTTTCTCTTGTAGCTTTTAAAATTCTCTCCTTATTCTGTATGTTGGGCATCTTCATTATAATGTGTCTAGGTGTGGATCTCTTATGATTTTGCACATTCGGCGTCCTGTAGGCTTCTAGGATTTGGGATTCTGTCTCATTCTTCAAGTCTGGGAAGTTTTCTTGTATTATTTCATTGAATAGACTGCTCATTCCTTTGGTTTGGAGCTCTGTACCTTCCTGTATCCCAATGACTCTTAAGGTTGGTCTCTTAATGTTATCCCATATTTCTTGGATGTTCTTCTCATGGTTTCTTAACAGTCTTGCTGAGCTGTCTATGTTCTTTTCCAGTTGAAATACTTTGTCTTCATTGTCTGATGTTCTATCTTCTAAGTGTTCTACTCTGCTGGTAGTATTCTCCATTGAGTTTTTAAGTTGGTTTATTGCTTCCTGCATTTCTAGGATTTCTGATTGCTTGTTTTTTATAACCTCTATCTCCCTGTATAGTTGATCCTTTGCTTCCTGGATTTGTTTGCGTAATTCGTTGTCGAAGTGATCTTTCATTGTCTGATTTTGCTGTTTAATGTCTTCCTTGATACTCCAGATCATCTGAAGCATGTATATCCTGAATTCTTTATCTGACATTCCATCTCCTGCAGCTGTTACCTCTTCTAAAGTTGCGTTGACTTGCATTGCTTGTGGTCCTTTCTTTCCTTGTCTTTTCATACTGCTTGCATATCTTTCCTGCAGGTGCGGGCGGCGGCTCTGCTCTCTCCTTATTCCAATTGGGGTGTCGTGGCTACCACGCCAGCAGGTCACTGGGCCTGTTCTGGGAGCTGGTGGCGGCTGTGTTCTGCCCCTACTCCAATTGGGGTGACGAGTGTACCACGCCGGCAGGCCACCGGGCCTGATCCGCTGGTCGGTTGCAGGTTTGCCTACCCTGCAGGCGCGGGCAGCAGCTCTACTCTGCCCCTACTCCAAATGGGGTGACGTGTCTGTCGTACCAGCAGGCCACTGGGCCTGTCCCGCTGGTCGGTCGCAGATCTGCCCACCTTTCGGGCACGGGTGGAGGCTCTGCTCTGCCCCTACTCCAATTGGGGTGTCGTGACTACCCCGCCTGCAGGACGCTGGGCCTGTTCCTGGGAAGGGAGGCGACTCTGCTCTGTCACTACTCCAATTAGGGTGGTGTTTGTACCACACCGGCAGGCTCCTGGGCCTGATCCGCTGGTCTGTTGTAGGTCTGCCTACCTTGAAGGCGCGGGCGGTGGATCTGCCCTGCCCCTCCTACCATGCCTGTGGACCCCTGGGCCTGATCTGCAGGTTGATCACTGGTCTGCTCACCCTGCGGGCACGGGTGGCGGTTCCGCTCCACCCCCCACTCCAATTGGGGTCACGTGACCACCACACCGGCAGGGCCTGATCTGGGCGTGGGAGAAGGATCTGCTCTGCCCCTACTCCAGTTGGGGTGACGTGTGTACCACACTGGCAGGCCACTGGGCCTGACCCACCAGGCTGTCACAGGTCTGTTTACCTTGCAAGCGCGAACAGCGGCTCTGCCCTGCCCCTCCTACCACGCCCATGTACTACTGGGTCGTGGGTCTGCCCACCTGGCGGGTGTGGGTGGCGGCTCCGCTCCGCCCCCTCTCCAATTGGGGTCACGAGGTCACCACGCTGGCGAGCCGCTGGGCCTGCTCCGGGGGCTGGCGGCGGCCCGGCTCCTTCCTTCTGGCTCGAGGACAAATTGAGGAGACTCGGGTGACTGAGCCTCACCCCCCTTACCAGGAGACCAACTGCTTATGTCACCACTGGTATTGATGAAGATCTCTCCTCCACCGCTTTCTGCTGACATCAGATCTCTGCCATGTTGGTATCCTATGCGAATGGCAGCATTTCGTTCCCCTTGCCGGGCAACCCAAGCAACGGGTGAGTCCTGACCGGCCCTCAGCAGGACCCGGACCGAGACGCAGTTTCCGCGGGCTCCTAGCCCCGGTCCAGGGAAGTTCCGGGAGCCGGAACTCGGCCGCTCCGTGCTCGGTGTAAGCTCCTATAAGTGTAAGCTCCAAGAAGCAGCCCCCGCGGGCTCAGTTCCGGGAGCCGGAATTCGGCTGCTTAGTGCTTGGTGTATGCTCTGATAGTAGCAGGGTCCAAGAAGCAGCCTCTGCGGGCTCCGCAGCCCTGAGCCAGGGCGGTTCTGGGACGGTTCCGGGAGCCGGAACTCAGCCACCCCGCGCTCGGTGTTCACTCCGATAAGATCAGATTTTAAGAAGCACCCAGGCGCTGAACCCTAGCAATCTGTCTGCAAGCCGCAGGCGAATTGCAGCCTGAAATTACCTGTTCTATGGCTGAATGAGCTGCGGTCAGTCAAAAACAGGGATGGTGACGTCAGTTTACCAACATGGTGGCTGCTGGCCTCCTCTGTGGTCTGACCGGTGTGGAGAACCGAGATGGACCGCTTCCTTCCCCCGTCTCGAACCCAGAATTCAGCCCTGAGTGCGGTGCTTGCGCGGCTGGCAGAAACTGCAGCACTGTAACCCTGCGTCTCTATCCCAGGGCGCGTTGCAGACTCTAGCCGCGGGGCGATTTGCTGAATAAGCAGTTTTACCCTCCGTGCAACAAACCTCTCGCGTTTGAGTCCCCGTAGCCGATCCTCGTGCGATGGAAATCCTTCCTCCAGGTTCCGGCGCACCCCACTATTGCTGGAAATTCCTAACAAGATATCCTTTAGCCGTCCTGACTTGTCATACTCCCACACAGTGAAGCAGCACACGGGGGTAATGCACTCCCCTCGCCGCCATCTTCCTTCCCACGATTCTCCACGTCTTGTACTTCTTAAAAGTTTTACTCTGGGCTGCTACTAAACATAAGATATTATAAAATGTCTTTCATATTATAAAAATGATTGTCCTGTCGTTAATTTTCAAATAGTCTCATTATTTTATCACTCTGCCATTCCTGGATAATTTTCTCAGATATTTCTTTCAATTCACACTTTTTTCCCCTACATCCATTCTGGTGGTTAAGTGAAACTTTTCATTTCCATGATTATGTATGCTTCTCTTTTTTGATAATTATATTTCATTTTCAAATCTACTTTTTATTTTCAATTATTGTATTCTTTTTAGAGATAGCATCTGTATTTGAACATTTTACCAACTTAAATGTACTTGTTTTTTATTTGTGTACCCCCAAATTTAAGGGTCTATTTCCAGTATTTGTTTTGTGTATTTAGCCATAGTTTACTTTTTTAACTTGACACCACCTCAGGAGAGCAGCAGGTGTGTGTGGTGTGGGGGTACCTGGAGCTTTGCAGCAGCAAAGAGTTTGTATGACATTTACTTTCCCATGGTACCTCAGAGAAACTGCCACCTGGGACAAATGTTATGGTAATTTCTTAACCTGGTAGTTTTTATTTCACACAGCACCACCCCATTTTGCATCTTGTATTTTTCTCCATTGAAAACTATCATTTTCCTCTTCTCTCCTTAGCCAATCACAGTATTTACCAGAACATCTCTTACCCTGGAATTACAGGGATGTATAAAGGATTTGTTCTTCTCACTTTATAACCTGAGGCCTCCCTCTGATTTGGGGATCCAACCTGTTGACAGTTATTTTCCAGTAGTCCAAGTAACTGCCACAAGGGAAAAAGCTATAATGGCTCTGGATTCCAGTACCCTTTTTACTGAAGGACATTGACTCTTTCCTTTAATTCTCTTATTGATTCAGGAAGACTTTTAAAATAATTTTCCTACTGATTATATGACATTTCTCTTCAAAATGGGTATATTTAATATTAATAAAACTAAACATTCAGAAAGCTTTTTCATTACAAAATTTCCTTCCCTGAAATGTATATAGGTATCATTAGCTTCTGAAATGCTGAAGAAAATTTGGGTACAGGTTCAGAAAATGAATTTAAAGTGTGCATACAGTAAAGTGTGTGTGTGTGTTCAGTATGCAGACACAATTGCTTAAGAATTGGTTACTCGAAAAGATATTGATAGTGGAATATGAAGCTAAAAATTTAAGCTAAGTTTATTAAAAATACATATTTTTTCAAAAAGTATGAGAAAATCATCATTTTGTTCTTTTTTCATTTTAAAATTATTATTGATTTTTTTCAAGAAGGGAATGCTTTATTGAAATAACAAGGTGTGCAGTTAAACCAAACCTGAGAACCAGTCAAGTCACTTTGTGGTAGTGTACATGATAACAGGATATCTGACTATTGGGAGAGATTACATCCACTGGCATTAATGAATGTATAATTTTAAAACTGTCAATTAGCTTGCAGGAAATAATTTCACCATTTGTATAACATTAGAATAATTTCATCATGTTTATCATCTTATTTCAAAATAAAAACAATCACTCTAACATAAATAATGCAGCTTTAAAAGAACATATATATTTAGTCCAAAATAATTCAATAAACATGAAAATCACAAATAATTGTATTGTCATTTATGAGAAATGACCTTTTATTCCAGTGAAATCCAGGGAAGCTATTTTGAGAACCCGAGACTTTTACTTTTTAATCCATATGTTTCTAATAGTATAAATGGATTCTCTGAAGTTCAGATATCCAAACAAATTTTCCCTCATTTGAATACCAAATTCACATATCACTGTGCTAAGATTTGTCACATAATTTTATATCTTGAGAAAAAAACATTTATTATTGTAAATGTTTTATTTATGGCTTATTACAAACTAAAATCTCATTTATACTGAGTAATTAGAAGATTTAGTCAGTTAAAATTTGTTCAAGGTAATTAATCATCACACAATAGGAGCAACCAGGAGTCAGAATCAGTTTCCTAAGATGGTGACAAACAATTTGATCTGAATTAGGAAACAAGTAGATACAAAATTCTTGAATCAGGCTTAGAAGGGGTATATGACTAGAAACATTTCTTCAAACCAAAACCCAAATCAGGAACACAAAAGAAATAATTCAACCATTATTATAAGGTCAGATTAAAGTGTTTATACAGCAAGAAATCGTTGTTATTTAAAGTTAGAGGATTGGTATAGAGACAAAGTCCATATGCAATAGACAAAAGAATGCTTAAACATAATTCTAAGCTTTTGACAGTAGCTTTATCAGTCTTTTAATTAAAAAAATCTCCTCTCTGTCAGTCTCCCTACTAAAATTCATTAAGCAATTTTTTTGTATTGCCCTGAAATTTATTACAAGAATCCAAAACTGTGAATGACTCTCATCACACATTTTTCCTTTTGTATTGCAAATAATATATAAAAATCAGACTTGTTGGAATTATAATCAAATAACTTTCATATAATCAAGATTTTAAGCCTCTTTATAGTCTGAATTTTTAAAAATCATTTTTAAATAACTTGCAGTTCCTTGATTTCAACTCACCATTCAAGTGAATTATGGACATGAAAATAAGTTAAACCTCAGCAAATGGAGATTTAAATAAAGATAGATTATATGTCATAAGATACAACATTACCACATGCACAAATTTGGAATGAGTCCTTAAGGTGCATTTTACTTAATTGAAAGATTAAGCCTGACAATGGAATCTTTCTCAAAGTAGTCATTAGTGTTACTTGTGCAAGATGAGGATTTATCTGTATATAACTTTTCCTACACTCTTCATCCCAGATCCAAATTTTTCTAATGTCATACATGTGTCCATTGCCCTTAACAAAATGACATCATAATAACACAGCACATGTTAATATTATGCTTTCTGTTCTATACACTGCATGCTTTTGCTCACTATATTCTCTGAACAACCATGTGGGAGAGTGTCTTTCCGTTTGATTAATGAAGATCCTGAGCCATCACAAAGGTTAAGGAACTTACTCAAAATTGCCTGGATAATAACTTGCATGTTTAGGCTTTCAATCCAAGTAATTTGCCTCCAACTTGCCCACTTCCCCACTATCCTCTACTGCCAATTCTGTCCCCAGTAGCATAGAAACTGGCCTGATACAAAAGCCATTACCAATGAGAAAATATAAGAGCAGAACCCAAAACTGCAGGCAGTGAATGCCTTATGCACATACATTCTCTTCTATCATTACAAGCTGATTCAATTTATCTTTATATCATGTATTAGTTTGATTTATTCTTTTATTCATGTCCACTCAATTGCAACACAGTACCATTCACACAGTTGGTACTCAATAAAGCATTTGCTAAATGAATTGCCCAAAATAATCTGAATGCAATACAGAGGCAATATGTGTTCCAGTGGTCTTGAACCTGGACTTAGATCGGGGGCACCTGGGCTTAATTCCAGCTCTACCAATTACTGTGAGAATGTGTGGAAATTACTCAGGCTTTTGGTGCCTCAAATGATCATCTGCATTATGGAAACACAAATAATACCTGCCTTGGTTAGTTAATTATTGTGACAAGGGAATGAAAAATGCATATAAAATGCTTATAACAATAGTTGGCAGAGGGAGAGACATGAATTAAAAGAGGAAAATGTGCAAGAGACCATAAACCTTAGTAAATGCAAACATTAAAACTCAAATCCAATCATTCATTTTTAAACTTTTTTTGGTTTCTCAGAGATGTTCAGGTCATCTTAACATGACTTTAAAATCCTCCTGCTCTGTCTTGACTTCTACTATGAACTTATTTTTATTCTTTACCGGACTTTGGTAATGCTACTCTACAACAAAGTTACAGTCAGTCTATAAATTATAGATGCAAGAAAAAAAAGGTGGGGAGAAGAAATAATCCTGTTTTGTAACATTATTTTCTCAAAAGTTATAAGCAAACATTTTAAGTATTCAAATAAACTTGGTTACCAACTCTAGAAAACTGTTCTCTATTGAGTGATAAGTTAAAGTATCTGTTATTCAATACCAAAAGTAAATGTGTAGATGATTTTACATCACTGTAAAGTATATATAGAATAAAGCAGGAAAATCATCAAAAATAATCAATCTGTACCCCTCCATAAAGCTTGATATCTAAGAAGTTTATATTTTAGACAACTAGGCAAAATAAAAAGCCTTTTGTTGATAATTACTATTTGATAAATTCAAATTGAAACACAAAATAATAACAACAAATTATTTTTCAAAAGGAAATAGAGCCAATTCAACTGCAGGAAACATATTTCCTTATAAAATTTATGTGATACTTTAAAAATATTAGCTTAAAATAATTTTATATTTTGCTAAACAGCTCACATAGTCACAAGTTTGTTTTGAATGAGAAATCAAACAAGATATAAATTTACATGTTTCACTTTTCATTTAGGTACACATGTGTATACAATAAATACAGAATATTTATTGAGATCTTACTATATGCCCAGGGTTGCTTTAGATATTCATTAACTCATTGGAGGAGGAAGATTCAGAAGGCTGGCTGCTTGAATGCCACAAAAAGAAGTTCCAAAGGCATTGACCTGTAAGTACCTCAGCAGTAATACAGCATAGCTGCCAGAAATGGAATAAGAGCTGAGAATTAAATTGTGGGCAGAAACATAATTGTAGTTAGAACTCAGCATTTATGACTGTTTTTCTGCAAAACATCTTCAGGGTCAAATGATGCTCAACTCAATTTTGTCTTGAACTAGACACTTTCAAAAGAAATTAAAGCAACAGGAAAATGGAATACTCAGTGTTTTAGTCAGCTTCTTTGCCACTGTGACCAAAACACCTGTCAAGAGCAAAACAGAGCAGAAAAACTTTATTTATGAACTCAGTTTCCGAGGTCTCAGTCTGCAGATGGGATTTGTTGCTCTGGGTCCAAGATGTGGAAGAATACCATCGAGGAAGAGTGTGGTAGAAGAAAGCACCTCAAGGCATGGCCACCAGGAAACCCAGAGAGAGAGAAGAGAGAGAGAGAGAGGCCACTCCACTCAACAAGGACAAAATATATACCCCAAAAGCACACTCTCAGGAACCCACCTCATCTAGCCATAGCCTAGCACTCAGTTAAGTAGAGACAGTGCCTCCAGTTCCCATCCAGTTAATACCTATCAGGTGATTAATGTGTGGATTAGGTGAAAACTCTCAAAATCCAATCACCTCCCCTCTAAACTTTCTTGGATTTTCTCACATATGAGCCCTTGGGGATACCTCATATATAAACCATAACACTCAGTAATATGTAAATGCAAACACAGATTGAGGATATTGAGAACACATTTATATTATGGAAGTCAAGTAGTATTGTTGACTATGGCTTGTGAAATCACTAATTTACTCATGCAATAAACAAATATTTCTTTGTATGCACAGGGTCCAGGATGTGAGTTAAAGCAGCTCAGTCCCTGCTTTGGGATGTCAACTTGGAGATGCAAATGATCACACAAATACACTTAGATTTATATAATTGAAATTATATAAAAGAAATAATGTAATTATGCAAAAGAAATAATGGCTGCTATGAGATTTTTTTTTTAAATTTAGATTGGGGAAAGGGAGAGATTCTTTAAGGAAAAAGTGGCACTGAAATTGAAAACTAAGGGATAGAAAAGAGGTAATGAGAAAAGAAGTGAAGAAAAATGTGTCTCACCTGACAAAATGCATTACCAAATAAATACACTGGAAATATTCTTCAAACTTTACCACTTAAATAAATTGAGGTGAAGATTAATGAAAAGCTGTTTTTAGCTTTTATACATACCACGCATTTTAGGTCAATTAAATTTGAGACTGAATTTGCTAAGTTAAACAATGCACTCTGAATGGAGACTTAATTTAACAAGTTCTCCACTTGACAATCTGATAGTTCTCCTTCTGTTTTCTTTCATTAAAGATCTATTAAATTCTTGAAGAACCAAGAATGTTGCTAAATGTGGAGGAAATGATCCCTGAATTTATAGACTTCACACTTCAGCATGGGAGACAAACAGAAAAATGTGAGAGTGTCAACTCTGAAGTACCAATTATATATGGTCAGTAAAATAAGCGATTGCAAATGCGTTCTTGAATTAGCAAGAAAGTTTAGAGCTGAAGTTTCAGTTTAGAATGTGTATTGTATTTGAAGATATGGAAACACATGCCAATTTCCTCCTCAAATTTTGTTAAGTAGAGGTATAATAAATGTCCAAAGGAGGAGTTATTCACAAAATCACCCTCTTTGTAGGAAAAAGTCCAACTCCTGGTGAAAATCTATGTATAATCTTTTAGGTCTGTCCAAAGGGAATTTTATTCGTTGGGGTTCTCCAGAAAAATAGGAGTTAAATAAACAGACATGGGTATATACAAAAATATTAATTAAAAGGGATTAGATCATGTGATTAGGGAAACTGAGAAATCCTACACTGTGTTAATTCTAAACTGGAGAAAGACAAAGCCAGTGCCAGTTAATGGCTGAAGAACTGGAAACCAGCTGCGTTAAAAAATGAAGTCTCAATCTGAGTTTGAAGCCTGAGATCCAGAAGCACTGCTGACTGAGGCAAGAGAAGTGGGAGATCCTGTATCCAGCAGAAAGTAAAGATCATTTTCCCAACTTTTTGTTCTATTCACCTCCTCATCAAATTGCAAGAAGCTCACCCATATTGGTGACAGCTATCTTTTCTGATCCAAATATTAATATCATGCTGAAATAATGTTTTACCAGCTATCTGAACATCCCTTAGCAGTCAAGTGACACATAAAATCAACCATCCTATTAATTACAAGGCTTTACCTGGCAGGGCTCATGTGGAAAGCTACTTCCCCACAATAGACACAGCCAATACATTTGAGTCTCTGATAGGAGTTGCAGCCAAGGACTCCGGAGTCTTGGCCAGCCATGCTCTGATGGATATCTGCATTCCTAGCCCAAGATCCTCCATTCAGGAGCTTCTTTATCAAGGAGCCTCAGCCTACGCCTTCTCCAGACACCTATGCCAAGACTCCCATTGAAAGGATGGGAAGCCCAAAAGCAATTTTCTCCACTCTGATTCAGTGCTCAGTACTTTTCTAATCCTAGACCCCCTCCATCCCTTTTCTATCCTCCAGGCCTCTGGAGTATCAAATGTAAGCAGGCTTGAGCTTGGTATTCTCTCAAAAGTGACAGACATTCCCCCATCTACACTTATACATCCCACCCTCTCCTCCTGCATTCCATGGGAATAAGAGGGAACACTGAAGGAACTGGGGCTTCCTGCAGCTGTTTATACCACAGACAGAGGCTTTGAATATCTTGGTCAATTACTCACTCCTGCATCTGACATCTCTATACTTTCCAGTCCAGGTCAGCTTTCCAGCTTTTGTGTGTGTGTGTGTGTGTGTGTGTTGCATGCACACGCATATTAATTGATTTTGGATGAGGTCTCATAACACTTTCTCATAGTTCTTTAGTCTCTCAATACCAATGGTTTAAGGAGGACACATACATTAGAACCTATTCATTCCTGCCTGAAACACATAGTAAAAGTTAGGGTAAGGACAGAATTCAAGAGCTCACAATATTTACATATTTTGGAAGAAAAGAATAGCCAGTGGGAAATGTCATTTTGTTTCGTGATTATGAAATTGCAAAGTAATTCCATAGTCAGTATAAAACCCTAATTAATGTCAAAACTAATGCCTTTAAATATGTATAGGAGCTTATGTCTCACAAAGCACTTTCCAATCAACATCCTCACAAGTCACATAAGACTAAGCATAATTCCAAGGGAGAGCTGGAAATTGTCAAATGAACTGCTTTCTTGAGTTGATCAGACACAAGAACACTGTTTAAGTTATTCCCAGTATTATTCCCTTGCTTTAGTAGTCTAACTATGGAAACTAATTTCATTCCAGTAGTTCTTAATAGCAACAATTTAACAATCCTTAAATTGTTAAAGTGTTAGATGACCTTACCAGGCAACGCATATGATAATCACAAACTAGGGCTTAATTAAGTCAACATTTAAGGTAGAGGTGTATGTGTGTATGGTCCAGAACAATGAAATGGATTATTTAAGTAGAAATAACAAGATACATTGACATGAGTAATCCCATTCCCATTGAAATTACAAACATAGATCTTTTTTTCTTCAAGAGACAAAGAAACTTAACTGTTTTAAAGGCACTTGTATTGAATGAAAACTCTTATCTTCTAAAACTTATTCCTTTTCTAAGAATGTTATTCCAAATGTCTATCTCTGTGTGTGTGTGTGTGTGTGTGTGTGTGTGTTGTGTGTGTGTCTCTTCTCTCTCTCTCTCTCTCTCTCTCTCGCGCGCGCGCGTTCACACACACACATTTATTAGGGAGAGAAGTTAGTTTTTTTTCCTATCTCTTGAAAATTGAGGATAATAATAACAACTAATTAATAGGACTATTTATAGATGAATAAATAACATAGACTACTTAAGACTTCCAAGTTCACATCAATATTTCTGTAGATGTTAGGATGGATAGTTGTGTAAAAATGTATATCAGTTTGTGTATCCATAACATATGCTTTTTTTGCTGAAGAAAGGACACAATAGAAACACAATATGCTAATTATATGATAGCACATTGAGAAAGAGAAGAGAGGGATACTGTGAGAGTTCATATGTAGTGGAAGCATTTGGATACATTTTACAAAGAAGGGTATTTTAAAATAAGCTTTGAAGCAAATGAAGAATATAGTAGCCAAAATACTCAGAAATGTCCCTGATGGTTGAAGAAACAGCATGGAAAAAGGAAGAAGTGCTCCTGGCATGGTAAATAAGAGCAATGCAAGAACATCAGTTTCCTCTAAGTCCTTTTTTTAATCAAGTGATTTATTATGAAATTACTATATAATTAAATTCACATGAATAACTAAATAAATAAATATAAAGTAGAACAATAACATAGATATGAGCTGGCTCATTCATTCACTAAATTCATTCACTAGATAAAGCAATAATGTAGAAGGCATATTCAAAATATTATCATTTACCTTATTTTAGTAGCTGTGAAATTTAGCTGAATGGAAAATATGTGCTTTAAAAGAGGTTTTTAGGAAATGAAATTTTTGGTATGGATGTCATTATTTAATTTAAAGAAACAAAGAACTGAACACTCATAAAAATAATTATTAGATTTGCTTTGTTTCCACACTACATCTGTTCCTTGTGTACTTGCTCCTTGTGTAATTTTTTTATTATTACATTTCACTTTCTATTACCAAGATTTATCAACTCATTTATGCCGAGTCGTTAATAACTATTTTCTTCAAAGGAAAATAAAAACATGACTTTTTTTAAAATTAGGAAACACATTTCTATTTATCCAGTTTTGGAAAATCATGGCTATATAAAAATTGATTTATTTATTAAATTGTTTATTTTAAAAATATTATTCCATGCCCAGAAGTAATAACTTTCATTAGCAAATACTTTATGCTGCAGCATATAATTTCAATATCCCAGGAATTATACATTAATAAAATTGACTTAGTATCCTATTTAAAAAAAATGATCCATAGTATGTGGCTTTCCAAAATCATTACTTTTTAGATGGGCTCTTACCTGAAATGCACTGACAATCTTACAGTTCACTGTGTGCCAAGGGATATGCTTAAACATTAGCCTCTGATTGAGGGAAACAGAAATATTTCCCTACATCATGTAGAGCAGTTGGACTGCCAGGGAGGAACAAAAGGATGGTAAATAAATGGAAAGAAGGTTTTGGCATCAACTGTTTTTTTGTTTTGTTTTGTTTTGTTTTTGTTTTTCACTCCTAACCATGAGCAATGTATGCCCATTGTGGAGACTCATGGTCATCCTTAGGGAGGAGTAGACTGAGACATCTCCCACATCGGAAATCAAACAAATACAAATTTCTATAGCAGTTTCTTGAGACAAAAAGTCTAATTATGACAAATCATTAAATGCTAAGGGTATAGAATATCAGGGAGTTAATTATGGGATTATATGAAACTAATCACACTAAAATATTTTCTCAGACATATGTGTGTATGTAGAACTTTCTGAATGATCGCCCCTTCAGCCCCAACTCCCTTCCAAAATGCTACCCCTTCCTTCATTACAGTCACCTCCTCTAGACCAACCACTTCCTGTGTCACAAGCTTAGTTTGGGAGCTGTAAGAAAATCTGCAGTTGGAGGGGAGGAAAAAAAGAAAAGTTGTTCATTTCAAACTTTTTTTTTTTTTTTAGTTTCACCTCAGCATCTGCTGATCTTTTTTTTCGCCCAAGGATGCTATTCTAAAGGGCATCAGTACAGGGTAAGTGCCCTCACAAATATAAAACAAACAAATCCACAGCTTTGGGAAGGTGTCATAAGGCCTGCTTGCCACATTGGAACTTGTGGTGTTCTCAGGATGTCAGATCAACTACACTTTACTTCAGCCAAGTCGGTTTATGCTCCCAATCTCTGGCACCCTGCCACAACAGAGTTGCTTTTCATTCATCAAACACCGCTGCACAGCACTCTAACTAGGCAAGTGCTCCTCATTTCTGCCCAAATCTCTTTATCATGGAATTGGGTTCCTTTCAAAAAGTTTATCATTTTGAAAAGGCCCTGCGATGCAAAAACAATGCCATTTATCAGCCTAGGCAAGGAGACTGCTAGGAAATGATAAATTTCCTGTATGTGGCTTTAGTTTATCACCAGTTTATTTTAACTTCTCCTTGCACTTGCTGGATACACTTGTATGACAAGTAAACTTTAAGTGCCTCGTGCCCTTCTTCCCTGATAAATGTATGCAATAATGCAGATGTGCGTTTATAAAGTTGCCTTCCACCAGGGAGTATACAAGAAAGGCAAATTATAGAATGTTTCAAAAATATATGATCTTAAGAATCATTTAGCTCAGTCTTCCATGGAGAAGTAACCTCACTGAGTCCTTGAGTGGCCAAATGAGCAATATCATATCATGGAGCTAGCTCATGTCAGAAGCAGAGCCTCAACCTAGCAATCATCACACATGAATAATGTAACGTGCTGTGATAATTACTTTATTAAAATATACTTACTAAAATTGCATGAAATCCAGACCCCAGTTAAGGAATGAGGATCTATATGGATAGGGAAAAACACATTCATGGTCAGATGTCAAATAATTGCAAAAACTATTTCAAAAAGTGTAACAGGAAATGATAATTTTTTTATTAGAAAATGTAGAGGAATGGACACTGCTGGATAATGTTCAAAGAAAAAAATTTTTAAAGTTGTGCTTTTTGATGCAAGAACTAAATGAAGTTCTCTGAAAATAAAGTTCTGACATGTGGGTTCTTACCATCCTACAGTAATTGTATTGTTGTACCCTAACATCACTTTATCCAATAAAAATATTTTAATTAAATATCAGTTAGCTGATTATCTTGAAAAAAAATTATCTCCAGGATATCACTTTCTGGCTATGGGCTCCAGTGCTTCAGCTGACTTACATTATCCTTTTCCACACTTATCACCTCTGGGAACTCACCCAAGCTCAAAACTCATGGTCATTCAATCATCAAGAACACAAGTAACAACAAATGTTGGCAAGGATGTGAAGGAAAAGTACACTCATATTATCGCTGCTGGAACTGCAAATTGGTGCAACTATTACAGAAAGTAGTATGAAGATTCCTCAGAAAGCTTGAAATGGAACCAACATTTGACCCAGCTATCCCACTCCTCGGTTTATACCCAAAGGACTGAAAAATCACCATATTACAGTGGTGTAGCCACATTATGGCAGCTCAGCTCACAATAGCTAAGCTATGGAACCAAACTAGGTGCCCTTCAACAGATGAATGTATAAAGAAAATGTGGTATATATACACAATGGAATATTATTCATCATAAAGAAGAATAAAATTATGGCATTTGCTGGTAAATGGACAAACTGGAGACTGTCATGCTAAGTGAAATGTCAGTCCCCCAAAACCAAAGGCTTAATGTTCTCTCTGATATGCAGACGCTTACACAACAAGGAAGAGGAGAAGGAAGAAGAGACGTTCACTGGATTAAACAAAGGCAATGAAGAGAAGGGAAGAGGAATGGGAATAGGAAAGACAGTAGAATGAATCGGACAGCTCTTTATGAATAAATGACCAGCGTAATTCCATATCACGTTCAACCACAAAAATGACATCCTAATTAGAATAAGTTATACTCCATGTAGGTATGATATGTCAAAATACATTCTACTACCATCTATGTCTAAAAAGACTAATTAATACAACCCTACAGTGATTGACTACTCAATACTTAGTAACAATGTCTAATAGGCATCTTAACTTTAATACGCCTTAAAGATTACAAAATATATTTGAGCTGGGCCCATTGGCATATGCCTGTAATCCCAGCAGCTCAGGAGGCTGTGACAGGAAGATGGAGCGTTCTAAGCCAGCCTCAGGAAAAGCAAGGCACTAAGCAACAAAATGAGACCCTGTCTCTAAATAAAATACAAAATAGGGCAGGGGATGTGGTTCAGTGGTTGAGTGACCCTGAGTTCAATCCCCAGTACCCCTTCCTCAAAAAAAAAAATAGATGAAGACAGCTAGATCATGTTATGCATTTTCAGCTAACTCAAATGATATCATATTATTAAAAAAGAAATTCAAAGAAACAGAATCCATTCCTATTTCATGCCATGAAATGTGAATCGTATCTTAGGAGATTTGTCCTAATGACACTGACTCTGAATGAAATATGATCTTAATGGACAAGCCTGACCTGTTATAAGCTCAAACAGTGTAGTTCACAGCCGATTCCTGACAATAAGTCAAAGTTCAACAAAGTCTCAATTCTGTTTCTCGTAATAGATTTCTCTACAGAATCTTTACCTCTAAAGCCTCACAGCTCTAAGAATTTTGCTTGATAATCTTAGCAATCTGTCAAGTAATTAAATGATAAACAGTATCTTATCTTAAAAAACAAATGTGTGACTATATCTAAAATTGAAGATAAAAGCTGTTCTGTTTTAGAAATAAGACAGAAACACTTGCACTTTGCTGTAGAATGTACTGGGGCCCAGAGAAATTGGTCTTCAAACTTGAGATGTGACTCAAACTAAAACCTAAGGTAGTTGTATTGTTAATTTGGTCTTTTCTCAGGCAGGAAGCAGGAAAGAAGATGTTACAGGCTGTTTGCTGAAACTGTTGCCTGAGTACTATGGCTCAATGTTCCCTTCCTAAACACCACAGGTTGAAATCCTAACTCCAAATGTGATGGCACAGGCAGCTGGAAACTTTGGGAGGGGACTCTTGGTGACCTTATGAAAAAGGCTAGAGAGAAACCCCTTGGACTTTTGCCTTGTGAGGATCCAGGAAGAAGATATCTTCTCTGAACCAGGAAGAGTCCTTCCAGACACCAGAATGCTTGCTGGTGCCTTGATCTAAGCCCTCAGAACTGACATAAATAAACTTCTACTTTCTCCAAGAAACCCAGTTTATGCCATTTTGGTGTAGCTGCCCCAAACTCTAAGATACTACAAAAACTTAAAAGGCGCACATCATTTCTTGAAATTTAAATCTAGGTAAAGAGATGGGAAAACAACATTATTGGTATAAGTTCTTTTTTATTGCCTGTGTTGGAAGAATATTAGTAAGAATGAAAATGGATGTTAGCAAACAAATGGAAGGAAATAGAATTATTCTAGAAATGTTAGGGTCTGGAAGAGTTGGAAAACTCACCTGTTCCTAGATTTCGAACAATGGTTAAGAAGGCTGAAAAAAGATTTTGAGTGAAAAAACCCAACATGCATTTTGTTTAATATTCTTATTATTATTACTATTATTGTTACTACTATAATTTTGTGGTGCTAGAGACTGACTGCAGGATCATGTGCATGCTATGTAAGAGGTCTGCCACTGGATTACATCCCTAGCCTGCAATATGCATTTTAATTGAGCAACGGCAAGAGACAGGTGGAAAGGGGGAGAGAAGGAAAAGGTTGAGAAGGGAAAAGAAAAAAGAGGCATGCTATATAAAATTTAAAACATAACTCAGACTTTTTAATAAGGAAAAAACTGTTTTATAGAACATGAGAAACTGACCAAAATCTAATAGATATGAAACATTCTAATATTTTGAAAGATTATAGTTTGGGGGAAAAAAACACTAATTTGAATGAAAAAGGACTTGCTAACAGTTTGGACTTCATTCAAATTTAAAACTTCCTTTTAAAAATTCTGTTGAAAATGAGAAGGCAAGTTTCAACTGGTAAAACCTATTTGTTATTCATATATCTGATGAAGGAATGCTAGTCAAAATAAAGAAATCTCACAACTCAATAAAAGACAAAAATCTTCCATACCCTAATGGACATGAGACTTGAATAAAAACTTCACAAAATATAATAGTAAAATGTATACTAGAAATGTTTGACACAACTAATTTCCTAAATAAGCTTAAATAATAGGAAATAATTGTTATTAGAATAGGTCAAATCTGAGGATACAGCTCCATCAGTAGAATGCTTGCCTTGAAAAAGTATAGTAGGCCATGGGTTCAATCTCAGTACACCAAAGAGAGAGAGAGAGAGAGAGAGAGAGAGAGAGAGAGAGAGAGAGAGAGATATGAAAAATGGGTCAAATTACAAAAAACTAGTAGAATCAATTATGATTTGGAATAAGGATCAACTTGAAACTTATCATACAGTGCTGGTGGGAATTTAAAATTTTATGCCCACTTTAGAAAACAATTTGGTAATCTTTCAATAAAGTGAGACATATACTTAATAAATGATGAAACATCTCCACTTATATCTTGTCCCCTAAAAATATACATTCATACAGTGATTTGCATTCAAATATTTACATAAATTATACCACTGCAGTCAAAATTGGGAAGTGATTTATATTTCCATAAACCAATTTTGGTATATCTATACAAAGAAGTACTATTCAGCAATACAAAGAAATAATTTTAATATAAGGAACTATGTAAATGAATCTGGAAAACATTATTCTGTATAAATGCTAGATATAAAAGAAGACATCATGTATGATTCCACCTATAGTAAAATCTAGGAGGATAATATTAATGTATAGTGACAAAAATTAGCAGAAATTACCTGCAGTTGATGGGGAGAGTTGACTGCAAAAAAAATGTACAAGAAAATTTTATGATAACAACAGATGATTCTGTATCTTCATATGGTGTTGTCCACAGAGGCTATAAGATTTGATTGAACATCAATCTGTATCTTATAATGGTTTCAATTTATTATATCCCTTAAATTTTACTGATTACAGTCTAGAAAGGCATTTGCTTACTCTGAATATTAAACATCTTTAGGGCCACAAGCTTACTCAAACTAGAAGCATTCTGCATTTACTTAGCAACCCTGAAGCAAGAAAAACTTTTAAGAACCTCTTCAAAGGAAGCCAAGGGGAACTGTAGAAAAAAAGAATCTCCCAGAGAGTACAATCAGGTACCAATAGGTCCAAAATCAGGACCTATTCAAGGAATTTCTGCTCCAAGGGGGTAGGGACTTAGTACTGTTTTACAATAATTTTGAATAAATAATAACTTCTGTGTCTTCCATTCTTCCATTTTTGGAATATTTCACTATTGTTTTATCTTTCCTTCTCCTACTACTTCTCATACTCCCTCCCCATTATATCTCTATTGCTCGCTCGCTCTGCCTCTGATGGTTATGATCTCAAGTAGGTAAATCTAATCGATTCATAAGACTTAAATCTGACTTATATTATAATAGCACAATATCTACTGAGCACAAATGAATGAACTTTTTGGGACACTGATCGCCTTTTTTTTGATGAAGGAAATATTTTAATGTATTTGGGAAGAGAGTAAATGAACAACTAAATAAAGTAGAATAATCAGTAGCAGAGTGCTTACCATTCTCTACCTTTTTTTTTTATTTATCCAGAACTAAAATATATTTCTCAGTCTACTTTATTAAGTAGGGTTTTTCCACTGGGTTCTGGCCATTTAGATGGTAGAAGAAGTGATATATACATATTCTAGTTCTAACTTGAAAACATTCTTATACAATCTTCTATGCATTCTCTTGAACCCTATCTGTTAAAAGAAATGTCAGCAGAGATGATGGCAGTTGTTCAAGAAGGAAGAGCCACACAATTGAAGAACAAGGTCCCTAAATGATTAGATGAAGTAATCGGCATTAGAACATGATGTATGTGGAAAAAAAAAAAAAAAACTTTTAATTTGTTTGTCTATGGACATTTTTCTTTGATATAGCACTTAGCACTTTGAGATTATATTCTCATTTCCATTCTTACTATGAATATTGACTTGTTATAAATTGAAAATACCACTTTAGCTCTTAGAATATAGTTAAGGCACTTTCTCATGATTGAATTGGAAATTTTAGTTGGTAAAGGGTAAGCACATTAAAACAAAAATTTTTCTTTGATGTGTAAACTTATTTATTTGTTTTTAAATTTGTTCTAATTAGTTATACCTGATATCAGAATGCATTTTGATTCATTGTACAATTCACCCTGATAATGTTAGTATTAAATCAGAATTATACCAGGAAAGTTTATAAAAATTATAAAATATTGTGATATTTGAAACCTACCAAAGTCCCTAAGTTGTGAGAATTAAAAACACATTTTGACTTTCGTGTTTCAAAGTATATTGTATCACGTGAAAGTGAATTTCCTAGAACTGCTCAAAAAGCATTTGAAGTATAGTTAACCTTGAATTTTAAAGCTGAGAAACATAAGAAGGTATCATTGAAAAATCTGAATCATGGCAATGCCATTTACTATGCTCTAGAATTTTGTTCCCCTAAATTATATTGTTATAATGTTTACATGTTCAAATATATAACAAATCTCACTCTTATATAAAACAACAATTCACCAATAAAAATTTTCAAAATTAAAAAATAATAAAATATTGGTACCAGAATAATTTCTTACTATGGGTCTATTAGTCACAACCAGGTCCTCACACAAAAGATATTTTATTGTTTTCTTTGAGATTTCTTCAAGATCTGTCTTTTAAGATGCTAAAAAAATCAATAAATAAAATGTTTTGATTGGCATTCAGTAAGAACATACTAATTGCCTCTTCTGATTTTTGTTACTCATTTTAAATTATCATTTTGGTTTTTATTCAATGATTTTCTTAATATTTTATAAACTGCATGACCTTTTCTCACATTTTCAGATGCACGATTTGAATAAAAGAGGCTTTTTCAGGTAAGAACAGTTTGTGAGAAGAAACTTGCTTGATGCACATGATAAATTAAAAATTATCTTCCATATAAAATTTGGTTTGCATAGTAGAAACATACCTCAACATTGTAAAAGCTATCTATGCTAAGCCCAAGGACAACATTATTCTAAATGGAGAAAAAAATGGAGGCATTCCCTCCAAGAACTGGAACAAGACAGGGGATGCCCTCTCTCACCATTCCTATTCAACATAGTCCTTGACACTCTAGCCAGAGCAATTAGGCAGACGAAAGAAATTAAAGGGATATGGATAGGAAAAGAAGAATTCAAACTATCACTATTTGCTATCCCACTCAGGTATCCCACTCCTCAGTTTATACCCAAAAGACAGAAAGTAAGCATACTATAGTGGCACAGTCACGTCAATGTTCATAGTAGCTCAATTCACAATAGCTAACTGTGGAAACAACCTAGATACCTTTCAACAGATGAATGGATAAAGAAGCAGGGAAATATACACAATGGAATATTACTCAGTAATAGAAGAGAATAAAATTATAACATTTGCAGGCAAATGGATGGAATTGGAGAAAATCATGCTAAGGGAAGTAAGCCAATCCCCAAAAACCAAAGGTCCAATATTTTCTCTGATAAGTGGAATGCTATCTATAATGGGGGGAAGGCTCATAGGGAGAATGGAGGAACTTTGATTGGGCAAAGGGAGGGAGGGAAGAGGAGGGGTGAGGGGGCAGGGACAATGGTGGAATGAGATGAACATCATTACCCTAGGTACATGTATGACTGCATGCATGATGCAATGCTATATCATGTACAACAAGAGAAATGAAAAGTTGTGCTCCATTTGTGTACAATTAATCAAAATTCATTTTGATATCATGTATGATGAATTAGAACAAATTAAAAAAATAAGTTTATACATCAAAAATTTTTTTTTTGTTTTAATGTGCTTACCCTTTCTTTACTAATCAAAATTTCCAATTCAATCATGAGAAAGTGCTTTAACTATAGCCTAAGAATTAAAGTGGTATTTTCAACTTATAACAAGTCAATATCCATAGTAAGAATGGAAATGAGAATATAATCTCAAATAGTAATAGAGTTTATATAGACATATAGCTGCCCATTGAACTCTCTAAAGTTTACTACCTAATAGAGAGTCAAGTTCTGACACAATTTCACTTTGGGTCTTAAGGGAAGAGTTCATTTTACTACCCTAAAAATAGCCAAGTCTCTGGTGCTATGAATTCCCTAGCACTGATATCATTCACAAGTGAATCATATAGAAAATAAGTAGTCTAATAGAAAATAACTGAGGAATAGATTCACTCAAGTAATGAGAGTCTCAGGATCCAATCACTCCCTTGATTATTAAATGTAAATTATGAATGAATCTGGTTGAGGGCTACTATAACTCAAGTCACTTAAGGTTATGTAGTGGTCACTTTTATCTATTTGGTTGCATACTGAAAAGCAAACATGTAAGGGCGGAAAACTGACTTCAAAGTAGGAACTACCAGTAGTATTCACCTCATGGGAATGTTATAAAACTGAAAGTGTTAATAAGTGTTAATGTTTCATACAATTAAGGATCAAAAGGACAACAAAATATATTACTTTATGCATTCATGACTTTTTATTTATTTGAGGGATAGTTACTGGGCATTCATTGCTTCAGGGATAATAGTCCTCCCATGCAAATTGTCACTTTCCATACTTTCAGTTATCTGTCATCAACCATGACCCAAAAAATATTATATGGGAAGTTCCAGAAATAAATAGACAAATAGAGCAGAGGAAGGGGATGTAGAAGGGGGGAAGAGGGGAGGGCATGGAGAAGTACATGAGAATGAAATCCACTATGTGCTGCTGAGCAATGATTGTGGATAAGAGGAAGAGCAGCAGGAAATGTGATGAATTAATAGGAAGACAAGATTCTACTCAGCTATTACACCATTCTACAGATATTGATTGTATTTAGGAGTGAGGAGGGGATCTATAGTTAAGTAATAAGATATGACTAAATTTTACTAATACCACTCTGATTCCCATAGTGAGAATATAATGAGGTGTGAAAGTTGGAAAGTAGGGAGACTAAACAGAAAGTTACTATGGTAATCCAGAAGTTCTAGTGATCTGGATCAAAGTGGAAGCAATGGAAAAGGTAAGTAATAGTTCAAATATCGAAAAAATGCTAATATAGAAATGCAAAGATATTTTGATGGGTGATACATAGGTTGCAAGAAAACAAGATAAGTCAGGATGGCTCTAAATATTTGGGGCTGATTATGGGAAACTGAATTTCCATTTAGTGTTCAGTTAATATTAAAGAGGAATAGGTTTTAAAAAAATTCAGATTTTAACACTTGAATGCATTAAATGTGAGATGCGCATTAAACATCTAAATAGGGATTTTGAATGAGTGATTGTATATACACAAATGGTTCTCAGCAGAGACTTCTGTTTTCAATCTATAGACTTGTACATTAGTACAGCACTGGAGTAGTCCAGAAAATAAGTAAATTTTAGACAGGAAGAAAGTAGAGATCTGAAGACTGAGTTCATAATAACTTTAGGCAGGGAAATGAGTTGATTTCATGAGTAGGAGACTGAGGCAAAGTGAGATAGGAGAAAAATGGGCAGAGCACTGTGTCATAGAAGTAATAGTTTAAAAGGGAAATAAAGTGTTTTCTAAAGAAAGAAGTGATCTCACATCAAATAGAAATGAGATATGAAGTAAGAAAATAAATGAAAAATAGTCATTGAATTGTACAACCCAGATGTTTGTGGACATTGACAAACTAGTTCCTGTGGAGTGGGAAGGCCAAACATGTTTAGAGAGGGTTTAATACAAAACAGATGAAGAAGTCATCTGAAAAAAAAAAAAATCAAGAAAACAATCTCATTTTTAATAGCTACTAAAAAACTCAGGAGTAAATTTAGCCAAACAGGTGAAAAATCTCTACAATGAAAACTATGAAACACTGATTAACAAAAATTGAAGAGGCCAAAAAAGAAATGGAGAGACATCCTTTGTTCATGTATTAGAAGAAAAAATATTGATAAAATGTCAATAGAACCCAAAATGACCTACAGATTCACAGTAATCCCTGTTAACACACCAACATCATTCTTCATAGAATTTTTTTTAATTCCAAAATTTGTACAGAGCCACAAAATCCCAAATAACCAAAGCAATCTTAAGCAAAGAGCAAAAAGCAGAAGACATTACACTACTTGATTTCAAAATATACAACAAAACTATAGAAATCAAAATAGCATGATATTGGTATTAAAAGCAGACACATAATCCAGTGGAACAGAATGGAGAGTCTGGACAGCCTAGATATTAACTCATCTGACTACAGCCCACTGATCTTGGGCAAAAGTAGCAAGAATGTGCGTCTGAAAAAGAACAGTCTCTTTAAAAAATGGAACTCGGAAAACTGGATATCCACATGCAAAAGAATAAAACTAGACCCTTATTTATCACCAGTTATAAAAATTCACCCAAAATGAATTAGATATAAATGTAACATTTGAAACTGTAGAACTACTAGAAGAAAATGTAGGAGAAACACTCAAGTACACAGTTGGAAGGGTAAAGATTTTTTTATAAGACACCCAAAGCACAGCAATAAGAGCAAAAATAGACAAATGGGATTACATTAAACATACAAGCTTCTACCCAGCAAAGGCAAAAATCTATAGTATGAAGATAAATCTATAGAATTGGAGACAACATTTACAAACTATACACCTGATAAAGAATTAATATACAGAATATATAAAGAACAAACTCAATAGCAAAAATAAAACAATACACAAATAATTAGATCAATTAAAAAGCTGGCAACATACTTTAAAGACATTTTTCAAAAGAGGACATACAAATGGTTAACAGGTATATATTAAAAAATGCTAATCCTCAGTAAAATTAAGCCACAATAAGATATCACCTCGTATCATTGCAATAGCTATCATCAAAAACAAATCGAGGCTGGGGATGTGGCTCAAGTAGAAATGCGCTCGCCTGGCATGTGCAGGGCGCTGGGTTCGATCCTCAGCACCACATAAAAATAAAATAAAAGATGTTGTGTCCACCAAAAACTGAAAAATAAATATTAAAAAAATTCTCTCTCTCTCTAAAAAAAATGGAAAATATGAAAATTAAGAAATGGTGGTGAGGACACAGAGAAAAGGGAATCCTTATGTACTGTCAGTAGGAATGTAAATTAGTATAGCCATTATGAATAACAGTTTGGAAATTCCTGAAAAAATTAAAACTGGAAAATGTTTCAGCAGTCCCATTATTGGTATCTATCTAAAGAAAATGACATCCATGTGAAAAAGAGATAAGTCTTGTTTTTATTGCAGTGTCATTTACAATAGCCCCAAAGTGCAAACAACCTAAGTGTCCATTAACTGATGAATGGAAAACTTGATACACACACACACACACACACACACACACCACACACTGGAATACTATTTGGCCATTAAAAGGGAATTACATCCTGGGAATTGCAACAACATTGATTGATCTGGAGATCATAATGTTGATTGAAATAAAGCTGGCATAGAAAAACACTGAATAATCACCCTCTCATATGCAGAATCTAAAAAAGGTCTATTTCATAGAAGTTGACAGAATGGTGGTTAACAAAGATTGGAGAGAGAATGGGGTAAAGAGGGGAATGGAGAAAAGGTAAACAACAGGTACTGTATTAGTCAAACAGAAAAAATAAGTTCTCGTGTTCAAATGCACTTTAGGGTGACTACCTAATATTTAAAAAAAAAAAAGTAGAAGAAAGGATTCTGAGTGTTTTCATCACAAAAAAGTTGATAAATATTTGAGGGACTAGATGTTTATCCTGATTTGACTATTATGCCATATACATGCCGATGTATACATGTAACAAAACATCACATGGAACCCTATAAATATGCAAAATATTTTGTGTCAATTAAAATACCTCCCCAAGGAAACAAAGAATGTTTGAAAAATACAGGAAAACGCAACCAGTAAGTATTTAAATATTTCAATTTTTTTGCTGTAAACAGAGTGGGAGAAGATATGGTAGCTACAGGGATCAATGAGTTTAAATGGGGACTTTAATTTTTTTAAGATTGGAGAAATAAAGTATAGCTATATATTTATAGAAATTACACCCATGTGTTGAGACTTTTCTTCCACTACCATAATGAAAAAGATGATGAAAATATATCCCAAACAAATGATTCTCTTGACTCCTCAAAGAAGTAAAATAGACCAGAGATTGGTACACTATATGAGAAGCAAGGAGGTTTTCAAACAGTTCAAGAATTTAGCCAAGGACCTTCTACTGGAGCTTTTTCCATAAACTGCTATTAGAATTCATTTCCTCCAAGTTCATAGTAGGGATGTGCCGGGCAGGTCCCTCCTGGCAATGGTTGCCCTAGTACTTTTCAATATTTTGGGCATGATTTTCTAAAACTCCAAATACTCATGTGATGACACCATACATTGTAGATTATATAACATTGTACTATCAATTGAGTATTTATGGTGTGTATTTATTAGCTGAGTGTAGTTAATATGTTGATCTGATTGCCTGAGATTTGTGGTAGCTCAGCTCCTCTACAAGTCAATATTAGGGAGCCAACACAGTGGCAAACGTCTGTACTCCCAGCAACTCAGGAGGCTGAAGCAGGAGACAACAAGTTCCAGGCCAGCTTCAGCAACTTAGCATGACCTTAAGCCTCTTACTAAGATCCCCTCTCAAAAAAAAAAAAAAAAAAAAAGAAAAGAAAAAGTAAAAAGGGCTGGGGAAGTGGCTCAGTGGTAGAGCTCCCCTGGGTTAAATCCCCAGTACAAAAATAAAGAAAGAAAGAAGACAGTGTTAGTATTACATGATTAATCTGTTGAGGAAAAGGTACTAGCAGTTAAGAAAACCAGTTACAGCAGCAAGATTCTAAATCCTTCTACCTGCACTCAGAGTTTCAGAAGTAAACTTCTATAAAAGGAGGAAAACATTAAATAACATAAAGGAAAGGAAAAAAACCCAAGGGAGAAGTAAAATAAGAAATAAAAATATTTTTAAAAATATAGAGAATGAATCAATTTTTAAAATTAAAAATAAAAATACCACTACATAAAATTTAAGATTAAAAACACTTAAAAAGATATATATGAAAGAACAAAATGATAATACGGAAGCCAAAAAAAATTTTTAAGTA
This sequence comes from Marmota monax, assembly GCF_021218885.2. Classification (NCBI taxonomy): domain Eukaryota; kingdom Metazoa; phylum Chordata; class Mammalia; order Rodentia; family Sciuridae; genus Marmota; species Marmota monax. The sequence goes on from NW_026695005.1 coordinate 2,365,980, forward strand.
AAAATTGTAAGGATTGGATATAATTAAATATTTGAGAGTGGTACCAAAATTCATGAAAGTTATTAATGTAAAAATAAGTGAAATTGTATTCTGACAACAAGAATTAATGTTTGAAAAATGTACCAACATTTTCTAAAATAGATTAAAGCTAACCAAAAGCAGGAAACTTGGAGATTGGAAGAAATGCCTAATGAATTCACGAATAAAAAGTAAAAAACAACCAAATAAAAATACTTAAACTTTGTGAATGTATTATGAAATATTCATACACTCATTAATGTAGTGTGTAATGAATCACAATCTCCTAGGTTATACTACACATAAAGATTCCTGGCTTCATTACAAAACTCCTGAACTCAACCTCTGGAATTATTTCTCAAGCAGCTGCTTTTTAATATGCACATGAGATGATTTTTTTAGATGATTCTTTCATGCACATTGCTTTAATATTAAACAGATATGCCAATCTGAAAAAGTAAAAAAAAAAAAAGACAAAAACAGACAAATAAATTATTTCTTGATTCTGCTTAGGTTGCTCTGGATTCCTGGGACATGTTGATTCTCATTTCCATTAGATTCATTATGTTGGTGATAATTTGTGGTTGTTATGCAGCATTTGAAAACTAAGCTGCAGGGTAAACAAGGTAAGAGAGACTACATTGTGAATGGCACGTATTCTTGCTCAAATCATATATGAAGCAGATGCTCTAAAGCACTACAGCCCCGCATCTATGCAGGCTCTTCCATATTTAAGCAATGGTTGGCAGAATTCAGTTTCTTGCTGCTTAGATCTGAGGACCTCAGCTCCCAGTAGCCTCATCTTCTTCCCTGCAACATGGGCCTCTCTACAGTGTAACAGTTTGTAACTTCAAAGTTCACAGACCAGCTACAGCCTCTTGTCCCAGCCTTCAGAGCCCCTTTCTAAAGGGATCAGGTAATCAGTCATAGCCCTGGGTAAGTTCCTACTGGTTTAACTTCAGTTCAGTGCATTAATGATCTTAATCATATCTGAAAAAAAAATCTCTTCCTTTTTGTTTGATATTCATATAGTATTCATATAGTCCTACATACACTAACGGAAACAGATAGGGGCCTTACACAATTGAGTCAGTTATCTTTGGAGCCACTTAATACTGTGCCTGTCATATTAAATCTTTTCTTTCACAGAAAAATTACTGAGTATTATGAATGTCCTTTTGTGCTTCCACATGGGACTTGAGCAGCTCTCAGGAGAAATTCAGAATGAGCCTGAATACAGTGTTCTTTATTAAACCAAAAATACATAAGTAATATAATTTATATGTACTCTTCCATAAACTTATGAAAACATTCTATAATTAAAGTTGCTCCTTCCTTCACACCTGGACAAGAACATGTGCCCACGCACACATACACATACACACAGAGTTGATTTTAAAGTAAACATGGAATAAGTTCTCAAACAATGAAGACTGGATGAAGGATGTAAGAAAAACTCTAAATCAATTTACCTCATTATCAGCATAAATATAGACTCTTTAAAGATTAATGAATGTAAATCTACTATATATTATATACTATAACATGTTGATATATTATCTATAGGTGATAAATTTCAACTGAAAACAAATGACCAGTTTATATTGTCATTAATGTGTAATGGGCTATATATAAATATAAAATTATATAAATTTAAAGTTAAAGTTAAATATATCTTCTTATCTATAATGTTTATAAATTATTGCTTTTTTGATACTGATATTCTGGCAAATATTCTGCCATATTGGTTCATATGCTCACTCGAAGAAGAACAGATTCCTTGAGCCATTTCAGAGCATTTCTAAGGCTATTGGGTCTTTCCATTCAGGGGTAAAGACATATATCATCACACATTCTGTTTCCTTAGCCTGGCCAGTATATACAGCATAGGCAATATAACACTCCACTGATGGAAATTAAAGTGTGTAACTGTCCTGCACAAGCTTAACCTTAATTTACAATCTAGTTTAATATTTCCCCTAAGAATTGCAGTGTAAGATAACTTTAATTACATAAGCAGAAAAAAAACATAATGTTTGAGGCCCCATGAAATTCTTATTACCCATATTTTTGGCCCAGCTTAAAAAAAAGTCACAGCATTTTCTATAGTTTGAAAGTTTCTCATCTTGTGTATACATTAACTTTTACTCTTTTGTGTTCTTATTTTTAGTTCATCAAATACAAAAAATATATATAACAAAATAGTTAAAGTATGAAAATGGTTAAATAGCTTATATTACCTTTACGTTATGAAGAGTTACTGATTCTAAAAATGCAGTTTGTGTCTGAGTTTTATCTGTACATAAGTAATTTGGGTGAATTTCATCTTTTCTGTGAAAGATAAAAATATATGAAAGATAAGAAATATGAAAGTTCAACATAACAAGAGTAAAACTTCAAGACATCTATACTAGAATCCTAAGAGCAAAAATTAACACATTCGAGAAGGGTGTGAACTCACTACAAAAAATAAAAATTTTAATATTTATTTAGCACTTAAAGAGCACTGGAAATCTAGTGCTTTATATTTACTATTTCATTATAACATCAAAATTATCCCACAATGTAGGTACTCTTCAAATTTAGTGTAGTTATAGGAGGCTAAATTCTAATGTCATGAAGGTAACAGAAGTCAACTGTGAGAACCTATTTCACTTTGATTGTACAGCCTGGCCTTTTAACCATCATGTGATATTGTCCCAATTTTTCATTATTTTTTATTTCATATATTATAATCATTAAAAACCTAAAATCCCAAATTAATCTGTTGAAGAAGCAGCTTGATATGTGAATTTAATTTAAAATTGCATAAAACTTTTATGTTTAATTTAAAGCACATTTGTTTTGGAAATTTGGAAATACTTAACATTGTTTTAATCATAAATTCTCTCTAAGTTTATAACCTTCTGCTGACATATCTTCTAGTAGTATGTATCACAGCCAAGACTAAACATTTAGATAAAAGATACGAGGAAGATCTAGATGGATATCCACCTCCACATAAGTCCCTAGAACTGATGTACTCAAGGTGACTATGAAAGTCTCTCAGTATTTTGTGGTCCATGGAGGTATATCCCCAACTAAGTTGCTTTATTGAGAATTACCTTTCCAGTTAGTATTCTTCTTCAGTCAAGAGTATCTGATGGCATTGTTGGTGTCTTGCCTCTGTTTATATTCCTTTATTTTTGAAAGCAGTAAACGGGCAAGTCTTTGAAGAAATTAATAGCAAATGGGAATTTATGCTTAATCCTACATAAAATGGCTCAATTGTCAGTCTTCCTTAACCCTGACTTATAAGCTGCATTGACACAGTTGATCATTCTCTTTTTCTAGGATTAATTTCTCACCTTGTTTTTGAGATTAACACAATCTACAAAATAAACTTAAACCTTCGAAGTTCTGTCCTATGTCATTGTTCACTCTTTGACATCTCTTGTGCTAGTTCCTCCTCAAAAGACCTGATTACTCCATATATATATATATATATATATATATATATATATATATAAAACTTTTGAAGTTAATACATTTGATCTCATTTCATTACATATCTTGATATGCTGATGACTTAAATCTCTACATCCAACCTGTACTCCTCCGAAACCCAGACTCATTCCATTGGCTCCTGAAATTACATCTTCCATGTATAGTTGGCCTCTCAAGTTTAATATGCTATTAGTTCTCAATCACATCCCACATGGGTGAGGGAATGGGTATCTGTCGGAGGGATGGGCTGGCTGCGAAATAAAAGCTATGAAAGTAATATATGAGAAAATAAAGACAAAAAGGCAAGGATATTTTTAAAGCAGGGTCGTGACAAGTTGAGCTGACCAGAGGGGTCTGTCTGGCTTCTAACAAAGAAAAAGCCTGTGCTTGCTCTATTTGTAGCAGTTCAGATCAAAGTAGATCCAGTAGGTACAAGGTTTCATTGTGGGAGGAGTCCTGTTTTGGTGCTTGCTTCCTCTCATTGCAGGGGTGTTTCAGTAAACAGGTTATTGGCATTTGGCAGGCTCCGCCTATCTCTGGGAGGCCGTTTGATCCTAAGGCTGTGAGCTAAGACAGGGCCAGCATCATCTGGCTTTCTTAGACTGGGCAAAAAATTTCACCGCAGAAGGTCAGCTTCCTTGCCATAATGCCTTGAACAAACCGTAATTTATATATTGGCCTCTAACAATTAGTAAACAGGGTGGGAAGTAAACAAAAGCAAACCCTGTTTCTCTCACAGTCACCCCTATTTTCCTAAATAGGAACTTGGTCAATCAGGAGGAAACTTGCGTTTGCCTTTTACTTTTCTCTCATACTCTTCATCCAATATATTGGGTTATTCTTCTGCTTGCTCTATCTTCAGAATACATTCAAAATCAAACGGTTCCTCTCTCCTATGTGCTAACCTCTCCTCCTGGTTTGCAGGACAGATTACAAGGTTGTTCCAACAGCGAGCTCCTGGTCTTCCTGCCTCTGCTCCTGCATCTCTTCATTCCCTTTTCCCCTCAGCTGCTAGAGTCAGGATGGTGACACTCCACTGCCAACCCTCTGCTATCTTCTTATAATATCAAAATTCCTAAAAAATGGCCCAAGCATCTCATTTCCTTCTAGGAACCTCTTCTTGCTTCCTCTCTAGGTTGCAACCATACCGGCCTTTCTGTTCTTCCTCAAACATGCCATGGGCACTCCTGACTCAGGCCAGGCCTTGTCACTTATTTTTTCCTTTGTCTGAAATATTCATTCTCGTCTTGCTATCTCACTTCTTTCAAGTCTGTGCTCAAATATGCCATTTTTATGAACTCTTCCAGGCCCCTTTAATTAAAATTGCTAGCCCACATCTAACACTCTCTAACTTTCTATCACCTTTTCATTCTCCAGGCACATATCAATATCTAAGGTATGTATATTTTGTCTATATATCTTGTTCATTTTGTCTCTATCTTCTAGGGAAGAAAAAAGTGATCACCTCTGATATAAACTTATTCCTTTCTTTACCATTTAATCATAGTGAATGGAATTTTAACTATAATGTAATACACCATCAGTATAGATTTGTTGAAAGAAAGCAAAAAATGACATTGGAAATAAAGAAAATCTTTCTTATCCTTCAGGATTTTCATATATATTTCTTCCTATCTAGTGTTTATTGACTATCTACATTATGATTAATTATAATTGTGTGTGTGTGTGTGTGTGTGTGTGTGTAGAAAACAACAAAGACCACATTCTCCCAACTAGTCAGGGTGAAGGGACAGTTCTACTGTTGTAGGCCAAACTATATGTACCTTTGCCAGATAAACTCCATTTTACCCTTAGACTCCATTTTATATAAGAAATGTGTGAAAATCCTGCCTCTGCAACCCCCATCCTGCAAAGCACAACCTATTTGGCAATGCAGAGCAACTGAATGTTTCTTTTATTGTTATATAATGTATTATTAAGAAATGCTTTTGTAACATGTTCTCTTTTTAGTTCCCATTTTTTTTGGTCAATATATCCTGACTGTTCCCTGAACTGGGTCATTCTAACCCATTTCCTACATTTCTCTGGTTTTGACTTATTGGTTGAAGAGGTGACTTGGTTGCTGCCCCTTGACCCATGGGTGAATAAAGTTCCATGCCCTGCTTCAAGACCGACCCAGTGATTTATTTAATCTTGCCACAATGCTACAGTCTGGGAAATTGAACCTAGGACCTTACTCATGCTAAGTCAGGTCTCTACCACTGAGCTATATCCCCTTTCTTTTTATTTGAGATAGGGTCTCCCTAAATTGCCCAGACTGACATCAAACTTGATGCAGTCTTTCTGTCCCAGCCTCCTAAGTACTTGTGAATACAGACATGTATCATCAAACCTGCTGCAAGTAATTTTTAAAGAAAGTTCCAATAGTAGCAATTACTGAGAACATTAAACAAGGTGCTGTGACAGAGTGTGATTGGCATATACTAACCCAGGAAGCTGTGTTAGTATGGTAAGGGGTAGCCTCTTCAATATTTGAGAGCCTGTTTGCTCTATCTCAACAGGCCTCATGAATGTAAATGAGACATCCAAGTAGAATACAAGAGAATATCATTTCTCTACTGAGGATAAACTAAGAACAAAATAGAACAACAGGATCAAGCAATAGCATAGTAAGTAGGTCTAGCAATCAAAGGAATTCAATGTGGAAGAACTGTGGTAAACAAAGGGAAACCAATAAATGAGTATAGGCAGGAAAGTAGAAAAATCTAGAACAATACTCCAATACTTTGAATTGGGTATCGTGGGGATTAAGCTTGACCACTGAGCCATGTCCCCAGCCTATTTTTTTGTTTGTTTGTTTGTTTATTTTAGAGACATGGTCTCATTGAGTTGCTTAGATCTTTGCTAAATTGCTGAAGCTGGCTTTGAACTTGTGATCCTCCTGTCTCAGCCTTCAGAGCATCTGAGATTACAGGAGTGTGCCGCCGTGCCCAGCTGGACCAGTACTTTTATAAGATATCTGAATGTTTCATAGAGAATGAGCTACAGTGGAGCAAAAGTGAAAGCCATCAGTGAGTAGGAGGAACTCTTTCTTACTCAGGGATATATTTTCAACTGTTAGGTTCAAGGTTAACTTGTAGATTGAAGGAGTAGCAGTGGAAATTAACAAAAATACATAAATTTGAGAAGACATTTTGGAATTATTGTCCCCAGTACTTACTGATGGATTGTCTGGGAATAAAGAAGGGAAATATATAATAAATGTTCAATTTTTAGGCTTAAGCAACTCTGTGGATCTTAATATCCACTTTGGGGAAAATTGAGAATGATGTTAGTATACATTATGTTTGAACTACCTATTAAACATCCTAGTGGAGATGTAAAGTGGGTAATTACAGGCATCTGAAACTAAGATGAATGTTGAACTGTACCTGCCAGCAATCTTGTTACTTTTTCCCCACTGACAAGACCAGTGCCTGGCATATATAGCTAACGATCGATAGTGAGTGCTGAATCAAAGACTGATTCTCAACCCTTCAAATTTGCTCATGGAAGATTATACCATGGTTTATAATTCCTGTTATTTGAAATACTTATAGATTTCTATGGTTTCTAGTTTTTTTTGTTTGTTTGTTTACTGTTGGTAATAAAGAAAGTAAAGTTTAAAACATTTCTTGCCATACTCCTTTCTGAAATAAATGAAACCTGTATTTTTCTAAGCATGTAACAAAATTATGCTAATCCATGCCTAAACTACTCTTTTGAAAGCAGAGCTTTTGCAAGCTTTAAAACTATGTTAATTAATGCTTGTTCTAAACCTTTAAAAATCAAATAGCCCTTTTGAGACTTGCCTTTTGAGGCAAATATTTATGTTTTTCTCTTAGATTTCTTATTTTATTTTATTTTATTTTTTTTTGCTGGAGGTTTTACTTTTTTAAATATGATAAAAGCTTAGTATAAATGACAAGAACACAACACAAAACTCTTCTGCTTCAGGGTCTAAAATCCAATTATATTTTATTATGAAAGTTGAAATAAAGTAAAAGAAAAAAAAACTAGGAAACACTGATACATCTCATAAGTAAAGTGAAACAATTCCCCTGGAGACAAGAATAACACATATCTTTCAAATTCATCTATCTTAATATTCAGAATATTGCATACTGGAGAGACTTTAAAATAAAGTCAATGTGCATTTCTTTTGTTTCAGTTCACATATTATAAAACTTTACTAGACTTCAGTAAATATCCTTAAGTGAATAATATTAGTTCCAGTTCCCTCTTCAGAGTAAGTACTTATTTAACATTGTCTAACAATCTTCTTTGTCATGGTACTTTGGTATAGAAAGATACACACTTGAAGATGTATAAATGTCTTTAGAAGGCCTAATATACCTGTTATAACATCATATAATTCCAAATCTAAAATACAAAGGATATAGAACAAAATCAGATAAACTGGAGTATTATGAATGTATCCATATTATACATGTGTGCATTTTTTATGATGTCCAATATAATAGTGTTAACTGAAATATTTTTATAATATTTTATTAGTTATTAATGGACCTTTATTTATTTATATGTTTATATGTGGTGCTGAGAATCAAACCCAGTGCCTCCCACATGGTAGACAAGTGCTCTACCACTGAGCCACAACCCCAGCCCCTACATGCTGGGAGCCATTAGCCAAGTAGGTATGACAATTTCCTTGCCAGCATACCCCATGTTGCAGTGACATTGAATGTAGGTGACCTTGCTCAAGGACCAGGGCGGATTAGGGTGTTCCCAGTTTAAGATAATCGGGTTTAGGGCGTTCCCAGTTTAGGTTCCAGGTTTAAGGTTTAAGATTATTCCTGCTGGGAATAGGGCGTATCCTGCTGCCTGAGTTCCCCTTGAGTTCTCACAGGATTCAGAGTATTCTTTGGGAGATAGAAGCCCAGTGGAGGTGGATTTGGGCAGAGAACGTGGATTTCCCCAGAACGTGTTTGTAGAGGGCTGGTGTGAGTTCGGGAATAAAGAGTTGCTGTTTGAATCTACAAGCTGTGTGGTGGCTCATGATTGTGTGCCCAGCCAGACTGCGGCATTTGTGCCCAGCCAGACTGCGGCACCTACACTGAAATATTTTAAGACTGGTTTAGATACTGATTCTTCAGAGGTTTAAATGAGTTAATTAAGAGGCAAAGACACACCCATTAATTTATTTACCTTTACATGATTTTGGTTAAATAGGCTGACCTGGTATTGTTTATTATACACATGTGAATTTTCATTCTAATTTATAGTAAGAAATAAGAAAGATAATATGATCTAGGAATATAAATCAAAACCAAGGAAAGAATCAAAACAGTATAATTAGGGAAAAATCATGTGGACAGATATATTGGAAAGTTAAATCAAGTTAAAAATATTGACTATACTACACAAGAAATTATTCCATCATTGTGTTTATTTTGCTATGTTCAAACACAATTATTAGTTTGAGTTGGCAGTAAATATTGTATTTCCAAATCGATATTTGGTGGAGTTTTTTTCCCCCTTCTCTTTCTGTTCTTTCTTGCTACTCCCTGTTCCCTAGTATACAGGGGCCTTGACCTCTAAGAGTGTCTTCCCCATATATCTTCCTATTACAATCCTTCCTCTCCATAGGGTAAGTGAAAGTCCACTTAGCCCTATGATGCTTTTCTATTTCTTATTGATTTTCCCTTCCTCAATACCTATAACAATTTCTTTCTTTTTATGTTTTTCTAAACAGTCCCAGGATGAGAAGAGAGCTTTAGGTTACTGAACTTATCCTTACCCACTACACATATTCACTATGCTCTATAACATACTAGTAAATGTTCTACATGGATTATGCTGATTCAGAGTGGAATAAAAGAGGGACCCCAGTCACTGAAAATAATTAAAAACTTAGTTTGGGGTTTTGTTTTCTTATTTTTTCTCCCTTATATTGACACAAAGTCTACTTTCCCAGGTGCTTAATACTTAGTTTCTCACTCTTCAGTATATAAATTCTTATGTGGGAGGAACACGGTACAACATAACTTGAATATGTCTCTGCAAAGTCTGATAAGTAGGTGTTTTTCAGCCTGAGTTTCAAAGTACAGATTCTAATTTTCAACTCAATTTCAACTCCAGGTCCTGTCTGGCCAAGACATATGAGAACATATGTATAACTTGCTTTGTGTTGAACACTTTCCATTCACTTGTGTAGATAACAATTACAGTAGACATGTTGGCAGACACATCACACTATCACTTAATTGTACTGAACTTTTAGTCAGATAAAATCTCATCATGTTCCTAATGTTTTGTGATGTTCAGCAATCCATCTCTCAATTTGAGTTGCTTTAGTATGGAATGATATTTCCCCTTTACAGAGTGAATAGCATGTCACAGAAACCCCACACTGCTATGGGATTAATGAATTTAGAGTGAAGACATTTATCAAAGAAAAACATTTTTTTTAAATCTGAAGGCTAAGTGAGGGTTCTTTAGAGATTTAACCTATGAAAATAAGGCATGCAGCCTATTTTGACCTTGAAATTTCTCATAAATTCCCTGTGTAATCTGCTATTTATTTTTATAATAGATTTTCTATGCTACACAAAACTTCATTTAAAAATAAAAACTAAAATGCAAATAAATGAAATCAATAAATAAGCAAAATAATCTTAGTGTACGGAATGAAAGGATTATATAAAAGATTTGCAAAAAAATCATTAAAAAATACAAAATCTCTGTCACAGAGAACTATACCAGAGCCTTGAGAGCATAAAAATTAGAGAAAAATTAATAAACTTAAACTCAGGTCTTATCTAAGAAGAATTCATAAAGGTGGGAAAGAGTGTTGCCTGATACAGTCACTATATAAAATGGCAATGTCTCAAGGTCTCCAGACTTACCTACGATGTCTGAGGACCTATGGTTTGCCAATGGGAAAGGTAAATCATCTAGATTGATATAGTGTCCAATATTTTTTCATGGTTACACTTCTGAAATTTATCAAGAATGTAAAATTCAAGAGAGATTAACAGAAAGATGAAAGAATTGAGATGGTAGCACAATTGTTCCTATGTGGTTTCTTTTTTTTTCATTTTACTCAAACATGAATTTAACTTGACACTTAAAAACTAAGCTCCCCTTTCAGATGTTATTGTTAAGGGTTTAGGGGTAATAGTATTCTCATTTTATTTTTCCATGATTCTCTCAGTTATATTCCATTAATAGTAAAGATTTGGTTCCCTATCAAATCAAGTTCCTCATGGAACTTGATGAGGGTTTCTTAATGATTTTTTACTCTTTATCCTATAACAAGAGAAATGATGTCTTCTGATTCTGAAAAAAGACTACACATGACGTTTATCACACTAGAACAGATTTTTTGCAATTATTTTCTTAATTAGTTACTAAATACAGTATTCTTAAAAAATTTTTGTCTTAGGAAATTACAAAAAATATGATAGATTTTCTTTCTTATAGATATTAGATGTCTGGGTTTAAACAAGCAGCTTTGGGAGAAAAGTAACCCCCAAATCAATGCTAATCTGTGAAGATGCAGTTAATAAAATACCACTGTTAGTACATCTCTCTCTTCAGAGTTCTTAACTTCAAGAATGACCAGTGGGCTCAGAATTTTTTAATCATTTTCTTTCTGTATAAAACTTTCCTTTGAAAAGGCTTATTACCCAAATTATTTTGTATTAATTGATAAGAATAAAGTGGTGAGTTTAAGAAGTTCAGGAAGGTAAGACAAGATGATACTATCAATAAATGAATCAGAAGTTTTGATATTTCTATTTCCAGCATACTATGGCTAACAACACAAGTCTGAAATTTGGGTTTTCCATAAGAAATACTGAGTCTGTCTGTGAACAAATTTTTCAAGAAGACTAGTATACAGAATATGATTATGAATGAATCAGTTAAGAATAATTCCACGGGTTAGTTTAAAAGGTCTTGTAGTTTGTGTCAAATTTTCTGTCTCTTAACCAGCAGGTCATTGGTAGCAGTTTAAAATGTGTGTGAGTGTGCTCAGGCATGAGGGAATAAGACTGGAAGAGAAATAGGGGATAAATTATGGCCCCCAGAATAAAGCAAAAGCTTATATATTAGAAGTAGGAACAAGGTAGAGCCGATATAACAGCAGAATTGCCATTGGACATATCTAAAAACCTGGTCCCTAGAAAGGCAAGATTATTATAATGTGTGAGGTGAGGTTATGCTTGGTGTGGCGGGCATGAGTCTTGTGAAAACCAACTTCAAAGGAAGAGACTGAGGGAGGCAGAGATACAGATGAATTATTGTATTTTTGGGGGGGTGGGGACCATATTATAAAAGGAAATCTCTGTATATTTTCCTATCCTTTAAAGGAAATTATTTCATATATATTATATCATTAGAAATGGATTTTCTCCATAGATTTTTAACTGCTATACAAAGCCAGTATTCCTCTTTATTTTTATGTCTTTGATGGAAAGTTTTAGAAAAAGGAAGTTAAAAAGAGATCAGTCTTCAAAAGAAGTCAGTGTTCATTCAAATGGTGGCTTAGAAACTCATATGGGTGTTGTTTCCACACCTATATCTGAAAATTGTGTTGAATATCGAGGAGCAAAAAATAAAATAAAATAAGGAGGCATTGAAAATACCTATTTTATATACAAATTAAGTTGTATCTGTAAGCATAGTTAATTATATTGTTTGCTGAAAATTATCATCAATGATGTTTATCACAAAGATTTCTGAACATTTATCTAGTATTATAAGGACATTTTGAAGTAACTATGTAAAAGCAAAGACAGACATTTCTCCCTTTGAAACTTTGCATATAACATGAGGAGAATTTTGACAGAGCTAGTGGTCATCATCTTCAGAACCAAAATTACAATTTCTGTAATATACAGGTGGAATGAAATAGGAATATGAAGAAGCAACTGAGTAAACTGCATGCCATACATGTATTTGCTTAAGAAGAAAGAATAACATTTTGTTGTTTAAAGGGAATAGAATGAAATGTATAAATAAAATAACTAACACTGTCAATATTACACTCATGACAAGGCAAACAATGTAAAAAAAAAACCCCTAATTAGTCTGGTTGTCTGTGTGAAGAGATCAATAAACAACATGGTATAACATTGAAAGTATTTTGAGACCCTATACCTTGAATATCCTTTTAGGATGACAGAATTGAACAGAGACAGTATTTGAGAAGATAAACGTTAATTCTAAACATTGAAAAAATGTTTAGAATTGTTAAAATACAATATTAAATCTGAGAAGTTCAATGATCTGTAGCAGGACAGAAAAACAAAACAAACCAAAAAGAAAAGAAAAAAGAAACAAGGATAAAAATTGTAGCACATCAGAGTGAAAAGGTTCTAAACTAAATGGACAGAAAAACATCTTAAAATCAGCTAAAAGAGAAGTACAGCTTACTTTCAGAGGAGTGTCAATAAATCCAACAGTGGGTTCTCTGTTTCAGAAGTAAAAACCTAAGAAAGTATTTAATGTACTTAAAGAAAATGACAAATTTCATGACTGCTTTTTCTATTTCTCTGAAGAAAGTCATTGGAATTTTAATAGGAATTGCATTAAATCTGTATAATGCTTTTGGTAGTATGGCCATTTTGACAATATTAATTCTGCCTATCTAAGAGCATGCGGGGATCTTTCCATATTCTGAGTTTTTCTTCAATATTTTCTTTAGTGTTCTGTAGTTTTCATTGTAGAGGTCTTACACCTCTTTTGTTACATTGATTTGAAGTCTTTTTTTTTTCTTTTTTTCTTTTTTTAGGCTATTGTAAATTGTCTTTCAGTGGATTCATGGTTGATATATAGGAATGCATTTGATTTATGGGTGTTGATTTCATATCCTGATACTTTACTGAATTCATTTATTAGTTCTAGAAGTTTTCTGGCAGAATATTTTGGATCTTATATATATAGAATCATGTCATCAGCAAATAGTGAAAGTTTGAGTTCTTCTTTACCTATTTGTACCCCTTTAATTTTTTTCTTTTGTTTAATTGCTCTCATGTATCAAATTGCATAAATGCATTCTACTGTCATGTATAACTAATCAAAACAAATTAAAAAAGGAAAATGACAAGAATCTAGAAATATCTAGTCCATTAAATAACATGTATTTAAATAACATATAACAAAATAAATTATAAAATATTGTGAACAGAATAATAAAAAAGCATGCTACTTCAGATATTACATGATAAAATATTTATTTTAAAAGCATGATCACAGTTCTAATATGAGTCTAGTGAAAAAAATAAATCAAATACCAAAGTGAGAGAATAATAAAGAGAAGGAGAATCAATGGCATCATTTATATAATAGTGCATTTGTGGAGAAATATAAGAAGACAAAAGTTGTTAAAATGGATAAACAGCAAGTGAGAGCGAGAGAAGAAGAAAATGTACACAAGTTACAATTAGGAATGAATATTTCCACAAATTCTTCAAACATTGAAAGTATAATGAAGGAATATTGGAAGCAACTTCAAGCTAATACTTTCACAACTTAGATTAAAAAAAAAACAAATATGATCCTGCAATAAAAAGGAAATATAAGTAGCACCTTACTATTAAAATGTATAATTTACCAAATATAACTCAGAAGTAAATAGGAGATGTAAATAGTACTGTATTAATAAAATGCTAGTTAAAATCATTTCCAAGAAAAGAATTCATTCAGAGAGTTTTCAGACAGCTTCACTAGTGATTTCTGCCAAATACCTAGATAAGAAATCATAGTAGTTGCAACGTTATGAAATTTCCTGCAGAAAAAATATGTCAGAGAAAACATTTCCCAACTTATTCTAGGACCACCATGTGATAGCCATGCGCAGTAGTGCATGCCTGTAGTTGCAATCAAGTATCTACCTGGGTAATCAATCAAATAATATAATTGCATATAGGAGAAAATCAACAACTAATAGAATCAACAACTAATAGAATGACAAAATTCAATATTGGTAACTATTGATAAAAAAATAAAATTCTAAGCAAATTATATCTAACTACCTAATACAAAATTATGCAATACATGGGTTTAGACCCCCAATGTCTTTCTCTCAATGCTGAACTGAATTGCTCACCCCTTTATTCTTATATGAACATATAAGAATTTGAAATTTTTTTGTATATTTTAGTTTTTTGGAAATATTTCCTTGCATTCCAGAAGGAAAGGAAAGTGGTTTTGAATTTCTAGTCACATTCATTCACTGCTCTTCAACCTCCACCCTCTGCTCAAATTCTGTTCTAATTAAAAGTCTTCTGAAGTAAGAAAAAATGTTTTATTCATATCTGTATATGAGATAGTTCACAGAATGGTTTATTAACATCAATAATTTTAGATGAATATGTGGTGACTTGGATTAAGTAAATTTTTTATGTTATCCTCTAAATATATAGTTGAGCTGCTGCATGAACTACAACAATGTGATTTCAGAGCTTGCCCTGTATTCTTAATGCATCCTGCTTCCAATTAATCATGTGTTGAATAAAAAAAAATCTTTCTCCATTTCAATAAATACCTTTCCCCTTTATCTCAACTCATCCAAATGTTGTCTCTCTGAAGTCTTCGTGCTTGGGCATACTCTTCCAATTCATGATTTCCTCCCTTCCTAGCCTGCCATACTAAGGACTTTAACACACAATTTACACAGATAATGGAAAATTTTTGTTTACATGGCACTTAGGAAAACTGTCAGTGTCTATATACATTAGTGTACTGATATGCCATTTAAATTATAATATTGAAAAATGTATGTATTACATATGTCCTGCATGTAGCAGGACCGTGAAACATACAAGTTTCTAAATATTTCTAATGTAAAATACAAAACACTATCAACAATTATTTCAAATAATGATTTATTTGAGCAATTATACATGGTAAAAAATGTAAATAATTAATTTCTAACTGCATATAAACAACTAATATTTAAGTACGTATATTGGTAACATTTAATACTGTAGAATTTAGTGGTAATAGATTTAAGACCAAAACATTTTTTGGTTACAAGAGGAAGCTGATCAATTTGTGCCATTTTCCTTCATTCCATCTATGTGCTTTGCTGTATAAGCAAAAAAAAATACCCTATTTGGATGTCAGAGCAAGAACATGAATAAAAAGCCATTAGCTATAGCTGTTTCAAACGCATAATAAGCTCAGATTATGCAACCAACAAAAATGTCTGTTTATTCTGTGAGGATCTGACAAGTTCAACTTTGGTTGTGGTGGTCTATTAGTAGATACCATTACAGCCTGTACTGAATCCACACGCCATCTGTCATCATGAAATTGCACTAATACATCATTTAATTCCATGCCCTTTTCAAATCCTGCCCTTTAATGTTAACTTCGCAAAATCATTTTAACAGTTTTTAAAATATTGTACGTCCTCTCCATTTATCACGAGGCCACGAGATGTGATCACTTGAGGGAGAAAAATTTTTATATATGAAATGTGACTTTTCTGTTGACTCACAGATATTTTCTTCTTTTTTTTTCTCCACGCCTCCCCACAAAAGATGAAGTAATACTGATCTGTTCTAAGAATCCAATCCCAGTTACTCATGGGTCTATTCCTAGGGTAGTGGTGCATTTGTCCCCATCCACACTATTGTGTGTTTTTCCTCCTCCTTTTTTTTTTCTGAAATGTCATTACATGTATCATCACCCAGATAATTTACTTAAAACAATTTCGATATGATTTTTTTGCAGTAATTAAAGTAAAATTCGCAGGTTTAAGTAACCATTTAAAAGTGAGCAATACAGTAGTATTCACTGATATTGAACAATCATCAACTTTATCTACTTCCAAAATGTCATCATCACTCCAAAATAAATTCCTGTACCCATTAGAAGTCACTGCTTATTCCTCCCTCCTTGTCCATCCTCCACCACCACCAATCTCTGTCATTTGCATAGATTTTCCCTCTCTAGATATTTTTCATCAGTGGAATCAAACAATATATAGCCTTTTGTGTTTAGCTTCCTTTAATTACCATAATATTTTCAAGGCTTATCCATGTTGTAACATGTATCAAAACTTCAATTTTTTATGACTGAATAAAATTTTATTGTATATATCTACCATAATTTACCTACTCACATGTTGATGGACATTTGAGTTATTGCCACCTGTGATACCATTTCTTTAGGATTGATGTTTGTGAATTGAGTGTTTTGTTTCCAAATGAAAACACAATCCTTGAACTGTATGACCATCTCTTCCAGAGCCAGACATAATGCTTTGTTCTTAATAAGTGTATGTTGAATAATGAAGAATGATTTACAGAAGAAACTGAGTTTTAAGTAAATATAATAGGTTAATCATAAGGAATGGTCTAAGTAAATGTGAACACATTTATAGAAATTGATAACTGAACATAAAATCTGAAAAATAACAATTACAATTAAAATTTTCCCAAAAAATATTCCTTCTGATATCTTTTTGTAAATAAATTCTGTTCTGTTAATAGTATGAAGTCTATATTAGCATACCTGGATATGCTGTAGAAAAAAATCAGGAATGCCAATAAAAGAATAGGTGTCAGCTGATATTTCCATTTTTAATTTATTTAGTGTTTTACTACTTTAGTGACATAAAGAATACATACATTTATTTAAGTCACTGTTACTTGTTATGTACTAAAAAGTAGTAGGAGATAAATATATGCTTTTTTCATAACATGACAGATACCAATGTTTATAAATTTTAGTCATGAAATTACATACTTGTCACATAAATAAATCTGACAAAGAAAATATATGAAACAGCAGTACTGACAGCTAGTGATTATATGATTTAACTGATGTACCTCATAAACTAAATAATAGCATTCTACCTCCTATACATAGTACTGTATCTCCTTAAGTTGAGCATTGGTTTCTTGTATCATTTTTTCTTTTTTATTAAAAAACTACATTATGCTAATACTTTAAGTAAGTCTCTGTTTTTTGTGTGCTAATAAAATAGTTTTTTTTCTATTACTTTTACTCAACAACACTTCATCAAGCCAAAATGAATAATGTACTAGATATCAATTGTTCCAATTGGTTTTTTCAAAAGAGTATATTAAAGTGAATTTTTTCAAAAAGAATTTATTGAAGTTAGGACATATCTTCACTATCTAATATGTTTTATTATTAAAATCAACATATTAATGTTTTCTAAAATATGCATATGTAAAATCTTCAGTTTTATTTGATAATAAATATTTAATTTCACTCCAATTTCCAGGCAGAAAATAGAGGAAAGGAACACATTTCCAGGTTTTGGGGGGTACTGGCTCTAAACAAACACAAAAGCAAACAACTAGCCTCAAAAATATAGTCACATCCCAACATTATGTAATATGAAAAATAGAAGATAACAACTATGACAAATTTTAGAAGATACAGCATTTGTATTCATCAGTTTTCTGTTACTGTAGCAAAATACCTAAGTCAATCAACTTATAAAGAGAAGGGTTTACATTGGTTTGCATTTTTGTCAATGGTCAGTTCATCCAATTATTTTTGGGACTATAGTAAAGCACCATATCATAACAGAGAGCAACCATTTGCCTCTTCGCCAGGAAGCAAAGAGAAAGCAAAAGAGCAATGGGATAGGATGCCCCCACAAGGGCATACTCCCAATGACAGAAAAACCCCTACTGTATTCTGTCTTAAAGTTTTCACCACCTCCCAGTAGCATCAATTTTAAGAACAAGCCTTTAACACCTGAGCCTTGGTAGAAATTTTGGATCCAAACTATAGTAATAGTACTATTTTAAACTTGAGAGAGAGAAATTGAGAAAAGATGTTCTTTGAATAACGTGTATTTTTGTATTACTAAATCAGTTGAGCAACAGCACTGATATAACTCAAAGTTACCTGCTTATGCATATCACCATGTTTCCTTGTTTCTATAAGGATGCATTTAATTTTATTTTATGAATTGAACATTATTCTTTAAGAATCCATGTTTTTAATTATTAAAATACCTCTTCTCTAAGTATATTCACATATATAAATACCCATTTGTGAGGTGTACATTCACAGTACTTAATATTATTGATATTTCTCCAATATTAGGAGAAGGAGATAGCATGTGTGGCTTCACAAAAACATACATGTAACATACACATGCCATGTTTAGAACATATATGTCTGCATGTTACATTATGTAGCATGGCATGCACATGACACAAATCTGACATATACTGTACATGAAACATGCATATAAAGTACATACAATATGAGCAAATCTACACATACATACCTGTAGCCTGTGTGTAGTGCACACAAGACATACATATACCATATGTGCCATGCTCCTGACATATAAATAACATGTGTGCTACACACATGTGCACATGTGTGTTGTGTGCATGTTATATGCCTTTTATGTGTATGCCACATTTGTGTTATATGAGTGTTATATACACGTAAGGTACAGGTTATTTCAACATTACATATGTTATATACATGTTATATGTTGATGCCTAAAGAAATGAAGGAATAACACCTATAAGATTAGCCAGCAGTGCTCTGGGTCAGGGACAGCCTTTGCTGAAATACTGGGATGGGAGATTGATCCACATGCTCAAATGAAAGAGTAGCCAGTCAGACCACAACAAGCTGAAAGAAGAGGAGAGTAACAATAATTGTAAACCCATGTGTTCCCACTGAGGCAAAGTGAATTAGATTTCGGGGAAGATCATTCTCAAGACATATATATATATATATATATATATATATATATATATATATATATACACATATATACATAGGATTTTATTTCTAGTCAAATGAGACTTGTCTTTCCATTCAAGCTTGTCCTGTTATTGTTACCACTGAAAAACCAAATCAAACCTCACATTCCCTACACTTTAAGGAATTCACCCAGTTCTTTACCTGCTTTTCAAGTTCCTGTATGAACTTTTATTATTCTTCTGTGAATATGTATAGTTGAGTCCCAGGTATTGACAACATTCTTTCAATTTATTTTCTTTTGATTAAAGTTTCTATTTACACTTCTAATTGAGTTCTACCTCTTCAAATATTGAAGCTTTCTAGCAAGCTTTATCTTTTATTACTTTTTGTAGAAAATACTATAAAATTTATATTGTTTCATGACACTTTATTTGGAAGTGCTACCTAAAATATGATAGAAACTATCATACCATCTGTCATGTAAATCCAAGGATTTATTATTTCAGTATTTTTTGTTACTGAAAGTGGTCCCTTTTTCTTGATTGTACAAGATTATGAGCTCTCATAATGTAAAATGAAATTCAAGCAATTGAGAGAAGTATAAGAAAGCAAACATCATTCTAAATCACATTGTAATGACATACTTCTCACCAATTGCATGTTTGTGTATTTATAAAATGAAAACACCCTAGGTAGCAGAAACATTGATGAAATGTATATAATGGGTATCTTTTCAAATCTCATTAAATAGAGTGTCCTAATGATTTTAACAGTTTTTTTAATCCTCCATAATTATTTATAATTACTGGTTTAACTCACCCTCCATGTATGAATAAATTGTCTCAAATTTTTATAATGTGAAAGTAATATCATCACAGTGATTAAACTCTATGCATTATATTGCACGTCATTGTGTTATGCTCCTAATAATTATTTGACTTCGTCAAATATGACTACTTTAGTTTTGATACACATTTACCCAATAGAGTACTTGGATTTATTTGTACTTTCAGCAACAGTGAGAGGAATATTTCTTTACTTCCCTTCCAAAATTTGACTTTTCAACCACTCCATTACCTGCACTGCTTTCCAATTTAAAACATACAAACTTTGGATTCATTTCACTAGGCATTTGATGTCTTTCCATAACTTTATGTCATATTTTTAATATAAATGCTTAAATGTGTTACCCATTTTTTCAGTATTAATATGATTTTTTTTACCCATCCTTTTATGTCATGGCCTGCTCTTTTTTATTATTGCAAAGTGAATATTTTCCTAGTCCTTTACATGTTATGTAAATTTCTGTCAAGCTTTGTGTTTAACCAAAACTGTTATATCACATAATTATTATATGATTTTAAATGCATGTATCGTCAAAATAATTACTTTGATAACATTATATTAACTTCATATTTTGGATTCCATATTAAAACAAGCTCAGATTTCATTTTGACAACCAATATTAATGTAGAGCTAAATGGTGCAACTACAAGAGGGGGACAATGGATATATTCCTCAGAAAATATGAACCCTTATGTTGTTTCAGTAATTGAAGTTTTGTTCTCTATTTCAAGTATTTTTTATGGTTTATTTGATTATAAGGATGCCTGTAAGTGTACTGTAACAAAACCATCTTAAGAGTTTTCCCAAGTAGAATGATATTCACAATATTTAATGCACATAAACCAAGCAAACAGATGTTGGCTGGCTTAGAAGAGTCCTAGGGGCCATAGCTGGTGTTATGGTTTGGATATGCAGTGTCCCCAAGAAGCTCACATATCTCACGTGTGAGATGATGCAAGAAAGTTCAGAATACAAATGATCGTGCTGCTAGAGTCTTAATCCAATCTGTGATTTAATGCCCTGATAGGGAATAACTGAGTGCTAACTGAAGTGGTAAGGTGTGGCTGGAGGAGGTGAGAATTTGGATGTGGCTTTGGGGTATATATATTTGTATCTGGTGAATGGAGTCTTTCTCTGCTCCCTGATCACCATGATATGCCATAGTCTTCCACCATGATGTTTAGCCTCATCTTCAGACCCAAGAATGGAGCCGGCCTTCTGTGGATTAAGACCTCTGAAACGGTGAGCCCTCTAATAAACTTTTCCTCTTCTAAAATAGTTCTGGTCAGATCCTCCAGTCACAGCAGTAAAAAAGCTGACTAAAAGAGATGAGAAAGATTTTCACATGTATTGTTGATGGTAGGGAGACCTCAGGAGATCCTAAAACTGACTACATATCTAGGTAGTCCAGGATGGAAGAGAGGGAAGCACTGAGGAACAGCAGTATGGAAATATTGCAGTGTTTTATCAAGTACTGCAAAGATCAGATGCTGAAGCCCATTAGGTAGATAAAATATCCTTCCTTCTCTGTTTCAAATTTCATAAGAATATGACGCTAAAGTTCTATGCTTTTGCTTAAATTCAGAATCTAGTTCTGTGACTCTTCATTTCAAATGCATGATTTCTATTTCATTCAACTGGTTGTATTTTGTTGTTACAACTGACCACCTGACTTGTCCAATTATTTTTAAGGGTCCTAAGTAGCCAGAAAGTAGCTAAAGGAAAGGGAGCATTAACATGCTTTTTTTATTCCCACATACAAATATCATTAACTTTTTAATGCAATGACCAATCTATACTCCTGAATAAGCAAGTCCCTTAACTTGGGAAGATAAGACAACAAATAGTTAACATTTACATATATAAACCAAAATATTGGTTGTCAATCAAGCAGTGTCAAATATACATCATTGATCTGCTATGTGGTGTGAAGTAAATACTCAGGTAATGAAGAATGTAACCATTCATGAAATTAAGTGTCTATTTTGTGGCCAGGAATATATTTTGAATATTTGTCTTAACAACAAATCAAAGCATGAGAAAATGTTTTACTTCAGTTGGATGTTTTTTAAATTATTAGGAGGTAAGACACATTTCTCAAAGCTAAATTTTTTTTCTAATTCTTAGAGGAAAAGATATATGACATCAAAAGTAATAACAATAAAAAATATATATTCCTCTTAAAATAATTACAGTTCTATTTGTGTTTTGCCATCAAATATAAAGTTTGGTTTCCAAAACCACCCTTGGAAGTAAGCAAGACAGTTTTATACCAGTTCTCTAATAAAAAGCATCTTTTTAGGTCTAAGACCTCAAATGATGTATTTTATTTTCTTTCCCTTTGCTCTGTGAAATTTACCATTTTATTTTAAGATATGTCTAATACAAATACTAGAAATAAAAGCTGGTTCTATTTTATAATGAGTTTTTTTCTTAATAGGTAATTCTGACATTTTTCTGATAATTTACATAACCTATAATTGAATCCTGATTAGCTATATATAGATTATGCATTCAACTAATAATGCTAAATAATCTTTGTAAGTCTCACTTTATTGATTCTTAGGATAGAGATTATTATTACCTGTGGTGTCACTGAAGGGTTTATCTTTGAAAACTATGCTAACTTTATAGAATAGGATATGAGACAAATTAAATAT
This sequence comes from Marmota monax, assembly GCF_021218885.2. Classification (NCBI taxonomy): domain Eukaryota; kingdom Metazoa; phylum Chordata; class Mammalia; order Rodentia; family Sciuridae; genus Marmota; species Marmota monax. The sequence continues at coordinate 2,388,677 of NW_026695005.1, forward strand.
TTACAAAAGGAGATTATAGTAAGGAGGACTTTCAAAACAAATAATTCTATAGCAAAGAAATTTTGCTGAGCACTGCGTTAAAAGAGTTACATTTGGCATGTACAGGTAGCATTTGTCACATGTCTGCATCTGCTTAAATTGCCATTACACAGCTAGTACTTTAAATTCAGAATATGAAATTGCTAGGTCAGTTTTTAACCTCTAAATCCCAAACTCTGATGACCACTTTTCTTGAGGAAAAAAAAAATGATACAGATTTATCATCGTATGTGCTGCCACCTGTAAATGAGATAGGGCTATTCCATGCAACTTTCTTTGATTTGATTTCACTTGTATATTCTGAATCTTATCCTTCTGGCATATCTATTAATATTACAGGCCAATGAGTTCCATTTAGAAAGCTTTAAAATAAGCATTTGAAATAGCAGATAAATTACATTTTAATTAGGAAAATAAAATGAGGGAATATGTTTAGAGCTTCCAACAAGTATGGTTACTATCACAGTGTTCTAGTCCAGTCCTTTTCAAAAGTAGAACAATTTATTTCATTGGTCTTGAGCAAAATTTATGTCCTATGTATTATGTAAGCAAGTTAATTATACACTGCATATAAATTTGCACTTAGGACATTATAAACTAAAGCAAGTTACCTCTGCTCTATTTATAAGATATTTCTATGCTGATGGCACTTGGCTGGCAAACAACCAACTTGTAATTAAGTGGAGTTTGACATCAATGACCTCCATTGTTGCCTGCAAGTCTGGTTAACTGAGACTAGTGGTAAAGCAAGACACTGTAGACAAACATCCATGTAATGACTAGAAACTAGAGCAAGGCACCTCTGAGAAATTTTTAAATGGAAAGCAGCTAGGATGACAGCACAATGAAACCCAGTGTCATTTGGCTGCCATCCACTAGACTTTGAGCAAATCCATTAAGGGAGTAAGTAAATGGATCATCCTTCACTTAGTTGGCCCAGGTCAATAATAATTCCAGCTATTTGCCCGTGTTCTCTCAGGATTCATTTCTGCTCTGCTGTGATCTGTTTTGCTTTAGGGAGATTGGTATCCCCAAACTCTATTTGCAAAGCTCACTTGCCAGCTGCCTTCTGGTTGTTCTGGGAAGAGAGGTCCTGGGTGGAGCGTGAGAACAAAGAGAGGTGGCTCTTGTGATGCTTCTGCTGGCTGCTTTTCTGGCTGGATGTAAACTTTCAGATTGCCAGAGATGTTTTTCTATCCATTTAACACTTTAAGGATATTTTCCTTTGCCTTACAAACCCTGCTTTTAGACTGAGAAGTCATCCAGTGTTTATTCCTTTGTTCTGCCGAATGCAATATGCCCATTATCTCTGGCTTGTTTGAATTTTTCTCTTCATCTATCTGTGTTCTTAGTAAGTTAAACATGACATGTCTTGGTGCCATTTTTTTTATCCTGCTTTAATTTGACTGAGTTTTATATATATATATATATATATATATATATATATATATATATATATATAAGCTGCTGTTTTCATCAATTTTGAAAAATCCATGGTCAATATAATTTCATATATATATATATATATATATATATATATATATATACACACACACACGTATATTAGTGTATGTGTATACACATTTTATATATATATAAAAACTTTGGACCATATATATTAATGTTCTTTGTTAAATCCAGTGTACACTTATTCTTTTCTTTATACTGTGGCCAATATTGACTAAAACTGAAAATCTAGTTGTCCTTGTCCTTTGATTAAAATAATTATATATATTTTAGTTATTAAGCTATAGAAAGTTGAAAAAGATCATTGCTCCCATTCCAAATAAGAGAAGAGCTGGATAATCAAAAAAGAGAAAAAGTGGAAAAATCATAAGTTTTTATATATATAATTTTTTACTTAATATAATATATAGGATACTTCATATCCTATATATTTTTAAAAGCATAAACCAGATAATGGAGACATTTTTGTTTTTTTGGTAAAGTACGCAATTATAAATACTTTAAGCTTTATAGACATAATAGCCTCTATCACTACTACTCAATATTGCTCTTGTAGCACAAAAGCTGATACAGATAACATGCACATGGCTGTGTTGCAATTAAAGCTTTATGCATAGACCCAGATTTGAATTTTAATGTCTTAAATATTGCTTTTAGTTTTAAGTATATTATTATGGAAACATAATTCTTAGCTGATAGACCAAACCAAAACACCTATGAGCTATATTTTGTTGAACCTTGGAAATTAATGGATTAATGGAAATAACAATCAAACTAAGTAAGGTTGCATGATCTGTGTTTTCTCAGGCTGCTGGTGTGGGAGCTGTCAATGCAATATTTGAATTGTATCTTAGTTTTGCTTTAACGTTTGTTAGCATGAGTATACTAATGTTTTCAAATTGAAGTTGGAATCAAACATTAAAGGTGTCTGGAATTTTAGCATTAGTAGGAATTCAGAAAATTTTTTTCAGACTAACTATATAGTTTTCCAATCTATGGGGTATTTTCTCTTCTTCATAGCTTGAATTCAGCTATTTGTGTTGTTCAGGAGTTTCCATGGTTCCCAATTTACCTGTTCCCAAACTGTAGGAGGTCATTACAGTGCATTTACCAAAGGTCAAGAGTGTCATATAGAGGGTACTCTGTTGAGTCAGGTCCCATTTTTGTTCTGTGGGAAGTAATTGATGAGCACTCCAGGCATATTCTGATATTGGAGGTCTTTGGTATTCTAGCATATCATACTAGGCCACATCTATTACAAAGTTCTTAAAAGTTTAACTCAGTTTCAGCTTCCTTATATTTACTATGAATCACTCAATCTCCCACTCTGCCACAGTGAAAGTTGCCATAGATTTCTTTTTTGAGAAGGATGGTGTTATTTAAGTTTCTAAGTCTCTAACAGATTTTTAAAACTTATGAATTTTTTCCTTTTAATCAAAGGACAAGGACACCCAGATTTTTACTTTTTGTCAATATTGGTCACAGTATAAGGAAAAGCATAAGTATACACTGGATTTAACAAAGAACATTAAGAAATGGTCCAAAGTTTTGGCAAAAAGGATGGAAAATATTGATAGATCAGAAATATATGTTGGATTCTTTGGTTTCCCAATACATCATCTTCTGTTATCAATGAAAAACTATAGGTTTAAAAAACAAATAATTTTAAATCTAAAAAACAAAAACAAATAAAACACCATCGTCTTAAGAGCCAAAGTAAGTAACAGAACCAGACACTGATGTGGCATATATTTTGGAATTAAAACAGTGAACTTTAACTAACTATAAGGTATGTAAGGCTCTAATACAAAAATGAGACCACATCCAAGAACATATAGCTAAGATAATAGAAATATGGAAACTCTAAGAAAGAATCAAAAGAAAATGTGAGATTTCAAAAACATCATAACATAAATGAAAAATACTTTTCAACAGCTCTTTTCAGTAGTCTGGACATGGCCAAGAAAAGTGTCAGAGAACTTAGACAGTTCAATAGAAACTTCCAATATTAAAATTCAAAAAATTAAAAAGAGAAATGAAATCTATATGCATTTTTTTATAAAATAGAATATCAAGCACTGTGAGGCAATTACAAAAGGTGAAACATGTATAATATATGTCAGAAGGAGGAGAGGAAGAGGCTAAAGACGTGATTAAAATAATACTATACAGGATTTTTAAAAAATAATGACACCAAGTCCTATAGCTAGACAACTCAGGAACTATCTAATAGAATAAACAACAACAATGAAAATCTTCTCTTAGGCATACTATACTCAGACTACAGAAAGCCAATGACAGAGACTGAAACTTGAAATAAAGCCTGGGACACAAGGCTGGGGGTGAGGGGAGATCAGGAGGCAAACATCCTACAGAGGAACAACATTAAGAATTACATCAGTCTTCCCAAGAGAAACTAAGTAAGCAAGAATAGGGAAAAATAATTCAAAATGTTGAATGAAAATTCCATCAACCTAGAATTGTATATCCAGCAAAACCAATTTTCAAAAATGGAGCAAGAACTTCTCAGAAAAAACAAACTGGAAATCTGTCATCAATAGCCCTGCCTTGCCTGACATGTTCTTGAGGGAGTTCTTGAGAGAGAAGGAAACAGGTTTAATTCAGAAACTCAGATCATTTATATTAAATTCTAGAAAAAGCAAAACTTTAGATAGAAAACAAAATCACTAATGACTGAGTGTCAAGGAGGAGGGAAGGGATTGACTACAAAAACCCAACAACACTTTTGGGAGAAAGACTCCATGGATTGTTCGTAGTGGTAATTATAAGACTGAATGGACTTATCAGAATTCATACACTGTATGCCTAAGGTTGAATGTTGTGTCTATTTTCTCAATAAACCCAACTGTAAACATTTTTCTTTTACTCTGATACTAAACTTGTGAACTTTCTAATATTTTGCAATAGCTAGTTATATAAACACTACACAGTGGAAGAAGGAACTACAAAATCAAAATAAGTCTTAACTGGTGTCCAAATATATTCTTATTGATGAGTAAAACTTGTTCATAGATAGCATGTATACTCCCCAAGAATCAAATAGAGTGAGTTAAAACTTACATGTTTAGAAACATAGATTTTTAAATATTTAATAATGAGGTAGATTTTAAACATGTTTAAAAGAATTCACATAAATGTTTTGTTTTTTTTTTTAATTTCAACTTGTTTGGAAATATTTACATACTATATGCTCCTTTTAAATTTATGAAATGTTAATATTCTATGCTTTAATGTCTCTAAGTGTTTTCAATATTTTTCTGATTCTCCAGGTTTAGCTTAACTCAGGCCTTAAAAGACCACTATTCTTATGTTAGCTATGATGAAATGGTTATTCCAAGAGGAGTGTTAGAAGAACCTATTACTGCTCTATTTCAAAATATTAAATATTAGGCCTATAATCATAATTTCAAACAGCTCAATAAATTGATGACATTAGAAAAATACTAAAAAAGAAAAAAATATGAGTGTGTTTTTCATCTAAGTTTTAAGTGTTTACATCGTGATTTATTGAAGGTTTTAGTTAATTTGCCTCTAAATACCTTCAACATAATAGTCCACATAATAATATAAAAAAAACTTTATAAACAATTTTTTTAACAGTCATTCAGGAAAAGCCCAAGGCAATCCAGACTTATTACTCTATGCTATAGTTTGGGAAATATACCAAAAGCAGGAAAATGTCTTGCTTAAGTTGAATATCGATTTCATGGCAGAATAATCTACTAAATTCATGCCCTCAGGCATCACTTATTTCATTATGCCACAAAATCGGTATTTTTGCATGGAATAAATTTAGATAGTGTGTCAGGATAGGTACGTATTATTTTGAGGAAATATTCATTGTCAGAGGGAACACTAATCTCTTTTTAAACAACAAATGAATCATGGCATTTAAATAGTTAGTCAAGAGATTGATTGTTATAGAATTTGAAAGGTCTTAGAGTTCCTCTTTTTCTTTTAAGGAAGGGGATGTGGGCTACTCCATATTAAAAGACAGCACCTAACAGCAATGCCCAAGTTAACAAAATGAATTTTGAGAATTACTATTTGGATTTTGGAACAGGTAAAAGTGGTTTCATCTTTAGAATTTCATAAAGAGAAGTGATTAAAATACATAATTTTTCATAAGTAATGTGGAGCATGTGTGAGACTGAGTTTGATGCATAGCAGTACCACAAAAGAAAGAAGGAAGAAGAGAGAGAAGGAGGGAGGGAGGAAGAAAACATATTTTAAAATTCATGATGTCCTTCAGTAAATAACAGTTTAAATTAAATTGGAGACCAGCAAAGTACATCAAAGGAATTCAGGTGCCAGTAGGCAAGCTTACCTTTGTCCATGTACTGTTACAGATCCATTAAGCTAAACAAAGACACACAATGCACAATGTATGCACAGGGCCCCAAATCAACCCTTTATTTCTGTAGATTTTCAATGTTTTTTGGTAGTCTGAGTGCTTGTCTTTAATATTTTTCTTGTTGATTCTTTACACAGTCTCTACAAAACTTTCCATCATTTCTCAAGTCCAACCCTATCTCACTTCATCACACAGAACAACCCACTGAAATCTCCCTCAGATTCGGAACCTGGAAAACAGGTTATCCTTGTAGCCTGGAGACACCATTTGCTCTTCAATCTAAAATCTCGATGATAGAAGCCCTCCTCCCCTTGATGTTTAATTTTTCTTTGTTCATACTCTAATCGCATCATTGTAGGAACATGAATCTTCACTATTGTAGTTACATAAAAACACATTCCTCTTCGTAATTAAAAAGTATCAAAGTCAAATGCACCTCCATTTTGCTTTCTTGTTTCATTATTATCATCTCTTTTTCCTTCTCTTAAGCATTCCAAGAGATTTGCTTCTTATTTTTTTTTTCCTCCCAAGCTTTGTTGAGGGATAATTGACAAATAAAAATTGCATATATTTATGGTCCAAAATTGACCTTATCTATATTTTCCCCTCCTTATTGCTAAATGAATGTCTTCTCTTGTGATCCCTATTTTGTTTTAAGGACATATTCTCCAATTCATCCAGATGGAAACCTTGGAGAAGGGCCAAGTTCATTGATCTTAATCAGCCCACGTCCCATCTGGGATTTCTTAATGGTTAACTGTATACTTAAATAGAGCTATTCAAGTAAAAAACAAAGTGTTGGTAAATATTTGGTAGTGGATATTGGCAAGTATGCAAACTTGCAATTAAAAATTCTGATAAAAATAGGATTTGGTGCAGCATATAAAAGGAGATATAAACCTATTGATTTTTAACTTCTTTCTTTTAGAATTTGTGTCTATTTACCTAGGCACAGTCACTGGAGATGGAACCAAGGGAATGGCTTCTAGAACTGGCCATTTTCAAGGAAATAATGCCACCACTAGTGTTAAGTAGCTTCATTAACTTTCAGCTCTCTCATCTTCCATGAGGGGTGGAAAGAAATGGGGAAAGGTACTCTTCATGATACTTTTACAAAAGAGGTTGAGAGGAAAGTGTCAGGGGAGAGATGCCCATCCCCCACCCGCATAAATGGCAATGTTCTCCAGGTTTTGATTCTTTATTCATCTGTTAACGTGAGCCAATATTAAGGAAAGCAGTGTATGGATTCCTCTCAGAGAAAGAGGTGGGCAGTCAGGATCTGCTGATTTCACAAGATGGACTTTGTAATAATGATCACTGTTCATTTGTACTTTCTTCTGGGAGCAATGAGAAGGGCAATTCTGTCTCAGCTTTCATAATCCTCTGCAATGGTACAGAGTATTAATAAACTTCAAGGCCACGCTGCAACTAAACCAAGGAAAAAAATCCCCTCTGCCAGATTATCTAATACTCACTAAAATCTTATATAACAAGTTCAAATTTTAAAAAAAATAAAAGACACAAATTTAAACAAAAACTTTCCACTATTATATTCCCAAATAAATATGTTGAAAATCTCAAAGAAATAATTCCTCCTTTAAGTTCATATTCAATTAACTCTTAGCTAATGTAAAACATTTATTTAAGTTATTATTATATTTAAAGAATCTTAGGCTATTGGTAGATCTAAATGCTAACCTGTTCATATTTATTATTTTATAGGGAGATTTGGAATGGGGCCATTCTTTATTTAGGTACCTGGTACCATTTTTGCCACCTCAGATTCACTTTAAATGCCTTATATGAGTAAGTATGACATTAGCCTTGTCTTCAGTTTTCTTACCTGAAGAATGAAGATAAATATTAGCTACTCTACCGTACAAGGATGAAAAATCAATATATAAAGTGCCTAACCCTGAAGCTGTCACACAAGTTCCTTTCCTCCATTTTGGCTTAGTTTATAATTATGCCAATTTAAATTTTTTCTAATTGTTGGGGTCAGAGCTATGAGAGATTATATCACTGTTTGCAATCATTCCCTCCTTCCCTTTCCTTTCTGCTCCTCGGCAGCCTCCTCTTCTTCTTCCTCTTGTGTGATGAACTAAATCAGAAGATTAGAGGAAACAAAGACTTTATTAGCTGATGTGCTGCTGAGAAGACAGCCTGTGAAGTCATTAAGCAGGTAAACAGTTTTCTAGGGTTTTCAAAGCACAGAGCTATGCTGGCAACAAGCAGTAATGATTCTGGTAATGAAAACCACAAAATCTCAGTCATTCTGGCACACAGATTTCAGAAAAACAGAATTCAAGTTGTCTGAGCCATAACAAAAAGGGTCCTTAACAGCCTCCTAGGAAGATCTGAGTAGTTATTTCTCTGTCAGTTAGATTTAAACTTGTGTTCATGTGGAATTTTCTAGCAAAAAAGGAAATGAGGTCTGTTAAAGCATTATAAGAACAAGAGGATTCAGCCCTGTGATCCCTCACATCTGAATATTTAAATCTGGGATTTAAATATTCTTTACACACACACACACACACACACATATATATATATATATATACACACACATATATATATACACATACATACCCACACACCCACACACATATATGTACGTATATGTGTATATATGTAATTATGTACATGTAATATATGTATATATAATATATTTAATTATATATAATATATATGTAATTGTAAGATTATATGTATATATGGGTATATGTATATATATTATATATACTTCAAATGAATTAGAAATTTGTTTTCTTAGAACTTTATAGAATCTGTGTGATTAACAAAGGTGATTCATGTAAATAAATTATAATAGTCACAGGGACATAGCTCCAGATAAATGAAGATTGTTGTTCAGAACTTAAATTATTCTATGCCAAGTTTAGTTCACTTTCCCATAAGCCTTTTGAATCTTTTGAATTAGTGAAAATTCAAGATTATGTCAATGACCAAATATAATGTTGCAAGTTTTATAAACTTCTAAAGGATGAGTGTTTACACATCACAAACTACATGACTATAATTTCTGTACTAATAAATGTCAATTGTAGATACTTCTTGACTTAATATGAGATAACATTCCCATAAGTCCATTCTAAGTTGAAAATACTATAAGCACAAAAATGCATTTAACCCCCATAATCTACCAACATCATGACTTAGCCTAGTCTATTTAAAACATGCTAAGAACATCTTAGACAAAAACCATGTAACACAAAGTTTATTTTATGATAAAGTATGACAAGTTCATGTAATTTATTAAATATCTGTATTTAAAAGTGCTTGCAATTCCTCTGTCATTTATTTTTTTAAAAAAATAAATAAAAAATAAAAGTGCTTGCAACATAGTACATCATATTGTTCCTTGGTTTTTTTGCTCTCCTGACTGACTATCTGAGTAGGAGCTGTAGCTCCCTGTTCCAGCCCAGCCTCACAAGAGAATATCATACCCCATTATCCTAGTCCTGAAAAAAATATGTGCAGTACAATTTGTACTAAATACATAAAATGTTTAAAATTTGCAATTGTGCAAAAAAAACCAAACAACCATTTCAAATGTCAAACTACCTGTAATTTCAAAGCTATGTATTCATTCTGAAAGTTCTAAATATACTCATGAAATTTTGCAGTATAATCCTCATATTTATATATTTTAAGTGGATATAGAGAGTCGTAATTTTGATAGCATTTCAGTATCAGGGACACAAATTTGTTTACTGGCTGGTTGATTTTTACACAACTGTGTTTCTTTTTACTATATTCCATTATGGATTTGCTTTTATTTCTTGGAAAGAGTAACTTTTTTTTTTTTTTTTTTTTTAGAGAGAGAGAGAGAGAGAGAGAGAGAGAGAATTTTAATATTTATTTTTTAGTTCTCGGCAGACACAACATCTTTGTTTGTATGTGGTGCTGAGGATCGAACCCAGGCCGCACGCATGCCAGGCGAGCGCGCTACCGCTTGAGCCACATCCCCAGCCCAGAAAGAGTAACTTTTATGTGTTTGTTGTTCTTTTTTCTTTTTTTTTTTTTTTTTTTGCTGTGGCTTTTGGACCAGGGTGTTTCTTTTTACCATATTTCACAACAGAATTACTTTCATTTTATAAAGAGTTATCTTTAGTCTATAAATATACAGGGGGTATATTTTTGTTGTTGTCAATTGCACAGACTTTGAGTGGTACATCTGCTTTCATGCCATAAATCCTAAGATTAAATCGCAGTTTTCTCCCAAATGGGATGAAACGGATTTGAATTGGACACCAGAAAAGAAGACTGCTGTGCTATTTGTTACAGCTGGCCAACTTTGCTCAATTGAAGCAACAGGAATGTGTTGAAAACCAGGATGCTTCCATAAGGTCATTATGAAGCTCGCTCGTGGAATTGCTAGTGTAAAATTTCAAAGAATCTTCCCATGGAGCATGGGTATTTCAGTACAACCAAGGTAGTAATCTTCTCTATTTATACAGCTAAGCATACCAAAACTTGTTATGTGAAAGGAGTATGAGGGATTTTTCACATAAGTTTGTTGCTTATAAAGTTTTGAATACTTTTCTTCTAAGTCCATTAGTCCTTATTAAACGACAGTAGAAGGAAGTTTATTTTTAAAATATTGCATTTTAAGGAGTCAAATTTGTCTGCAAAAAGGTTTTTAGATTAAGTCTAGGGCCTTGCAAATGCTAGGCAAATGTTCTGTCACTGAGATATAATCCCAGACCTTTTTATTTTGAGATGGAGTCTCACTAAGATACCCAGGCTGGCCTTGCATGATCCTCCTGCCTCAGCCTCCCCAGTAGGTGGGGTTACAGAAATGTTCCAAAGCACTTGGCTTTCAATTATTTTGTATTTTGTTTTGTTCTTTAACAATCCTTGGGAAAGAATTAGGGAAACAAAACAAAACAGAAGGAGCATGAGTCACCATTAAAAAGAAATTAAGGAATTAGGAATTACATAGTCAAAAATTCTCTGGGAAACGTTCTTTGTTGTAGCACTAGAAACTAAACATTATTCCCTCCATCACCACCAACAAATTTTTTGTTCTAAAGAATAAAAACTAAATTAATCAAAATGTAATTTCACAATATAAGGCACTGAATGGAGGAGTTTATAGTTAAATCCCAGACTGCTAATTTGGGTGTGTCTCTGGTATTCATTGCATTTCATTGGAAAGACTTGAAACTCTCCTATGGTAACGTTCCTTTAAATGCCTTCATTGTGTCTTATTTTAGTTATGTTCAAAATTAGATACCCATGAAGACCTAATCCATACTCAGGGGTCACATTTAAAAAAATAAATAAATAAACTCAGTAGGTGAATACCTAAGAAATTAATAGTTAATGTTAAATTAGTATTGTTTTATAAAGTTCTAATTACAAAATAAAGGCAGATCTGTTTCTATGCTTCCTCTATTTAATTGCTTTTTTTTTTTTTTTTGGAAATCCCTCCAAGCACACCACTGTTTGCCTTTTGATTGCCTTTTAGGTCACTGTTTATAGTAACTAAGCAAGCAGAAAAAAATGGCAGCCAGTACAGTGAGCAGATGGCTAACACTGTCTCCTCCATGAGACTCCTGCTAACATAGAAGTCTGCTCAAGACTACATGGTAAATAGTGTTTATCATAGGTAGGATCGTTATCCCTTTAGCCCTTTCATTAGTTCTTTGACCCCTACAGTTCAGCATTAATGGAACCATAACTTCCTATTCCTGAGGCCTCTGTGCTATTCCACCAGTGCCCTGGTAATGGAGTGTGTGTTTACTGCAGCTACATTACAGAGCTTCGTATTGCCTGCCCCTAGCACCAGCCCCACACAGTTGTGGGTCTTTGACACACACTGGTAAAGTTCTGCAATGAACTGTGCTTATTAGAGCCCACCAGGAAGGCAAGCTTCTTAGTCTAATTAGCTCCCCGGAGAACAATGGCTGCCTTCACAGCTGGAAAGCTAGAAGAAATTTAAAGTATGAAAAGCGCAGAAAAGGCACCTGTAATTAAATTTCCTTTCTCTTTCTTTTCCTTGCTTTCTTCCTTCCTATGTGCACTTGCAATCCTTTTAATCTCCATCTTAATTAGCAAAATATCATTATATAATTTGGTAATTACAAATTCTACCTGCTGAAGGTCATGTCTTTAATTGCTAGATGACATTGATCTTGTTTTTCTTTTAGTGAAAATTCGATAGAGAAATGTGTACCCAGGATTTGTGGGAAAAAGTAAAATAGTTCAGAATCTTCACTGTTTAGAAAAAAAAATTCATTTTATATAGGATATCATTCTACTATTTCCACTGAATAGACTTGATTGTGGTATTAGGCTAATTCTCCTAATACTTTTCATTTCCTTCTGATATTTTCTCATTCTCCTTCTGTCTGTTGTTTTATTCACCCTATCATGGCACCACAGCCTTCCTGTTGATAGCTGACAGTCTGTTGACTTTTGTTATGAATGTACCAATTATCGTTTTAATAGCTTCCAACTTCTCTCAAGAGTGATGTGGTAAACTGTGTAAGCAACGCATAGCAGGTGGTGGCAACTGCATATTATCACACTTGTGAATAACCAAAATTCAGTTGACTTGATGACCTCAGATTACATTTTCCATCCATCTGGGAAAATGAAATAGAGTGTCTAATATCATCACACTCTAATGTTCAAATATTTATCTAGTAAATGGCCATCTCTTGAGACATATCCCTGGTATATATGTGGAACTGGGATTGTAATGAAGATCTAAATATTTCTTAGTACATTTGTCTAGACTTGGGAAAAGCATGTTTTGAAGGTCACTGGGGAATGGAAATGCTAATAACTATGGTAATTAAAATTATCTTGCAGTTCCAGAGTTCTTTTGTAAACATCTTACTGAGTCTTCTAGGAACACAATAGAAAGAAGTCTGTTCAAATAACTGACAGGATAGCTTCAGAATCTCTGGATCTGAGATTTTTGAAGTCTACAATAAAGTCAAGATTTTTTACTCCCTAATTTTCATTCTCAGAGGCTATATTTGCACAACACAATCAACCCTGCTGTTTCAATCAAGTTAGTGAGGGGGAAAAAAAGTCAGGAGAACCAGATGTTTGGTATTTTGTACATGAAACAGCTGGTTGATTGTCTGAATTTTTCATTTTTGAACTAATCTTGCTGTCATGTTATAGAAACATCCCAAATACTGATTTCTCTGCTTGTGAAATGTAAATAGCTTCCTTCAGAGGGACTCTGTGGGGTGAGCTACTTAGATCAACAGGAAATGGTTTAGATTGACTGCATGGCAGTAGTAGATAGTGAAAGAGAGGATACAAGGATATTCAAGGAAAATTAAATTTTTAATCTTCATTAGAACTCCTACAAATTTAATTCTGAATTCAGAAACATAGTATCATAACTGCAATAAAGAATCAACTTTAAAAAAATACTAAAACAATCTATCCACAGCTCATGGAATTATTGATGATTTCAATCTGTGATTTTTGCCATTATGAGAATTTGGGTCTAATTGCATTTGTACATGCCACCTTTACTATCATAGTTTTTTTTTTATTTATGTAGAAACTTGATTCATTCTGTAAAGTGTTTTTTTAAAAAAGCAATGTGTATATAGCCCCTTAAATAAATCAATTCCAGCACCATAGAGGAAGGCCTAACATTAACAAATTTTAAGTATATACATAAATAAATATTTCATGAAAAAGTAACAATGAGGTCAAGTTAGTATTCTTACCAATGTTTCAAACACTTTTGCCTATAAGCATACAATGCATTCTAACCTGAGCTGTTTTTCTGAATTGTTAGTTTGATATGTATACACCAAGTATGTACCTGTGCCAAGTTATATAGTGAAGTAAAGCAATTACCTGGTGAATGCAATGCAGTATTTTGTCTACCATTCAGTAATTCATTAAAAAATGTTTATCAAAAAGCTAGTATATGAACAAAATTATACCCAGTATTATAAGGGGATACATAGACGAGGTTGATGGGAACATGAGGATAAGAGAATAATTCTATAAAATGCGCACACTATCCTGAACTCCCCATGTGCTTTCTTTGACAAAAAGTAATCAGCCTGCAGCCCTACCTGGACTCGCAGGGGCCAAGGTCTGGTAGCCTGTATAGGTCATGAATGATGGGAGGAGCACAAGGGTGCAGGAGGGGGAGATTGAGAGGATGATGACTTTTTATCAAAGATAGGACCATAGGTTGTTAACCTCTGTGATCTTGTTCCTGGGTACTGAGTTGAAAACAATTAAACTCCTAGTCCCAATCTTAGGCAAATACTGAGAGAAGACAATAATTAAAAGAGAGGTTCTGGGGTCTATAAAAAAGCCAAGACGTACCCCCTCCTGTGGAAATCCAGTTCTGGGGGCCTTTCTCTTGGGACAAGTCCATCTCTGTCCCTTTCTTAAATAGAACTTGCTTTCTACACTTGTCTTTGTGCTTCTCAGGTGATTAGTTTTCAACACTGAGAGAACAAGGACCTGTACTGATTTCCAAGACCAGTGTCAGTACTTTTAGAATATAAGTGTGTATGTACAATGAATAGTTTTGAAGCATTAATAGTTTAAGGCATGAAATATATGCAACTAGCAATGCAAAAATAATAATACTTATATTATTAGAAAATGATTATTTCCTGATAGTGGTGATTGAGAAAATGAATAATGAATAAGACAGCTATTGAGAGACTAATTCTAAAAAGTGGTTATGAAGGGATATTACAGGTAGACTGATCAATAGGAATCAAGGTCCACTGGAGAGAGAGTATGATCAGAGGTAATCGGTTTGGATGTAGCTCCAGTAATGACTACAAGCACATCTAGAAATAAGAATATGGGCTTCAAATAAATTCTAGTAGAGTTCATGTAGTACACAGATAAGATTCAATGCAACTGTTTGTGGTATAGAGAAAGTAATATTTTTACTACTCTTAACAGTGTAAAAATGTTCTTTCTTTGCTTTTGCTAGCTGTTATGGGTTGAATTGTGCCCACTCAAAACAAAAAATATTTTGAAGACTTAAACCCCAGTATTTCAGAATACTTTATTTGGAAATAGGGTCAATTGTTGATGTAATTAAATTTAAAAGAGGCCTTATTGAAGTAGAGCCTTAAGATGTGGATATCAAGATAAGTTGGTATCTGAAGTCAGGTTTTATATAATACTGTGTTGGAACAACCAAAAGGATATAGAGGCTGACAAAGGAGACTATTTTTACATATTTATTAGTAATAAATATAATAAATACATAAGCAGAGTTTATTACTTATTAGAATAAAACCCTTGAATTCTAATTGCTATTCCTATTAAAAATATAGTGGGGTCAACACATACACATGAAAACCGTCTATCAGAATAATTGAGAAAAAAATCTAGTAAGAAATATAGCTGAAGATTTGTAAAATAACTCAATCTTAATTTTCAAAGAATCAGAAAAGTGCTGGGGATGTGGCTCAAGTGGTAACGCGCTCACCTGTCATGCACGGGGCGCTGGGTTCGATCCTCAGTACCACATAAAATAAAATAAAGATGTTGTGTCCACCGAAAACTGAAAAATAAATATTAAAAAATTCTCTCTCTCTCTCTCTCATCTAAAAAATAAATAAATAAAAGGAATCAGAAAAAATGAAAATACTGATTGGTATAAAATGATGAAGGTTTAGCACAAATGAAAACTGAGCATTATCTCCAAAATTATGTGTTAGTACGAACTATTTTAAAAACAATTTTAATATTATAATAATAAATATAATATAATTTAATATAAAGTTCAAATAAATTTAAATAAACAATATAAATTTAAAATAAATTTAATTTAATAATAAATAATTTAAGATAATATATATGTAATGTTCACTGGCATAAAGTAAATAAGTGACAATGACATAAAATAGTGTCTGAATTAAATGAGATTAAAAATTGTGAAACAGCCAGGCTTTGTGGCGCAGGCTAGTAATCCCAGTGGCTCAGAAGGCTGAGGCAAAAAGATCGTGAGTTCAAAGCCAGCCTCAGCAAAAGCGAGGTGCTAAGCAACTCAGTGAGATCCTGTCTCTAAATAAAATACAAAATAGGGCTGGGGATGTGACTCAGTGGTCAAGTGCCCCTGAGTTCTATACTTGATACCCAAACCCCCTCCAAAAAAGGTGTGAAACAAATAATTTCAGACTAGTAATGAATAACAATAATAATATATAACTAACACTTATTATTTCCTTTAAAAGAAACAGAACTCTAAGCAACTCATGAACCCTAACTTTTTTTCTTACAAACAATTTTGTAGGGTAATTACTATTACTATTTCCATTGATAGGTCAGAATCCTAAGGTATAGAGAAGTTGGATAACTAGCATTAGGTCACTTAGTGTTAGGAAGGACAAATGAAATATAAACCCGGACAGACTGGCTCCAGAATCTCCAACCCAATATACCATTACTCAACCTGTCACAAAAAAAGAAATGCTGTTTTTCATTAAAAAAAAAAAAATCAGATTGGAAAGGTAATAAATGTTGACTTTAAAACATGGAAAATGTATAAAAGTTCAAAGGTAAAGGGCTTGGGGTTGTTGCTCAGTGGCAGAGTGCTTGCCTAGGATGTGAGGCACTGGGTTCAATCCTCAGCACTACATATAAATAGATGAATAAAATGAAGGTCTATCAACAACTAAAAAACAATATTAAAAAAAGTTCAAAGATAAAAATAAAATCAAGTATACACCTAGCACAGCTTGATAAATTCTATTTTCATTTTAATATCTACCAGCTTTATGTGTTACAAGTTTGGGTGTGTACTCTGCACACTTATCCTGATCACTTATTTGAAACATTAAATCACTTAATATTCATTTTTTTCATAACTAATTATGCAATTTAATTTTAAAACATCTTGAAATACATATAACAAACAAATTTAGACATAAAATAGTCACATTTATAAACTCATTTTCAAAAGGTGATTTTATAAAAATGTAAAAGTTTCTGTCCACATCCATTAAAATAACTTCTGTACTATCTAAATACTGAAAAATCAACAAAATGGGAATTTTGCATCCATACTCATATACTTTAAACAAGTTTTACAAATAATTCTTTTAAAAGTATTTAGTGATACTTTTTAAACCTTTCAACGATTAAAAAAATAAATATTTTTGAGGGCTCTACTTAAAAATACTTTATTGTGGTCAAAAAGCTTAACATGGATCTACTCTCTTCCATTTTGAGGTTCACAACATATTATCGTAGGCTGTGTGTACACAGTTGCAAGACAAATCTCTAGAGCTTACTCATTTTGTTTGATGAGAACACTGTGCCCATTAACTGCTCCCCATTTCTTCTATGCCCATTCCATTTTAATACTATTCCATTCCATGGGCTATACATTTGGTTATTTTATTTTTTGTTATTTTTTAAAATATTTATTTTTTAGTTTTGGGTGGACAAAATATCTTTATTTTACATCTATGTGGTGCTGAGGATGGAACCCACTGCCTTATGCATGCTAGGCAAGCACTCTACCACTGAGCCACAACCCCAGCCCCAAATTTGATTATTTTAGACATACTGAAATCACGCAACATTTGTCTTTCTGTGATTAACTCATTTCATTTAGTATAATGTGTTCCAAGTTCTTCCTTATTGTTACATATTTCAGAATATCCTTTAAAAAAAAAATCTGATGCTAGACTCGGTGGCGCATTCCTATAATCCCAGCAGCTCAGGAGGCTGAGACAGGAGTATTGCAAATTCAAAGCCAGCCTCAGCAATGGTGAGACACTAAGCAACTCAGTGAGACCCTGTCTCTTAATAAAATACAAAATCAGGCTGGGGAAGTGTCTCAGTGGTCGAGTGCCCCTGAATTCAACTGGGTACAAAAAAAAAAAAATCTGAATAATATCCATCCTGTAAACAGACTATCCTTTCTTTAGCCAATCATCTGTCCATTGACATTTAAGTTGTTTCTGTATCTTGCTTATTATGATAATTCTACAATGAACATAGACATACTAATATCCCTTCAAGATCCTGATTTCAATTCTCTTGATGAAATATCATATAGTGAGATTGCTTGATCATATTATAGTTCTATTTTCCATTTTTAGAGGACTCATCAAACTTATAGTGGCTGTACCACTTTGTCTTTCCACCAATAGTGTACAAGGATTTTAATTTCTTGATATAACTGACAACATTTATTGACTTGTTTTTTTTTTTGATAATAGCCATCCTGAAAGGTGTAAGGTAATATCTCATGCTTGTGATTTGCATTTCCCTAATGATTAGTAATGTTAAGCATTGTTTCCTGTTTGAATATCTTCTAAGATGAATTATTTATTCAGGTCCTTATCCCATTTTTAATGAAATTATTAATTTTTCAGTTTTTAAGTCTGCATTTTTAATTAGAAATTTGATATTTGTAGTGGGAGAGTGATCAAAATACAATATATTGTCAGGAGCTAATATTGAATATTCAAGAAAAATAATTTACTGAAGCCATTTATTTTTGTCCTCTTTTAAATTTTTTTAATTGGCACATAATAATTGTACTTATTTATGGAATATAGTCGAATAATTTAATACATCTGTGTTGAAAACTTTCAAATTCTTCTAGATTTTTTTTTATTTTTAAAACTTTTTATTTTTTTATTTATGTATTTTTTTTTAATTTTTATTTTTGGTTGTTCAAAACATTACATAGTTCTTGGCATATCATATTTCACACATTTGATTCAAGTGGGTTATGAACTACCATTTTTACCCCGTATACAGATTGCAGAATCACATCAGTTACACATCCACTGTTTTACATATTGCCATACTAGTGTATGTTGTATTCTGCTGCCTTTCCTATCCTCTACTATCCCCCCTCCCCTTCCCTCCCCTCCCATCTTTTCTCTCTACCCCCTCTACTGTCATTCATTTCTCCCCCTTGTTTTTTTTTCCCTTTCCACTCACATCCTCTTGTATGTAATTTTGTATAACAATGAGGGTCTCCTTCCATTTCCATGCAATTACCCTTCTCTCTCCCTTTCCCTCCCACCTCTCGTCCCTGTTTAATGTTAATCTTCTTCTCATGCTCTTCCTCCCTACTCTGTTCTTAGTTGCTCTCCTTATATCAAAGAAGACATTTGGTATTTGTTTTTAGGGATTGGCTAGCTTCACTTAGCATAATCTGCTCTAATGCCATCCATTTCCCTGCAATTCCATGATTTTCTCATTTTTTAGTGCAGAGTAATACTCCATTTTGTATAAATGCCATATCTTTTTTATCCATTCATCTATTGAAGGGCATCTAGGTTGGTTCCACAGTCTAGCTATTGTGAATGGTGCTGCTATGAACATCGATGTAGCAGTGTCCATGTTGTATGCTCTTTTTAGGTCTTTAGGGAAGAGACCGAGAAGGGGAATAGCTGGGTCAAATGGTGGTTCCATTCCCAGCTTTCCAAGAAATCTCCATACTGATTTCCAAATTGGCAACACCAATTTGCAGTCCCACCAGCAATGTACAAGTGTACCCTTTTCCCCACATCCTCACCAGCACTTGTTGTTGTTTGACTTCATAATGCTTTCCAATCTTACTGGAGTGAGATGGTATCTTAGGGTGGTTTTGATTTGCATTTCTCTGACTGCTAGAGATGGTGAGCATTTTTTCATGTACTTATCGATTGATTGTATGTCCTCCTCTGAGAAGTGTCTGTTCAGGTCCTTGGCCCATTTGTTGATTGGGTTATTTGTTTTCTTATTGTTTAACTTTTTGAGTTCTTTGTATACTCTGGATATTAGGGCTCTATCTGAAGTGTGAGGAGTAAAAATTTGTTCCCAGGATGTAGGCTCCCTATTTACCTCTCTTATTGTTTCTCTTGCTGAGAAAAAAAAAAAAACTTTTTAGTTTGAGTAAGTCCCATTTGTTGATTCTAGTTATTAACTCTTGTGCTATGGGTGTCCTATTAAGGAATTTGGAGCCCGACCCCACAATATGTAGATCTGAGCCAACTTTTTCTTCTATCAGACGCAGTGTCTCTGATTTGATATCAAGCTCCTTGATCCATTTTGAGTTAACTTTAGTGCATGGCGAGAGAAAGGGATTCAGTTTTATTTTGTTGCATATGGATTTCCAGTTTTCCCAGCACCATTTGTTGAAGATGCTATCCTTCCTCCATTGCATGTTTTTAGCCCCTTTATCAAATATAAGATAGTTGTAATTTTGTGGATTGGTCTCTGTGTCCTCTATTCTGTACCATTGGTCCACCTGCCTGTTTGGTACCAGTACCATGCTGTTTTTGTTACTATTGCTCTGTAGTATAGTTTGAAGTCTGGTATCTCTATACCGCCTGATTCACACTTCCTGCTTAGAAATGTTTTTGCTATTCTGGGTCTTTTATTTTTCCATATGAATTTCATGATTGCTTTATCTATTTCTACAAGAAATGCCGTTGGGATTTTGATTGGCATTGCATTAAACCTATAGAGAACTTTTGATAATATCTCCATTTTGATGATGTTACTTCTGCCTATCCATGAACAGGGTATATTTTTCCATCATCTAAGATCTTCTTCTATTTCTCTCTTTAGGGTTCTGTAGTTTTCATTGTATAAGTCTTTCACCTCTTTTGTTAGGTTGATTCCCAAGTATTTTATTTTTTTTGAAGATATTGTGAATGGAGTGGTTGTCCTCATTTCCATTTCAGAGGATTTGTCGCTGATATACAGGAATGCCTTTGATTTATGCGTGTTGATTTTATATCCTGCCACTTTGCTGAATTCATTTATTAGCTCTAATAGTTTCTTTGTAGAGCCTTTTGGGTCTGCTAGGTATAGAATCATTTCACCTGAAAATAGTGATAATTTAAGTTCTTCTTTTCCTATTTTTATGCCTTTAATTTCTTTCGTCTGTCTAATTGCTCTGGCCAGTGTTTCGAGAACTATGTTGAACAGAAGTGGTGAGAGAGGGCATCCCTGTCTTGTTTCAGATTTTAGAGGGAATGCCTTCAATTTTTCTCCGTTCAGAATGATACTAGCCTGAGTCTTAGCATAGATAGCTGTTACAATATTGAGGTATGTTCCTGTTATCCCTAGTTTTTCTAGAGTTTTGAACATAAAGGGATGCTGTACTTTGTCAAATGCTTTTTCTGCATCTATCGAAATGATCATATGATTCTTATCTTTAAGTCTATTGATATGGTGAATAACATTTACTGATTTCAGTATATTGAACCAGCCTTGCATCCCAGGGATGAATCCTACTTGATCATGATGCACCATCTTTTTGGTATGTTTCTGTATCCGATTGGCCAGAATTTTATTGAGGATTTTTGCATCTATATTCATTAGAGATATTGATCTGTGGTTTTCTTTCTTTGAAGTGTCTTTGTCTGGTTTAGGAATCAGGGTGATGTTGGCCTCATAGAATGAATTTGGAAGTTCTCCCTCTTTATCTATTTCCTGAAATAGCTTGAAAAGTATAGGTATTAGTTCTTCTTTAAGGGTTTTGTAAAACTCTGCTGTATACCCATCCGGTCCTGGGCTTTTCTTAGTTGGTAGTCTTTTGATGGCTTCTTCTATTTCCTCAATTGATATTGATCTGTTTAGGTTGTGTATATCCTCCTGACTCAATCTGGGCAGATCATATGACTTAAGAAATTTATCGATGCCTTCACTATCTTCTATTTTATTGGAGTATAAGGATTCAAAATAATTTCTAATTATCTTCAGTATTTCTGAAGTGTCTGTTGTGATATTGCCTTTTTCATCCCGTATGCTAGTAATTTGAGTTCTCTCTCTTCTTCTCTTCGTTAGCATGGCTAAGGGTCTGTCGATCTTATTTAATTTTTCAAAGAACCAAGTTTTAGTTTTGTCAATTTTTTCAATTGTTTCTTTTGTTTCAATTTCATTGATTTCAGCTCTGATTTTAATTATTTCTTGCCTTCTACTTCTTTTGCTGTTGTTTTGCTCTTCTTTTTCTAGGATTTTGAGATGAAGTGTGAGATCATTTATTTGTTGGTTTTTCCTTTTTTTAAGGAATGAACTCCAAGCAATGAATTTTCCTCTTAGAACTGCTTTCATTGTGTCCCAGAGATTCCGATATGTTGTATCTGTGTTTTCATTTATCTCTAAGAATTTTTAAATTTCCTCCTTGATGTCTTCTATAACCCATTGATCATTCAGTAAACTATTGTTCATTCTCCAAGTGATGCATGATTTTTCCTTCCTTCTTTTATTGTTGATTTCCAGTTTCATTCCATTATGATCAGATAGGATGCATGGTATTATCTCTACTCCTTTATAATTTCTAAGAGTTGCCCTGTGACATAATATATGATCTATTTTTGAGAAGGATCCATGTGCTGCTGAGAAAAAAGTGTAACTGCTAGATGTTGGGTGGTATATTCTATATATGTCAATTAAGTCTAGGTTATTAATTGTGTTATTGAGTTCTATAGTTTCCTTATTCAACTTTTGTTTGGAAGATCTGTCCAGTGGCGAGAGAGGTGTGTTGAAGTCTCCCATAATTATTGTATGGTGGTCTATTAGACTCTTGAAATTGAGAAGAGTTTGTTTGATGAACATAGCTGCACCATTGTTTGGGGCATATATATTTATGATTGTTATGTCTTGTTGGTGTATGGTTCCCTTGAACAGTATGTAGTGTCCCTCTTTATCCCTTTTGATTAACTTTGGCTTGAAATCTATTTTATTTGATATGAGTATGGACACTCCTGCTTGTTTCTGAAGTCCATATGAGTGATATGATTTTTCCAAACATTTCACCTTCAGTCTATGTATGTCTTTTCCTATCAAATGTGTCTTTTGTAGGCAGCATATTGTTGGATCTTTTTTTTTTTTTTTATCCATTCTACTAGCCAGTTTCTCTTGATTGGTGAGTTTAAGCCATTAACATTTAGGGTTACTATTGAGATATGGATTGTTCTTCCAGCCACATTTGTTTATTTTTGTTACTTAACATGGTTTGTTTTTCCTCTTTGATTATTTTTTCCCTTTACTGTACTACCTCCCGCTATTGGTCTTCATTGTTATTTTCCATTTCCTCTTCCTGTAATGTTTTGCCGAGGATGTTTTGAATTGCTGGTTTTCTAGCTGTAAATTCTTTTAACTTTTGTTTATCATGGAATGTTTTAATTTCATCTTCCATCCTGAAGCTTAATTTCACTGGATAAATAATTCTTGGTTGGAACCCATTTTCTTTCAGCGTTTGAAATATGTTGTTCCAGGATCTTCTAGCTTTCAGAGTCTGTGTTGAAAGATCAGCTGTTATCCTGATTGGTTTACCCCTAAATGTAATCTGCTTCCTTTCTCTTGTAGCTTTTAAAATTCTCTCCTTATTCTGTATGTTGGGCATCTTCATTATAATGTGTCTAGGTGTGGATCTCTTATGATTTTGCACATTTGGCGTCCTGTAGGCTTCTAGGATTTGGGATTCTGTTTCATTCTTCAAGTCTGGGAAGTTTTCTCGTATTATTTCATTGAACAGATTGCTGATTCCTTTGGTTTGGAACTCTATACCTTCCTGTATCCCAATAACTCTTAAGTTTGGTCTCTTGATGTTATCCCATATTTCTTGGATGTTCTGCTCATGGTTTCTTAACAGTCTCGCTGAGCTGTCTATGTTCTTTTCAAGTTGAAATACTTTGTCTTCATTGTCTGTTGTTCTATCTTCTAAGTGTTCTACTCTGCTGGTAGTATTCTCATTTGAGTTTTTAATTTGGTTTATTGCTTCCTGCATTTCTAGGATCTCTGTTTGTTTGTTTTTTATAACCTCTATCTCCCTGTATAGTTGATCTTTTGCTTCTTGGGTTTGTTTATGTAATTCATTGTCGAAGTGATCTTTCATTGTTTGATTTTGCTGTCTAATGTCTTCCTTGAGACTCCAGATCATCTGAAGCATGTATATCCTGAATTCTTTATCTGACATTCCATCTGCTGCAGATATTACCTCTTCTAAAGTTGAGTTGACCTGCATTGCTTGTGGTCCTTTCTTTCCTTGTCTCTTCATACTGCTCGCGTTTCTTTCTGCTTTGTGAAACTGTTGTGTTATTGAATTTTCCCCCTATATATTTATATTGCTCTTGTATAGTTGCAAAGTCTCCCTTTTGTGGAGAAAGACAATGTTAACAGTTCTCAATATCAATAGTACATCATCTAAGCATACGTTTTCCTTATTACTACATTTATAGCTAGACTCTATGTCTACAAATGTTGGTTTCGATTATCGTTTACAAATATAGTCATTAGTTTCATGAAAGGCATAACGTTTCTGGTAGCTTGAAGAAAGGTGTAGGATGTTATGTTTATGGGGAAAGGAGTGAGGGTATGGGTTAATCTAACTTAGTAACTTTGGAGAGTTCTAACCAATAGATGGGTAATTTATGGAAGAATGTATAGATTCAAATTCCTATCTGTATTTATAAGATTACCCTACTTATGAATAGTAAAATTTAGGGGGTTGCAAGTGGGATAGAGGGAGTAAGAGGGAGGAAAACAAATAACAAGGAAAGGAAGAGAAAAAGAGAGCGGGAAAAAGAAAATACGAGAAAAGAGAAAAGAAATAAAAAGGGGGAAGGGAAGTGGGGCATATGCAATTCCTCTATAGTATATTATTCTGGTGATTCAGTTGTTAAAGACCTTTTTCGTGCACAATTTTTGGTTTCACATATGTTGAGGTTGCAAAGACCCAAGGGGGAAGGGTAGAGGAGACTGGGTGAATGGCTGAAAAGAGAGAGAGAAGAGAGAAAAAGAAAGAAAAAAAAATGTCTCTCAGAACTCTGTTTTCATTTCTTCCAGTTGGTGGCATTGTCTATTCCTAGCTGAGTCTCTGGGTTCAGGATGGTGGTGGTAGTCTGTGTGAGAGGACTTGAGCTTCCACCTGTGGCCTCTCTACTCTTATTCTCTGAGATGTAAACCAGGTGCCTGATCCGCTGCAGAACCGCACTGGTAGCCATGCCAACCGGTTGGCGGGTTTTAAGGGTTGGTGGGATTTTCCAAGAAGAGTTCCATCAGTTTTTCTCATAAGGTGTTTGATGAGGTGGGGGTGTTGGGGAAACCTTATGTTTGTCAAGAGCTCGGTCAAGTGACCGCACGGGTGGGCGGCAGGGTCCCTCCTCCAGTTGGAGTGGTCTGTGTATTGCACCTGCCGGAGGCTGGGCTCCTCCAACTGGGGAGGTCTGTCTACCGCGCAGGTGGGCCGCTGAGCCCCTTCTCCAGGTCGCGTGGTCTGCCTACCGTGCAGGCACAGGTGGCGGCTGGGTCCCTCCTCCAATTGGGGTGATCCGTCTACCGCGCTGGCGGGCCACTGGGCCCCTTCTCCTGGTCGCGCGGTCTGCCTACCGTGCAGGCAGTGGCTGGGCACCTCCTCCAATTGGAGTGATCTGCCTACCATGCCGATGGGCCGCTGGGCCCCTTCTCCCTCTTCTAGTTCTTTTAAAAATATAGTAAATCATGCTAAAATCAGGTCATCTGTCATTATATGATGCTATATAATATTATAAATCATTTCTCTTTTAGTATATTTCAGTAATAATTATCTATTCCTTTTTGTTTTTCTCCTCATATATGTTCCAGTTTCTAGTGATGACAATTTACTCTCCTCTATAAAAAATATATTTAGCTTTTACACATGAATGAGAATATACAATATTTGCATTTCTGTACCTGGCTTATTTTACTTAAAATAAGGTTCTCTACTTCCATCCATATTGGCGAAAATGACAAGATTTCATTCTTTCTATGGCTATCCATACATACATTATGAGAACTGATATTGTTAAAATGTAACCAATGTAGTCTACAGATTCAATGCAATTCCCATCAAACACCATTGGCATTCTTCACAGGAATAGAAAAAATATATCCTAAAATCCATATAGATCCTCAAAAGACCTGAATATCTAAAGCAATATTGAGCAAAAATAAATAAATAAATAAAATGGAAGCATCTCAACACGGAACACACCACAAAGTTATCTTAACCAAAACAGCATAATTCTGACATACAAACATGACACATTGACTCATGGAACAAAATGGAAAATCCAGAAATAAAACCATATATATCTAGCTAACTGATATTAAGGGGCCAAAAAAATATACATTGGGGGCTAGGGATGTGGCTCAAGTGGTATCACTATTGCGCTCGCCTGGCATGCGTGAGGCGCTGGGTTGGAGCCTCAGCACCACATATAAACAAAGATGTTGTGTCTGCTGAAAACTAAAAAATAAATATTAAAAAATTTTCTCTCTCTTCTCTCTCTCTCTCTAAAAAAAAAAACATACATTGGAGAAAGGAATATCTCTTAAATAATGGTGTTGGGAAAACGGGATATTCTTATACTAAAGAATCAAACTAGATTCCTATATCTACCCATATACAAAAATCAACTCAAAGTGGATCAAAGACAATATAAGATCTGAAGCAAGGAAACTACTAAAATAACATAGGAAAAACATTTTAAGACATCAAAGTAGACAAAGAGCTTTTGGATAAGATTTCAAGAGAATAAGAAACAAAAACAGAAGTGGACAAATAAGGGAACAGTAAATAGAGACAAGAATTACCTATAGAAAGTGAGAAACTACTTGCAGAGCACTCAGCTTACAAGGGATTAATATTATAGAATATACAGGGAACTCAAAAATTCAACAACAAAATCATTTTGGTTTTATTTTTTTTGAAAGACCTTTAATTTTTGTTTCCTTTTGTTTAACATAAATTGGTAATATTCAACCAAACCACTAACAAATGGAATGCCAAAAATGTTCACGCTTCAAGGTGTTAGGACAGGAATTGAGCTTAGCAAGTGAAGCATGAAAGCATTAATACTCTGATATTTATATCTACTAATGCACAGGGGATCTTATCAAACTATAAAATGAGAGCAGTAATGGAGCCCAAGACTTTATTTTGAAAGTAACTGAGGTAATTTGGTGCATATTTGAGTGTTTGAAGAAAATTTTCTAGAAATGAGACTAATTCGATTTGAAAACAGGTATATTTTTTAGGTCTAAATTACCCTACAGAAGTTTTATATTGACTTTTGTCAGCAAATACTATTAACATAAAATGTCTTTGAGTTTAAAAAGCAGCCCTGAAAGATCATGTTAGGTCTATCAAGATCAAAGTGTGAAATATGATATATCAAGAACTATGTAATGTTTTGAACAACCAACAATAAAAACATTAAAAAAAAATAAAGTATTTTCAAAGTGTTAGAGGACCTTAATAAAATAATTTTATTGAGTTAAAAAAATAAATAAAGACTAAAGAGAAAAAAAAAGATGTAATCTCAAAAATGTCAGACAAGAGATACAAATTAGTTGGGAGAAGATAATGCTAAGTGAAGTTAGCCAATCCAAAAAAAAACAAATGCCAAATGTTTTCTCTGATATAAGGAGGCTGACTTATAGTGGGGTAGGGAGGGGGAGCATGGGAGGAGTAGATGAATTCTAGATAGGGCAGAAGGGGTGGGACAGGGGAGGGGGCTAGCAAGGATGGTGAAATGTGATGGACATCATTATCCAAAGTACAAGTATGAAGACAGGAATTGGTGTCAACATACTTTATATACAACCAGAGATGTGAAAAACCGTGCTGTATATATGTAAAAAGAATTGTAATGCATTCCACTGTCATTATTTTTTAAATCAGTAAAAAATATGAAATTGCTATTAATAAAGCTAAATGTATTGTGAAAGTTTCTATTTCTTTGCCATTTTACTTCTTGGAATTCCTAACTGAATTTAGCTGCATGAAAGAAAAGAATAAAAGCAAAGTTTTAAACTTCAATATTGAAATGTTCACTCCCCTTGAAACTTTTATGTCAGTCTTCATTCACCACATGACAACTTGTGGCCTCAAAATCTTTCTCTCCCCTCCTCATTCCTATTAAACTTTATCATTGCCATCACTTGATTTATCCCTTTACTTGTTTAAAATGATTTTATATTTAATCACATTTTTATCAACTCATCTAGACGAGCAAGCAACTCATGTTTTAGATCGTATACCACTTTTAGTAAAATGTTAAACCCGCATGATTTAAAATTTCATAGTGTCTATTGTTTTAATATTTATACATAAAACATACACAAACATTTAATAGTTTATATGTTAATACATGTATATATTAAGTGCTCATGCTTTCTCCTTACATTACAAATAATGAGTCACCTTCAAACTGAATGATTTTAAAAACTAAATCTGTAGACCAAATGTTAGCAAACTTCTTAAATAATGAGTCATCTAAGTCAATGTATTAAACTTTAAGGCCATGTGTATTACTGTTGCATTAAAAATATTAACAAACCATTAATATATATATAAAAAATACATTAGTAGTGCCTGGGCAAGATGAAAAGAAACCAGGAACTAAAGGTGTACTATAGTTTGCAGAAATTTGGTGACACTTGCTCTACACTATGGTTTCCTGGAGCCTGAAGGTATTGGGCCTCCTTTTTTATCATGTTTATCATGTGTGATACCCCTGATATAAGGAATGGTATGTTCTAAACCTAAGAATTTACTGTATAGCTAACACTTATTGATATACATAATAAGTAATAAGAAATATACTTTTAGGATGGGCAACATTATTTGGGGAGTTACTTGTTCAACCAAATCAAAGCATCAGAATATTGAGTTTAATACATTGGCAGGTAACTTTTACCTCAGACATCTAAGTATAATTAATATCAGTAACTGGAGAAGCATTTTCTGATGTGGAAAAAAAATCTTATCTGTTTCTAAATGTACTTTTTTCACTTCTAGCAATCTTGTACAACACCTTTCTCATATTTTCCTACAACCATGTGTGTATATCTGATTGTGTCTCTGAAACGAGAGTTTATTATTTGCAGAAAATAGTCCCTCTTTCTTTACCCAACTGTTCACAGATTCTTTTATCAAGCTGTTAATTTTAATGACTTTTTGCACTAATGAACAGAAAATAGTACATTGCTAGTAGGATTATTTTTACTTGAATTAATTTTTACAACATGCAGATTTCCTGTTTAAGACACTGCTCTGTCTACTTTCTATACTGGCCTTTGTCTTTCTTTCCTGCCATTATCTTTCATTAATTGGATGACCATTTTAAACTCAGTTATTTTTAATAGTAGATTCTACATAGAGTGAAGTTATACATAATGCCAACATTGCATGGAGATACAAATGTCAGGGCACTTTTTTCCTTGAAGAAACAAAACATGATTCCTTTACTACACAATGAAAAGAAGAAGTGGTGTGTATGAATACTAAGCACTGCTCCTACATTTAAGGAGATCAAATCTATTGAGGGGAACCACCTGCTTTTACTTTTTACTTGTTATTTTTAAGATATACATGACTGTAGAGGGAATTTTGACATATTATATGTACATGGAGTGTAACTTATTCTAATTAGGATCCCATTCCTGTGGTTGTGCATGATGTGGAGTTTCACTGGTGGTATATTCCTACTTGAACACAGGAAAGTCATTTCCTATTCATTCTACTGTTTTTCCTATCCTCATTTCCCCCTCCCTTCCCTTCATTCAACTTTGTCTAATCCACTGAAGCCTATTCTTTCCTCTCTCCCCATCCTTATTG
Organism: Marmota monax; assembly: GCF_021218885.2. Classification (NCBI taxonomy): domain Eukaryota; kingdom Metazoa; phylum Chordata; class Mammalia; order Rodentia; family Sciuridae; genus Marmota; species Marmota monax. The sequence continues at coordinate 2,418,148 of NW_026695005.1, forward strand.
AGTGTTAGCATCTGTATATCAGAGAGTACATTTGGCCTTTGGTTTTGAGGTATTGGCTTATTTCACTTAGCATGATAGTCTCCAGATCCACTTATTTACTGGAAAAATTCATAAAGTCATTCATATGTATAGCTGATTAATATTCCATTGTTTATATATATCACATTTTCTTTATCTATTCATCTGTTGATGGGCACCTAAGTTGGTTCCATAGCTTAGTTATTATCAATTGAGCAGCTAGAAACATGGATGTGGCTGTAGCATGCTGATTTTAAGTCCTTTGGCTATAAGCCAAGGAGTGGGATAACTGGGTCAAATGGTGAATCACCTGCTTTTCTTTCTTTACTTTATCTCCCAATTTCCCCAATACTAGTTTTTGTTGTTGTTAATTGTGTGACATATATGTGCACATATGTTTCTTATTCATGTGCATTATTTTATTACATTATTTGCTCTCAAAAATATTCATAGGCTTTTAGATAGCCTTTATTAGAAAAGAGTGTAATTTTTGGCAAAGCATTATTCTTAAATATACACACAAATAATTGGGTGTATATGAATGTGTGTGTGTGTGTGTGCATGTGTGTGTTTATAATAAAAATCCCTATGGGGCAGAACTATGAGCTGTTTGATTTTCAAGTTGAGTATCCATTTTCTTTAGTATATATACTTAAAATTTAAGGCAAATCAAGTTTTCTAATTGTATAGAATTATTTAATGTTTATTATTATAGGAGGGCTCAGACATCGATTCAATTTTCATAGTAGTTTTTAAAAACTATTTCAGAATTTCTTCATATTCCTTAGTGATTTTCTAGCCCAGTGCTTCCCAGAGTATGATCCCTGGAGTAACAGCATCAATACCCCTGTGAACTTGCTACAAATACAAAGTGTGGGTCCCTTCCTTGAAGCTATTGAGCCAGAAATGTGAAGGTACAACTGATAATCTTTGTTTTAGCAAGTCTTCCTTGGGATTCTGATACATGCCAAAGTGTGAGGTACAAAAGACATGGCCTCTATTATGGGACAGCTGCTGCTGATTTTCTCCTTTGCTAACTCTAGGGGTGAAACAAAAGCAGCATTTTCCACAATCACCTGATAAATGACTTCTGTTTCTGAGGATCCTTCTCTACTACACTGAGGATCCTATAAGAGACTGTTATGGTACATTGCTCCCTTGATATCACATTCAATAGCCTAAAATTCTAGTGTTATAAGAGATCCTAGGATGCAAAACACATTTTTCAGCCATTGAATTATATGCCACATCACTTGTTTGCTTAATGAGAAACAGGTGGCTCATTTTCAATTGCTACCATTTATTCCTTTGACATAAACTTGTTTTCCTTGCTTTTTCATGGCTCTTTAATTTGCTTATTATAATATTACTCTCTCTGAAGGTATAACTAGAAATTTCAAGAATGGCTGGTGTGCATTACCTTGTTGTACATCAGTAATAAAATGTTTTCAATGCCACTGAGAGTTTCACAAGGAGAAATAGAAATGGGTAAGTAAAGTGTCAACATGGATTTATAAGATAGATACCAAGGTAAAATTTAAGCAGAGGAAACTACTTCATGTATGTATTTTACATGAAAGACTGGAAAAAGAATATGATTCAAAACTAAATCTTGATTTAATTTGTCACCAACAAATTGCTATGAATAGCATTATGCTAAATACCTTTGAGAAGCCCATCTAGGAAACAAAAATAATATGTAATGCCTATATAAAGATAAACAGAAATTAAAAATAGCTATTTTAAAATGATTAATCACTAGTAATATCAAGACAATTTAGTATAGTTTTTGGAATATGCCTATTAATAAATCAATCATGAATTCCTTCAGAAAATAATGAAAATAAAACACATTAATGCTTAAGTTGATTGATGATCATGATAACAAAGACAAGGCCAGAAATCACACGGTACAGAATCTAATTGCTCAAATTGAAACAAGAGATTGGTTTATTTTTCTCTTTTCTCCAACATGTTTTATGTTCCCTAACAATAATGACAATAAAATATATACTTCTTTATGGAAAATACTTTACATTCACCCAAATATTTTATCAAATCCCTCTCTGTTGTATATATAGACATAAAAGCAACCTAGTATCTGCCACCAAAGTCACCATATTGTTCACATAATAAGTTCACAGTAATTTTTAATAGTTACTGTTACTTCGGGTGAATTAAGGTCACAGAAAATGCTTTATTAAAATCAAGAGACTGCAGACTCAATTCTACCTACTAAGAAGAAAGAGGCTTACACTTATTTCAGATTTCCATAATTGCTTCAAATATAATTTTGATAAATAAAAAAGTCATCAATCTTGGAGTGATTTTGATCTTATTTTTCAGCTTTGATATTTTTTCTTAGGTTTTGTAATCTTAAACTAGTTATGCAGTTTTTCGTCTGAGTTTTATATTCTGAAAATGAGGACAACCACAACCATCTGAAGGCTGTGGGAAGTAAAACCCAGTAAAATTGCATCTTACATTGAGGTTAGGTTCTACAATCAATCCTAAGGAAAAAAATAAGTCTTTAGTACATATTATCCTTGGAAAAAACCTTAAATTTCCCATTAAGGAAATTTATGTTGAATATATAATCCTTGCTCAGACAATTTAGTATAGTCTTTCTTTAACCTCTTGGAGCAAGGGGTGGGGGACAACTATTGCAGGATTTAAAATATTTTGTATTTTAGGAAGCTAAAATTTCTGAAGTCATTTTCTGAGTGTCTCCCAGAACTCTGTAATCAGGCACATTGATATTTTGTCCAGTGTAATGATGTGAGTTGTTTAGATATTTATGGGAAGAGCTATCAAGGTAAAGGGAAAAAAATGTACAAACATACTGAGCTGGAGACATTTGGGTATTAAAGAAAACACACTGGGACAGGAAAAGGCTGTATCAGGGTGAGAGGTGGGAGAGTGAGAGGGGAGGTGGTCATGGAGGTGGAAGTAGGTCTGATCTTTACAAAGACATTGGCCACGGAATAAACTGATGGTGACTCAGAACATAGTGGAGAATCATTGAGAGCTTTGAACCTGTTAAGTGATAAGACTTGATTTACATTGTAAATCAAGGACTTTGTTTCCTTATTAAGAATAAATTGACATGTGGTTAGAAGAATAAAAAAGGCGGGGGTATCTATTAGAGGTGTTTTAAACAAAATCAGGTGAGAAATGATAGTTGCTTAGAGCCAGTTAGGAACCTTGGAGTGTTTTACAAGAGAGAGGGGATGAGTCTAAGACATAACTGTTAGGGACTGTGTGTTGGCCATGGAAGAAAAAAAAAGATAGTTGACTAAATATCTATAGTCTGAATACCTTGAAAGATAAGATTGCCATATACTGAGATACGGAATATTGTAACAATAGCAGATTTTAATATAAAAAATGTCAGATCTTTGGTTTGGCAATATTTAATTCATAATCCTATTACATATCTGAGTGGATATATTTAAGTGGTTGCGGAGACTTTAGAGCAAGATAAAGTTCCACACTAGAAATACACATTTATATGATTTTATGCAAAATATATAAAGCCTGAATGATGTTAATGGCATTACTGAGGGAATAGATTAGAATCACTAGGTCTGAACAGGCTATAGCAGCCTGAACTTGGGAAATCTCTGAAAATATTAGGATCCACAAAGGGAAATGAGAAAGAATAAGGGAGAAAGTGAGATGAAGTGACTTCCCAGAATCAAGTGAAGAAAGTCTTTAAAAGAAGAGGGAGTGATTAATAGAGTGAGAGATCAAACAGGATGATGATTGAAAATTGATCACTAGATAAATCAAGATAAAAGACTTCAGTGGCCATTCAAAAGTTATTGATAAGTGATGGATATCAAAGACTAATTGAATGAGTTTAAGAAATTATGAGCATAAAATAATTGGAGGATGACAATATGAAAACAACTTATAGGTAATTTGTTGTTAGATGGACAGAGAAACCAGATAGAAGTGTAAGAAAACACATTCAAGGAAGTTTTATTTTCCTGCCATATAAAAGTGGAAAAAATGTAGTCAATCCTCTCTGTCCTTAAATTCTGCATCCACAGATTCAACCAACTTCAGATTGAAAATATATTTTAAAACTGTGTTTATACTGAAAGTGTACAGATTTTTCTTTTTGTTATTCCCTGAACAACACAGAGCAACTATTTACATAGCATTTACTTTGTATTAGATATTATAAGTAATCTAGAGATGATTAAAAGGATAAAGGGGGATGTGTTTATGGTATATGCAAATAATGTGCCATTTTATATAAGGGACTTAAGTATCCACGGATTTTGGTATCAGGGGGTCTGTAATCAATTGACTGGGGTGCTGAGATATATCTGTATCCTTCATATAACAAGAGGGATAGTGATAGGCATGTTTCAGCCAAGCGGTCAATATATTATATGAGAAAGTTGTTGGATCTACTTCTCTGAGACAGGTGGGAGGGTTATATTTGGGGCAAAGCAGAAGGGTTGACATGCCTGGGATATGCACAGTTCATCTCTGGAAACAAAAGGGGGGTACAAAGTGCATGACGACAGATGCAGGCAGGTGGGAGGGTATGAGGATAGAAACTTGTAGATTGTGATTGCAATAATTTCTCAATGAAATAAGATGTTCAGTGCAGAAGGAAAATGGGGGAGGAGAGTTTGAAAGTTTGTGAAAATTGAAGTTAAAAACAGAATCCTGGAAGACTTAGTATAGTAAATGATCTATGCCCAAGCAGTGAAGCTGGGATAATAGTTATTAATTAAGGTGAGCAGTGTCATCATGATCATGTGCTTCTCTAGCAAGTTCAGGTGCCTAAGGGACTGCTCAGAATAGGTGAAGAATTGAATTTACCAGCATTTAGTTTCAACAGGAGAATTAAAAAGAAAGAGACTAAGAGTTGACTGTGTATGCTAGGGAGTAACTAAACTGATAGACCTTTGAATTGAACTTGTAAAAAGAAGGAAGTTTTAAAAGTTGGGAGAGTATTCATGAAAAATTATGAGCATAAAATAAATGGAGTATGACAATATGAAAACTGATATGAACAGAAAATCATGGAAGTCATTGCACAGACAGAATGACCCTGAAAGATAAGAGGTACTGCTCAAATATAAACAAATGTATAATCGTAGAGGATAGCTATCACTGGAAATAAAATTCACAGTCTATGTTTTGCATAGGTTGTTGTGTTATTATGGAATACAAAACATTGAGAAAAAGAAGTTGAGGATCCAACCAGTGGTGTACCTAGAATATTTAATACCCAGTCAGATGATTTTGACTATTCTTTGCCCTATGCACAAAATTATTCAGAGTAACCATAAAATTCCTTGTTACAACTATTTCACACACACACACACACAATTGCTTAAAATTTTATTTATATTTATAAAAAATACTGAGTACTAATATTGTAATATGTAGTACCAAGGAAAGCACAAAATATTTCAACAATTCTGAACTATTATGAACTTTTTCTTAAAGTTAATACATGTAGATAAATCTAAATGTGTAGGGGCCAACTATGTCTAATTGGAAGTTTTCTCAACGAGCTTCCATATGCATTAAAATGTTTATTAAAGAAAATTAACAAAACTATGGCCATTTGAAGCTAAATATAGATATTTTAAAGCTAATAGCAATACAATTGATTAGGTTTAACCCATAAAAAGATTTTTAAACACTGACATTATGAAGAAATGATTCCACATGGTGATAACAAGCAGAACAAATTTACTCAGTTTTATTATTGTTTTAAAATACTCTACAATTTACCCCTCATTACCTGTATCTGGGGTAAAATGCTCTAATTATTCTACTCTTAATGGGCCCAAGAAATTGGAAGTGTTATCTTGATGATATTGACATCATTCAGAACAAGGATTAGTGTTGGAGAAAATGTTAGAATCTAAGTTTAAAATTGAAGTTGGAAGAGGACTTACTCTCATGCAAAGACACTTGCCACCTGGATAGTAACTGAGTGGTATAATCTCATGGCAAGTGGTTCTTTCATTTTGTACATTTTAAGGGATAATATATTGCCATCTATGAACATAGCAATCAAAATTAAACTGAACTCTTGCTCTATTCCAGGTGCAGTGGATGAGTGATAGAGGATAGAGAGCCATTGCCCCATGAGTGGACTAGATACAAGACAGTATCATCACAATAGATTGAGCATCTGGCTTTCCAGATGTACAAGATGGAGCTCACATCCATTTATCTAGGTTGTACAAAAAACATTAGAGAGGTGGTGAATGTCTCACTTAGCATTGTCATTCATAGCTTACAACAATTGCAATTTGTAATACACTCACCCCAAATAATGAGTGTGTGTATGTGTGTCTGTGTGCATGGGCACGGTGCTGATTTCTGAGATTTATAGAAGAGGCATAATGTACTAGTGACCTTCTACTAGCCATTAAGTGATACATGTTTGTCCCCATTTTATGCAAGAAATATAGAACAGCCTAAATATTGTGGGCTTCTCCTACAAGAATCCCATTGTACCAGGTCCTCTCTGAGATGTGAACCCAGAGAAAGCACTTGGTTTTTCTGCTGGCATTCTTGCTCCAATTTCTTCCCAGGACAGAAAAAGTTTTATATGTCCTTCTTATCAGATACACTTGTAAATATATATAGGGGCAGGTGACAAATAAGACCCTCTCTTTGGAGTCAAAGTAAAATTTTACTATAGAGTATCTAAATATTTTTTGACTTTTTAATATACAGAGTTCTATGCTACAATCTTCAAACTAATGATTTACTGCTTCCTTTATAACAGTCCTTTAAATGTAAACTCAATTTACAGACAAGGAAAATATACCTTGTATATAACAACTAAACTGCGCAGGTTCACAAAGTTAACCAAGTGATGGAGCTACTATTCAAAATTGCATTAGCAAGACAAAAGTAAAATCACATACTGGTTTTCATTATCACTAAACATTGGATAGTGAGTTATACAACAACCTTTTGAGTATCTGAAAATTGTCCATTCTGCAAGAGAAAGCTACCCTGAGAAACTGGGTAGAGAACAGTGTTATTCCAAACTCTATTTTAATACTCCTATTCTAACCATAACAAAAAGATCAATAAAGATATAATCAAGGTTCTTGTTTCAATTTCACATATTATCAAAATATTAGAAATGTTTTTCTTAATAAATGTTCTATAACTTTAAGAAATTTCACTTAGAATATTAAAGAGAAAAAAGTACTCATACACTTACCTAAGATTTGAAATACTGTGGTTCACCTATATTGTTTTTGTAAAAGACTTGGGGTTTTGGAAATATTGACTCTAGTAAAACTGGGCCAACTCCCCACATTACTTCACCTAGGAATTGGCAATACCAATGAGGTACATTTAAATGAAATTTCTATTTTTAAAACAAAAAGGCTGGAAAAACAAATCATGTAGGTACAATAGAGTAAATCCAAGGAGCTGATACTGAGTTCTTTTTACCCCAACTTTTAAGAAGTTTTTGTGTTTTTAACCTTAATAATTTTAATGAAACATATAACTGATTTATACATGTGGTGGTTGTGTGTGCCTGTATTCCATAAAAATGCTGTAAATGATAAGACCATTTAAAATCCAAATTTTCTTAAGATTTAAACTAGTACAGTCTTCATGAATACTAGTTGTGTAATACATGGCGGCTTAATGATATTCTCAAATTTTTTCGAGTATCAATTTGCTATATTGAAACACTGCCATAAAGTTCATTTTTTATAAAACTGTGGTAGAAGAGTAAAAATGAATATATGTCTATATATAGAGAGATATATAGTAATATATGCACACACGTATATATATTATACATGTATTATATATAATTACTTATGTTCCAAATTCACTTTTTCTGATGGTTCATAAGCCTGCCACAGTTCTAGGATCAGAAGTTACAGTTGTTCTTAAAACACCCAGTGGATTTCTCTCAATGATCTTACATTCCATTGAGAATGATAAGTGCCAGGAGTAAAGTTTCCATAAAGAAAAAAGAGGGTAACTGGAAGGTTGTTGGAAAGAGCTGACATTTTGATTTTGTTGTCATGGAAGACTTCATTGATGAGGGATACAGGTTTCCACTCTGAGGAAACAGCAGAGTTCAAGTAAGGCAAATCTGGAAGCCCCCTGGGATGAGCCCAGGTTCTGTGGGTCCTGAAACTTTCTTGATAAAGGTGAAGAATGGCAAGGGAAATGAAATTACTTACAAAGATAAGCACAAAATAAACCACAACAAATTAGAAACTGAAAAATGTCTGATAAATAGCACAAGCACTACAGAACTCAAGAAAATAATCACATCTTGTATTAGGAAACTTTTTTATAATTTGTTTTTTGGACAGTCCCTTATAATATATTTTCCCCTTTTCCTTGCTTGGGTGTATACTCTTAAACATTTCTCATGCAGCAATGATTTTCTAAAAAAGAATGGAAAGATAATTTGTTCTTTTCTCCAGCAAAATTAATTATAGTGGGTTTGTTGTTGTTATTGTTGTTATTGCTTGGTTGGTTGGTTGTTTTACTGATCAATTAGAAAAGTATCTTTCACCTCATTATAAATGTTCTTAGGATTTTTAGGAGGACTAACAAATGTTTGAGAGCATCTATGAAGTTCATAACATCAGGAAGCTACAAAATTTCAGGGCATTAAAATGTTTTGGAGTAACTAATTTTAAGAACTTCTTGAACTGACAACAATAATTTTCCAATTTGTCATGGATAGACTCACTCTAGTGCTATATTTTAAGTTTTCTGTTATTTTTGTTTATCACTGTTTTATGTCAAATCAGTAGGAAATTGATTTTTTCTGCATATTGTTCAAACTGTATTATCTCCTTAATTGTATTATCAAATAATTTGTGATGTTATCTTTCACTTTTTTTTAAAGTATGCCTATTTCTTTTAATGAATTACTATTTGAGGGTATAATGATTACTAAGTTTATTGAGTTTTCATTTTTCTTTTCCATTTTTCTCTTTGATAGCAAAATAATTTAAATTCATTTCACTATCCTTCTCTATCACTTTTCTTTCAGAAACTATACATTATTACCTTGGGTCTTTTATAGTGAATTTGGAAAAAAAATTGAAAAAACAAATGTACACCAAATTAGGAGTTCAGATTTTCACCTTGTGATGGTTAAAAGGTTTAAAAACATCTTTCTTTATATTTAAAACAACTTATTAGCAACTCAAGCATATTTTTTGTTTCAATTTATTTATTTTGTTTCAATTTATTTCAAGTTCAATTGACATGAAATATTTTCCAAGATAGACCACAAAACAAGCCTCCTTGTTAAAGGGAGGCTGAATAGATGTTTAGTGCCATGTTATTTTAGTTGTCTTTTCCACTGCTGTGACCAAAAGACCTAACAATAACAATTAGAGGAGGAAAAGTTTATTTGGGGCTCACAGTTTCAGAGGTCTCAGTCCATAGATGGCCAACTCTTGCTCTGGGCTCCGGGTAAAACAGAACATCATGGCAGAAGGGCATGACAGAGTAATGCAACTCAGAACAACACACCAGAAAGCGGAGAGAGACAGTGCTCTGCTCACCAAGAGCAAAATATATACCCCAAAGGCACATCCCATAATGGCCTACCTCCTCCATTCACACCCCAACTGTCTAAAGTTACCACTCAGTTAATTCCTATCAACAAATTAATGCAATTAGGCCAAAGCCCTCATAACCCAATAAATTTACCTCTAAACTTCCTTGTATTTTCTCACACATGAGCTTTTGGGGGACACCTCACAACTAAAACATAACATGAATGAATATTCATTCATAGCATGAAGTCAAATTATTATCAGGTGTTTTGGCATAGGAACAACATCTAGGAACCTTTCTGTTGGAAAATGTATTAACCAAGCTGGCTTCATTGCTAAATTCCATATACCATTTAAAGATGAAGTCATACAAATTCATGTGTTGATGCATTAAATTCTCCTGTCAAAATTTTTTTTTAAAAGTACAAGAGCCAGCATATTTTATCTATGAGAAACTTACTTTATCAATAAAAACACACATAGTCCAAAAGTGGAGAATTGAATAAAGTTATTCCACACAAATAAAAACCAGTAGTGAATGGGAGAAACCTCACTTACATTAATGAAATAAGCCTTAAGTCAATAACTGTAAAAGAAGATAAAGGACACTATATAATGATGAAGGAAGGGATCAATTCAACAAGAGGAAACAAATATTGACATATATGTACCCAATGTTGGAACACTTAATTACATAAAGTAAATAATATTAGATCTAATAGAAGAGATAAACTCCAGTACAATAATGGCTAATGATTTTAATCGACACCAGTTCATCAATGGGCAGATCATCCAAACAAAATATCAACTAAGTAACATTGACATTAAGCTATACTATAGGTAGAATGGACTTGACCAATATTATAAGATAATTCCTCAAACAGATCATCAACACGTGAAATATTTTCCAAGATAGACCACAAAACAAGCCTCAATAAACTCAAAAAAATGAGTTATGTGTCCTCTTATACCACAATGGAACAAAACTAGAAATCAACAATAGAAATTACAAATTATAGCAAATATATAGAAACTGACAAACATACTCTCAAATTGCCATTGGGTCATTGAAAAAAAAATCAAACTATACAGCAACAAATTGAAAACCTAGAAAAAAATTGAGTATATTTCTGGACACATAAAACCTAACAAAAACAACCCACAAAGACATAAAGACACAGAATTCCTGAACAGACTAAAAATGTATTACAAGATTAATTCAGTAATACCATGTCTCCCAACAAAAACTCATGATATGGTAGCTTTTCTACAAATTATTATTTTTTTAAGTTGAAAAGGACAGAACTCTGCTAACCTCATTGAATGAGACCAACATCACACCAATATCATAACAGAGAAAAAGAGAGAGGGAACTACAAATCAATATCACTGGTGAACACAGACACAAAATTTTCAGCAAAATGCTAACAAATCAAATTCAAAAACATATTTTAAAAAGATCCCACAGAATGATCAAAGTGAGATTTATTCCAGAGTTGAAAGAATAATTCAACATATGCACATTGATAGCATAAGGTAGCACAGCAACAGATTGAAAAGAAAAAAAAAAAAAAAACATGCAATCATCTATTAAGACACAGAAAGCATTTGATAAAACTCAACATACTTTCCTGGTGAAAACCATCAATACATTACCTGCACATGCCTGGAAACAATAAAGGCTATATATTGCATCCAACCAACATCATGGTAAGATAGAAAAACCTTAAAGTGTTTTCTGTACAATCTGGAACAAAACAAGTATGCCCCCTTTCATCAAACTTTTCAACATAGCATTGTAAGTCATAGCAAGAATAGTAAGACAAGAGTAATAAAGGGAATCCAAATTGAGAAGAAGTCAATCATCCCTCCTTACAGATAATATGATCCTTTACATAAAAACAGACTTAAAAAAATAAAGCTATTAGGACAGACGGATTTAGTAGCAGGATATAAAATCAAGTACCAAAAAAAAAAAAAGTAGAAATTGTATACATCAATAAGAAACTATCTGGAAAACAAAAGTCATTCAATTCACAATACTTACACACACACACACACACACACACACACACACACACACACATTCCTAGGAATAAACTAACTAGAAAAAGTGAAGGATCAAGAAATAAAAGGCACAAAGACATAGAAAGACATCCCATGTTCATGGACTGGAAGAATTAATGTTGTTAAAATATCCATAATTATCCAGAGAAATATACACATTTAATGCAATTCGCATCAATATATCAATGGAATTCTCCACAAAATAAAGGCAATCACAAAATTCATAAATACAAAAAATCACAGTAGCCAAAGCAATCCTAAGCAAAAAGCACAAATCTGGAGGAATCACAATACTTGATCTCAAATCATACTACAAAACTATAGAAATCAGAATATCATGGTATTAGCATAAAAAACAGACACATAGGCCAATTGTATACAATAGAAAAATCAGGAAATTAATAAACATATGTATGGCCAACTGATTTTCAAGAGACAACAAGAATAAACATTTGAGAAAAAATATTCTTTTCACCAAATATTGCTGGGAAAACTAAATGTGCACAAGCAGAAGAATATAATTGGACCTTATATTTTATCAGTTTCAACTTAACACACACACACAGACACACAAAAATATCAAGTACAACAACCCCATTAATAATAGACACTTCTCAAAAGCAGTATGAATGGTATAAAATGTAGAAAAAAATGTTCATCTCTAGTCATTGGGGAAATTCAAATACATTGAGATTCCATCTCACCTCAGTCAGAATGGCTATCAATAAGAAAACAAAAAATATATTCTGGTAAGGGAGAAAACCATCCATAAACACTGTTGGAGGGAATGTAAATTAGGACAACAATAATGAAAATCTATATGAAGATTCCACAAAAAAAAAAAAAAAACTAAAAATAGAATATCACATGACCCAGTTACACTACTCCTTATTATATACTCAAAGGAATTAAAGTCAGCATGCTACAAAGATATTTACATTCCCCTCTTTATCATAGCACAATTCATAGCCAAGTATAGAATCAGCCTAGGTGGCTGTGATGAATGATTATTAAAGTAAATGTAGTATGTACATAAAATGGAATATTATTCAGCCAAAAAAGAAGAAATGAATCATGATATTTGTAGTAAAATGGATGGAACTGGAGATCATAATGTTAAATGAAGTAAGTCAGACACAAACATACAAGTATGTCATTTTTCCCCTCAAAAGTCTTATCTAGGAGGAAATAAAGAAAACAAGACTGTTGGGAGACTGTTAGAGAAATGGAAGGGGCCCAGGAGAGTGAGAGAAATGTGAGGGAGGGTAATGGAAGTGGGGGCATGATCAAAGCTTGTTATTTGTATGTGTGAATATGTCACAATGAATATCATTAATCTGTATAATTTAAATTTTCTTATAAAAAAACCAACAGGAAATGAATCAAGGACCGAAATCTAAAACTCTAAACTATGAAACTACTAGAAGAAAACCTTCAAGACATTGGAAAAAGCAAATATTTTGGTAGTAAGCCCAAGAACCCAGGCAATTAAGCAAAAACAGTCAAGTATATATGCATAATAAAATATTCAGCCTTAAAGATGATGAAATCTTGTCTTTATTAGCAACATGCATGGAACTGGAAGACATTATGTCAAGTAAAATAAACAAGGCACAAAAGGAAAAATACTCTTGAGTTCTCACTTCTGGAGGCTGAGAGAATTGATTACATGAAAGTAGAAGAATAGAAGTCACTAGAGGCTAGGAAGGTGTAGAGGGTTAGAGTGAGAGGGTGGACAATAGCTACCCATACACTGCTAGAGTGGAGTCTTTCTAATGATATGTAGCTCAATAAGTCAACTATAGTCCAGAGGAGTTGATGATGTATCTCAAAATAAATAGAGGAGGTGAAATTGAAGTTTCCCAATACATGAGAGACAGATAGGCTAATTACCCTGATTTGATCATCACATGTTATATACATGTATTGAATTATAATACTCTACCTCATATGTAATTATAAGTATTACAACCAGTTAATGTTAGAAAATACAAGGCAAAACATGCATACACAGTCTAAAGAGACTAATATCAGAACAAGATTCACAAATGGCATAGGTTTTATTATTACCAGGTAGGGAATTTAAAATAACTGTTATTATATTTTAATGTCTCTAATAGAAAAACTAGACAACATGAAATAATAGAAAGTTAATGTAAGCAGAGAGACAGAGTTGCTAAAAAGGGCTTATGCAAAAATGCTAGACACTAAAAACACTAACAAAAAAATGAAGAATTTATTTGATAGGCTCATTAGTAGCCTGAACATGACCAAGGAAAGGCCAGTGAGTTTTAAGATAGGGCAAGTTAAACTTCTTAAACTAAAATGCAAAGAGAAAAAAAAAAAAATTCTGGGACAGGAAGAAGAGAATATCCAAAAGCTATTATCATTTCAAAAGTTCAGTTTAAATATAACACCAGCAGGGGAATACAGAGACTGAAACAAAGGAAGCATTTTAAGTAATAATGAACAAGTGCTTTCAAAATTAATTTCAGAGAACAAATCATAGACACAGAAAGTAAGAACAACAACCAGAAAAAAATAGTTCTCCAACAACATAAAAAAAAATATATCTATACCCATGAATATCATATACCAAAGAAAGAGAAAGATATCCTTCATAGGAACACAGGCAGTGGTAGAGAAACACCTTACCTTCAGAGCAACAAGTGTAAGAATGACGTGCACATTTTATTAAAAAATATGTAAACAAGAAGGTGCAGCTAAATAGTGTTAAAAGGAAAACCCTGGATACCTGTACTGAGCAAAATTATCAAGCAAAAGTGAAATAGATATAGAAACTTTTTCTGACACTTTCTGTTTTAGTCAACTTTTGTGTTGCTGTGACCAAAAGACCTGAAAAGAACAATTTTGGAGGAAAAAAAGTTTATTTGGTGCTCACAGTTTGAGAGGTCTTAGTCCATAGATGACTGGGGATCCAGTTGAGGCAGAACATCATGGCAGAAGAATATGGCAGAAGAAAGCAGTTGGGTACATGGCACCAGGGAACAGAGGAGAGTTCTGTTCTCCAGAGACAAAATATATACCCCAGAGGCACACTCCTTATGACCCATCTCCTCCAGCCACACCCTACCTGCCTACAGTTTCCACCCTGTAATCCCTATCCATAGATTAATTTTACAACTATGTTAAGGCTCTCAAAACCCAGTCATTTTAGCTCTAAAGTTTCTTGCATTGTTTCACACATGAATTTTGGGGGGATGTCTCCTATGGAAACATAACCCCCCCCAAAAAAACTAGAGAAGTCATCTCCAGCATACCTGTCCTGAAGGATATGTCAAAAATGTTCTTCAGAAAATCATTTAAGTGAAATAAGCCAGACTCAGAAAGTTAAGGGTTAAATGTTTTCTCTCCTAAGCAGAACCTGAACCAAACTCAGGAAAAAGGGAGGAGGAATCCCATAAAAATAGAAGGGAGACCAGTGGAACAGAAGAGGATTTGAGGGGAGAGAAGAAGGATGGGATATGGGAGGAACACTAGAATGAAATTGACAGAACTATTCTATATACATATATGAGAATGCCACAGGAAATTTCACACACACACACACACATATACACACACATACACACACATACACACACATACATACACACATAATTAATTTTAAAAAACAAGATATAATTAGAAGGAAGATAAGTAAAGCAGAGAAAGAACAATCCGGGGAGAAAGGAGCAGAGGAAAATAGGGGAAAATACTAGGAACTGAAATGGAACAGATTATATTTCATGATTATATAATTATGTTTAACTATAATGTATTAAAAAGTCTTCAAGGAAAAAAGATGATATGAATTAGAAATTTGGGTCCACATGAAGTAAAGTATAACACTGGGGAAGAAATAAATTAAACTAAAATAAACATTTTATTTTTCTTATTCCTAATTGTTTTAGAAGACAGTTTTATTTTTAATCAAGGGGGTCATAATATAAATAATATGTGATGTTTTAGCACATGAATAAGTGAATTGAATGGCATCTATATACATCAAGTTATCAAGGATGGAATGGAAGAATTGATTACTCTCATAAAATCCTGGCACTATACATGTTACTTCAAGTAGGACTTATTTTATATATATATATATATATATATATATATATATATATATATATATATATATATATATATAAACTCTAGAACAATCACTGAGGGCTATTTTAAAAATATGATTGACATAAGATAAAATAAAAAGGAATTTTAAGCCTTGTTTAATTAAAAACAGAGAAGGCAGATAAAGGAGAGGAATAATGGCAAATGCAATAACACTAGTTATAGACATAATGAATATTAGTCTAATTATCTTAACACTAAATATCAGTTATCTTAACAATAGATCTTAATTATCTAAAGTTACCAAATTAAAGAGATTGTCAGATTAGGTTAAATAATAATAATAAAGACCCAATCTGATACTGTCAAAAAAAAATAATGCACATTAAATGTGAATATTCTGATAGGGCAAAAGTAAAGGGTTGAAAAACACATGCTATCATTATATCAATGTGCAAAGGAGCAGAAATAGATAAATTAATTTCACATAAATCAAACTTTAGAACAAGAAAAATGATTAGGAATAGAGGCACTACATAATAACAGAAAAGTAAGTCCTACAAGAAGACAAAAGAGTTAAAAATATTTTGAACTGAATTAAAGTGAAAATATAGTTTAAATATAACTTAAATAAATCTTAAGATATAGTTTTTATATTTTATTAAAGTAAAGGTACAGCTTAAACACAGTACTTATAGGGAAACATGCAGCATTAAATGCATACGTTTTAACAATACAAAGTGACAGAATCAACAGTCTAAGCTAACAACTTAGGCAAGTAAAGAAAGAATAAAAATTCAAGCCTATGGCAAAACGAAAAGAAAAACAAATAAAAATTACCAGAAATCACTGAAAATGATAAATAACAGCAGAGAAAATCAAGGACATAAAATTCTTTTTATTTGAAAAGACCAATAACATGATAAGTCTATACCCGACAAATCAAGAAAAAAAAAGACACATATTACCAACATGAGGAATGAAAGAGGAATCACCACTACTGATTCTGTGGATGTTAGAAGGATAATAAAGAAATACTATGAAAATTCCAAGCCTGCAAGATTGATAATTTAGATAAAAGTGAAATAATTTCTTAAAAGAAACAAAGTACCAAACCCACACAAGAAGCTACAGTTAACATGAATAATTCTGTATCTATTGAAACAACAAAATCAAGAATCATATTCCAAAAAGACTGCACCAGACCTAAAAGGTTTCACGGGTAAATTTTAGTGAACATTTAAGAATAAAAAACACTAATTCTCCACTATTTCTTCTGGAAATTGAAATAGAAGGAAACTTCCTAACTCATTGGTTTGTAACACTATTACCCTTGTGCCAAAACCAGATAAAAACATTCCTGTAAAGGAAAACTACTGACAAAAATTTTTCATGAACAGAGATGCTGCCGCAGTCTGGCTAGGCACAAATCACGAGCCACTGAAGCAGGAACAAACTTTATTTTTAAACTGCAGGAAAACACTTCACACAGCTCCCAGGGAATCCTCCCGAACGCGCCAGGAGGCTTGTCCAGGAACCCCCAGCCGGAAATATCTCTCCCGGAAATCCCTCCTCCTGCACTTCCCCAACCAATGGGAACTCTCGGGGAATCCCCGGAAATCCCCATGAGAACTCCAAAATAGTGCGAGAACTCAAAAGTTGCGGCAGAGGCGGATAGTAATGCCTCGCCTGTCAATCAATACTGTTGGCAAAATGCCAGGGGCCATACATACTCGGCCATGGCTCTCAGCATCTCCCCCTTTTTGTTTAATTAAACAACAAGCAATGTGGCTTAGGGACCGTGCCTGTTAGGCAGTCCAATTCAACATATGGTCCTTACCCGTCATTGGATGAACTGACCTCTAGCCGTCAGCCTCCTGTCTTAGGTTGGTACCACTGCAATTGGATCATACCCGTCACTGACTACCGGTCCAGCATACAGCCATACTTGTGGATAGGCCTTTGCACCAGTGGGGGGGTGAGGTTCTTTGCCTCACCTCTGTTGGCCCCCAAATTTTAGACCATCACTAGTAGAAGGGAGGAGGATGCAAAATGCCATGACACTAAGCCAATTGAGGGCTCCTTTGAAAAATTGTACCACCGGTGACACCATCAGCAAAAATACTCCAGCACTACCACAATTCACTGTACCAACAGATAGTTCACAATGCATACAAGTGATACATAGTCCAGGCAAGGTCTGCAAGCAATTCAAAGCAGAGGAATCTGTCAATATGTCCATTTCCTCCCAAAGTAAATCAACTCCTTAATTGAGCATTACTTGTTGAGTTATTATTCATTGATGCATCAGTTTTTACAGTTTGTTGTGATAACTATCGAAGAAGCTGTAGTTTGGTTTTATCTTTGTCTTCACCGGCACTGGGATGAAGATAGGAATTCTGGCAATGATGCTAAGAAAAAAATTATGTAACATTCCAACAGGCACTAAGAAAACAATTTTTTGAACAATTTACATTATCCTGAACAGAATTATTAAATATAATGAGAAGGAAAGGTGAAAGTAAACAAACAGATCTGTTAACCTCCTTATTTGTTCACATATTAAAACATTTTTCAACAGCTGTTTACCCAATCTAAATTAAACCATTAAAATCATGTGAATAAAAAAATTCGGATCCATTTATTCATGAGCGCTCCTCATATATGATATATTGGCATACGCACATACAGACATACAACACAAAACAGAAGTGTGCACACATAACATACAACACATAAGACAATAGTAAAGGCCTTGTAGCTTTACCTAGGTGAAATCTCCATTGCAATGCTTAAAAACTCCACAGTCAAAAAATAAAACTGATCAGAAAAACATTAACCTAGGTCTGTATGAGCTCAAAAATAAAATAGAACTTTATGATGTGGGAAAAGGCAAATAATAAAATAAATATTGAAAAAAGCATCCTGGTTAATCACTGTCGCAGATGTAAGAATAGCCAAACTGGAGTTCTGGATATCAGCTGTTATGGATTTGAGTCAAATCATCTTCCTTTTGGCCTGTAGAAATTGTTTTAGTTAATCTCTCTGGAATCCAAATCGGCTGCTGTTCTCCCTGTGGAAAAACACAAACAGAACCCCGACTCCAGACAATCACTGGGTCAGGACCTTTCCATCGTCCTGTTAGAATATCCTTCCAAAGTACCTTAGGCTTATGTACATTTTTTGGACACATATGCCTTTCCGCAGCACTAAGCCCTGAGGAATCCAAATTTAAAAAGTTTAGAGTAAAAAGGGTTATTTTAAGTTTATCTTTGGGTGACATATACCCCTTTCCAATTCCCTCTTTTTGCTTTAGTAAGTACATTTTAATAGTTTGATGAGCTCTTTCAACTATGCCTTGTCCCTGTGGATTGTATGGAATTCCTGTTATATGAGTAATGCCAAATGATGAGCAAAATTGTTTAAAAGAGGTAGAAATATAACCAGGACCATTATCTGTTTTTAACTGTCTTGGAACGCCCACAGTGGCAAAATTTTGTAAGCAATGAGCTATAACATCTTTAGTTTTTTCTCCAGAATGAAGGGAGCCCATAAAAAATCCGGAAGAAGTATCAACTGTAACATGCAAATATTTTAATTTTCCAAATTGTGGCAAGTGTGTGACGTCCATCTGCCAAATATGGTTAGGTATCAGTCCTCTAGGATTGACTCCAAGATTAACTTGTGGTAAAAAGGTCACACAATTTTGACATTGTTTTATTATTTGTCTAGCTTGTTCCTTAGTTATTTTAAAACGCTTTTGTAAAGTATTAGCATTGACATGGAACCTTTTATGAAAATGTGTAGCTTCTTCTAGTGTAGAGAAAATATGTATGTCATGTGTAGTTTTATCTGCTAAATCGTTGCCCAAACTAAGGGCTCCAGGCAATCCTGTATGTGCTCTGATATGTCCTATAAAGAATGGATCTTTTCTGTCCCAGATTAGACTTTGTATAGCAGAAAACAAAGAGAAAACAGTAGAGGAAGGGGAAATCCTACCAGCATCTTCAAGGGATACTATAGCATTAACTACATACTGACTATCAGAGAATAAATTAAATACAGAATCTTTAAACATCACAAAAGCTTGTAAAACTGCATTAAGCTCTACCTTTTGAGCTGATTGTTTGGGTACTAAAAATGTAAAAGTTTGATCAGGGGTAACTACTGCTGCTGTACCATTATTTGACCCATCAGTGAATACATTTGGAGCATTCATGATAGGGGTTTTTCTTGTCATTTTTGGAAAAACTACAGGATGCGAAGACCAAAAAGACAACAAAGGATTAGATGGTAAGTTATTATCAAATGAAACATTAGATTTACACATGATTATTGCCCAAGTATTTAACTCATTAGCTAACTCATCAATTTGATCCATAGTATATGGAGTAATAATTGTATTGGGAGAAATTCCAAACACTCCCTTTGCTGCTTTTATTCCTTTGAGTATTAATTGTCCTACAGCCTCAGGATACCTAGTAAGAATAGTGTTAGGAGAATAAGATAAATGTATCCACAATAATGGACCTTCTTGCCAAAATACTCCTGTAGGAATACTTTTTGTTGGTAGTACAATAAATAATAAAGGCAAAGTTATATCAATTCTATCCAAATGCATATTTTCCATATATGTTTCAATAATTTTTAATGCCTTTCTTGCTTCAGGCGTTAACATGCGGGGTGAATTTGGATCTGATGGACCTTTTAGGATATCAAATAAAGGTCCCAACTCTCCTGTTGGTATGCCTAGATAAGGCCTTATCCAATTTATGTCTCCTAATAACTTTTGAAAGTCATTAAGTGATTTGAGTTGATCTACTCGTATTTGAATTTTTGGTGGACGGACCATGGTTAAGGATAATAGAACTCCTAAATAATTAATTGGAAAATTTAATTGTACTTTATCTATTGCTATCTCTAGATTATAATTTTTAATAAATTTGTAAGTGTGGCATAACATTCTAGCAATGTGTTTTTATCTTTGTGTGCTAACAATACATCATCCATATAGTGAAATATTTGTAGTTTAGGATTTTGATTTCTAAGTGGCTGGATTGCTTTGTTAACATAAATTTGACACATAGTTGGGCTGTTAGCCATCCCTTGAGGGAGTACTTTCCATTCATATCTCTGATCAGGACCTTCATGATTCAGTGCAGGGATAGTAAATGCAAAATGTGGACTATCCTCAGGATGAATTGGAATTGAAAACAAAACAACCTTTAATATCTGTAGCTAAAACATACCAGGTTTTTGGCAAAGCAGACAATTGGGGAATCCCTGATTGAGCAGGTCCCATAATAACCATCTCATTATTAATGGCTCTTAAATCTTGCAATAATCTCCATTTACCAGATTTCTTTTTAATGACAAAAATGGGAGTATTGTAAGGAGATATGGAAGGTTGTATATGTCCCTCCGCTAATTGTTGTTTGACCAGGTCATGGGCTGCTTGTATCTTTTCTTTAGTCAGGGGCCACTGAGGAACCCATACTGGTCTATCTGATTTCCAAGTAATTTTTATTGCCTCAGTGACCCCTTCTGAAAACCCAGTCCATGTCTATTTATTCCCTGATCTATTTGAATTGGTGCTGCTATGCCTTGTTCTCCTAATCTTTTTTCTTTCCTGAAACCTTGTCTAGCCCTAATAGTGGGCGCATTTGGATTGATGTTATTTGTTAATGTCAAACCTAATTGATCTAGGACATCTCGTCCCCATAAATTTATAGGAAGATGATCCAATACATATGGCTGTATAGTTCCTTCACATCCTTCAGGATCCTTCCAATCTAATACCATTGCACTTCTATGGGGATTAGTCGCCACTCCTAGGCCTCGAAGCGTTTGAGTGGCTTGTTGTAACGGCCAATGTTTTGGCCATTCTTGACGAGATATGATGCTAAGGTCTGCACCTGTATCCAGTAGTCCATTAAATTCATGTCCTTGAATATTTAGTTTTAGCATGGGACAAGAATCTAAATTTAAAGACAGCATAGCCCAATCTACACCTGTGGAGCCTAATCCCCTGGAACCTCTTTCTATAGTACTACTGGAAAATTTATCATGTAGGCTGGGTATTATTAATAACTGTGCTATTCTATCTCCTGGTGAAATTACTGATATACCCTTTGGAGAGCTAGCTATAATTTTTATTTCACCTTCACAATCGGGATCAATTACCCCGGGACTTATCATAAGTCCTTTTAGCGTAGAAGAACTGCGTCCTAACAATAAGCCTACTGTTCCTTGGGGAAGAGGTCCTTTTACTCCTGTGGGAATGATTTGAACTCCCATCTCTGGAGTTAGTACTGCTCTGGCGGAGGCGCAGATGTCCAACCCTGCGCTTCCTCTGGTTCGTCTGATGAGAGATCTGATGGATAATGTGTCCTGGGCACTACCCTGATGGTGTTGCTGGGTTCCTCCACGGTGTTTCTGGGTTCCTCCAGTGCCCCGTACATTTGTGGTCGTGGGCCCCGGAGCATTGGGCCCCCCTGTCCGTTTTTTGGCAATGGAGCTCGATGCCTTTCTCCACGATATCGTGGGTAAACACTTGGTCCTTGTCTGTTTTTTGATAACGCAATACCCTCTATGGTGGTTTGAGAACGGCATTCATTAGCCCAATGTTTCCCTCTATGGCATCGTGGGCAAATACCCGGTATTCTATTAGTTTGATATCTAGCTTTGTTAAACCCTCCTCCTATGGGGCAACTCCTTTTAAAATGTCCTGTTTGATCACAATTATAGCATGTTTTTGGCCTGGCATCTAAAGCCTGTTGTACTGCTGCTAAGACTTGCCCTTGTTCATTAATGTCTCTACATAATTTAATATATGTGTTTAAATCTTCATGTCTCCATGGTCTAATGACCTCTCTGCAACAACGATTTGCTTGGTCATAAGCCAGTTGTTTTATAAATGGCATTGCCTGTTCTGTATCCCCAAAAATTCTGGAAGCTGCTTGAATAAGCCTATCTACAAATTCAGCGTAAGGTTCATTAGTTCCTTGTATTACCTTAGATAATTGACCTTGTAAACCTCCATGCCCCTGTAAAGTTTTCCATGCCCTAACCGCATCTACAGCAATTTGTGCGTATACGCCAGGACCATATTCAATTTGTTGCCGTTGACCCTCATAAGGTCCTTTTCCTAACAACATATCTAGATTTCTTTGAGGGTAACCGGCTGCTGCATTTCGTCTAGCTGTCTCCCTGCAAAATACCTCATTGGCAACCTTCCATAACAAATATTGTCCTCCATTTAGCACAGATTTACACATACTAGCCCAATCTGCTGGCGTCATGTCCAAGTTGGTAATGGATTCGACCATGCTTACAGTGAACGGTGCTTGAGGACCATAGGTTGTTACAGCCTCCTTTAACTGCTTCACTGTTTTGAAATCTAAAGCACGGTGAATTCGCTGCCCTCCTGCCTGCTCAAGTACAGGGCATGCTAATCTTTGAGGTCCTGTCTCAGGATCCCATCTATCAACTACGGGGTCTGAGGGCCACTCAGCTATCTCCATAGGGGGAGCTGTTGGTTGAATTATGCCCTCTGGTGATAGAACGGTGTTAGTAGCAGCCTCCTGTTGTAGCTTTTTCCCTAATAGCTGTTTCTCCTCTAAGCTTTCTTCCTTTAAATTTTCTTCCTCTGTCTGACTAGCTTGAGAGACCTTCTCTTTTGCTTGATCTAAAATGTCTTTCTCCATGGTCTGAACCTCTAACAATTTACTTAACACTCTTTCAGTTTGTTTTTTACTAATTTCTAATCTGTTATAAAGATAACGCAACCCAGTAAGATAACACAAAACAAAACCGAAACAGAATGAAACAAAAACGGAATAAAAAATCGTTGTATAAATTTTCCTATTTTCTTGACATGTGCATTTGTGGTCTATTTCTATCTCTTCCTCAGGGGCGAACAACTTCAAACCTTGAGCCAACCATTTTTCCCAATCTGCCTGAGAAAATTCTAGGGATAGGCAGCTTGAAACAAACACAAAACAAATCAAAACAAGAATACATTGTTTTTTAAAATGGTCACCCATTCTCTCGCCTTCCCTTAGGGGCAAGCAATTTCACTTACCCCGAAGCTTCAGACGTTCCCCAAACGGGCCGCCAAATGCCGCAGTCTGGCTGGGCACAAATCACGAGCCACTGAAGCAGGAACAAACTTTATTTTTAAACTGCAGGAAAACACTTCACACAGCTCCCAGGCAATCCTCCCGAACGCGCCAGGAGGCTTGTCCAGGAACCCCCAGCCGGAAATATCTCTCCCGGAAATCCCTCCTCCTGCACTTCCCCAACCAATGGGAACTCTCGGGGAATCCCCGGAAATCCCCATGAGAACTCCAAAATAGTGTGAGAACTCAAAAGTTGCGGCAGAGGCGGATAGTAATGCCTCGCCTGTCAATCAATACTGTTGGCAAAATGCCAGGGGCCATACAGACTCGGCCGTGGCTCTCAGCAAGATGCAAAATTTTTCAACAAAATATGAGTACGTAGACTCCAAGAGACTCTATTACAAGAGTTATACAATAAGACAACACAGGATTTATTTCAAGTACACAAGGCTGTTTCAATATTTTTAAACCTTTCAGTGCAATCTACCACATTAACAAACTGAAAAAGAAAATTATGATTATATTGCTAGAGGCAAAAAAAGCATTTGATAAAATAAAAAACTAATTCAAGTAAAAAAAAAAACAAAACTCTGAACAAACTAAGAATAGCAAGAAACTACCACCACATGTTAAACAAGTGATCATGAAGCAAATCTTAATGGTTTCAAAGGTCACATGATAACAACCAAGGAACCCTGGAAAAGAAAAAAGAATACTTCATAAAAACAAGGAATATAAAATATTGATACAGTTAATTTTAACATAGCAAATTTTGTTTATTAAATTTGACAAATGTACCATAATAATGTGAAATATTAATAATAGAGAAAACTAGATAGAGAACACAAGTGAATTCTATGCATTATCTTTGTAACTTAAGTAAGTATAAAACTATTCTAAAATGAAAACTTTAGGGTTGGGGCTATAGCTCAGTGGTAAAGTGCTTGCCTTGCATGTGTGAGGCACTGGGTTCAATCCTCAGCAACAAATAAAAATAAATAAAGATACTGTATGTTAATCTACAAATAAATAAATATATTTTAAAAAGCTTATTTTAAAAATATATTGTATTTTAATATATTCTTTATATATTCTTTACTAACTTGTCTAGAACAAATCTCTCTTTTAAATTGAAGAGAATTTTATAAAGACTTTGAAATTACTTTAGGTACAAAAATCCACCTGGTCAATATATGTCCTTGGTATTTATTAAGTTATATATTGTAAGAAGTGAATATTTCTAGGAGAATGAATACAAAGTTATTTAATAAAAGAAGTAAAAATAATTAAACTAGATAGTACCCTAGAAACAGATGCTTGCAATTTG
This sequence comes from Marmota monax, assembly GCF_021218885.2. NCBI lineage: Eukaryota > Metazoa > Chordata > Mammalia > Rodentia > Sciuridae > Marmota > Marmota monax. The sequence continues at coordinate 2,443,305 of NW_026695005.1, forward strand.
TTGTACCAGATCATTTGTGAGTTAAAATGTACATATTTTTCATATAAACATAATTAGTGTAAAATTAAAAGTAAGCTCATAGACATAATGAAACCTATTATATGTTGGAAATATGTGTGTGTGTGTATATATATTTAAGAATTTTTATAATATTTTCATTTCTTATATGATCTTTGGAGGTTGGAGGTTGTTCAAAATTATTATGAATATTGTTACTCTAGAACTAAAACCTTTGTGGAGAGAGAAGAAAACAAAATATAAAATTCTTGTAGAAATTCTGAAGGCATTTATTGTGAATTTAAAGTTTCCAGCAACAAAAATCTTGCAGAACTGTCATTTCATCAATTCTAAATAGAATTTCAACACATATGGCTTCTAAAAATACATTTGCATGACTAAAAATATCTTCACACAACAGAAGCCATATTTATTTCAGATAGGAAAAAGAGGAAAAGATAAAAATATTATATATATATATATATATATATATATATATATATATATATATATATACATACACACTATATATATGTATATATATACATATATATATATACTTATTGCAAACCTACATTTGGAAAAAATTAACTTGAGTATCCTGAAAACAATGAAAGTTGTTTGTGAAGGCAAGTCATTGTATCTGCTAAGCTCTACTAACTCCCACAGAAATTTTCCCTGGCTAGTTTGGTAGTTTCCCAAGGAAATCCTATTAAACACATCAAATTTCAAATCATGGGTGACAATGGACAACTGGTTTATTTCTATGGGGTGATTATTAAGGCATTACACACACACACACACACACACACACACACTCTTTCTTTGTTTCTTTCTTTCTTTTTTTTTTTTTTTTTTGAGACAGGATCTCACTGAGTTGCTTAGGGCCTCACTAAATTGCTGAGACTGGATTTAAACTTGAGATCCTCCTGTCTCAGCCTCCTGAGCTGCTGGGACATGTGCCACTGTGCTGCTGGCCTACTGCTGTTTTTGTTTTTGTTTTTGTTTAAGCCTCCAATATGCATGTTCCCAGGGATGAATGGAACACTCATGAACTCCTTAACATAGTCCCTTTAAATAAAATTGCATGTTGGTTTGCCTCCTTGGAAAAGCAAAGGACATAGTGCATTCCTTCCAGAATTTCAGGCTTGCCTGATAAATTTTCACATGTGCCTTATAGGCATTTTACAATGTGGGGCTTTGTTCAAAAAGTGAAAGGACATTCCAGAGATGATAGGCAACCATGAATATGAAAATGCCTATTACACTTGTTTGCTTTGCTCATGTCATATCTGTTGATTTTGCTTTCTAATACTGTGTTATAAAATAGTATCTGGAAACCCTCTACCAGTGTGACTGCAAAATACTATATACTGAAAGCAAGGAGATTGTTACTAATCTGTAAACATTTTTGGATTTGTGGAAGCTTTAAACAGAGTACATGTAGTCAGTCAAATGCTGCTATCTTGGTTGATAAAATTATGTTAGCCAGATACTTGGCATAATGCTAACAGAAATTCTAATTATATTACTGGTGCATCTCATAAGGCTTGCTTATAAGGATCAAAAATCACTGGGAAAAGACACTAATATGCTTGTGTCAGCATCACAGTATTAAAATCTGTTATTGAAATTCTAAATTTTTGCAACATCTCTCTGTTTGAATATTGTGAATTCTGCATTGAGAGTTTGACCCATATATAAACATAGTAATCCAACTTTTGAGAAGGTAAAAAAGAAAAAAAAATCAAGATGTGAGTTGTGGTAAATTCCTAAATTAACTTTACTTTTTGGGACCTATTAGAAAGTTAAATTTTCTAAGTAGATCTTTCTGTCATAATTGTTACCATTTGCTCAGATTTTCTACAAACTACAATGGGAATTTTTACATTTGGAAATAGAAAGTAATGGAAACTAGGTTATTTAAAAATGATTGTTCAGATTTATTGTTTGCCTTTCATCTCAAACACACATTTCATAGGCTTAAAAGAAAATCTTTGAAACTGTCAGTGACTATTTAAAGTAAGTAGCTTCCTAAATAAATGCCTTGTCAGTTTATATTAGAATTGCTTGCCTGATTAAAAAGGAGACAGTAATTAAGTGTTTGCCTGTTAATCTAGCTGTTATTTAGAAGTCATTAATGAAAATGGTTTATGGGTTCAAGAGGCATTCTATATTTAAATTAATTCTGTTGTTAAAAACCAGACTAGATTCACACAATATTCAAAACACAGAGATGTGAGCCACTGAATTAAAACAGACATTGAATGAAGACTGTATCTTGCAAAGTCATAGTTTATATTTGTTTGCTCTCTTTTAATGTAATTTTATCTAAATATTATTGGTATTACTGTTTATCAGAGTATTTTTATTATTCTTGATTTGTTTTATTTTGGGAAGGCATAGAATTCTTCAGTACTAATAAATTTTATTTTGAAAAAATTAAAAAATATACTGCATCTATTGTTGTATTTTATCTTTGAAAAACATCATAAGAAGTTGCTGAATATACTGTTAAATGAAGAGATTTTTAGGTACAATGTCAAAAACACCCATCTTGGTCTTTAATGAAATAAAGGTTCTGGGAAAAATCAAGGGCTCTAGGAAAAACAGAACTTTCCATGACATTGATTTCTAAGAGGTATGAGACTAAGGTGAAGACTTGAGTCAGAGTCATTACCTCAAATGCCACTTAGAATAGCTTTCTCTGACCTTCACAGGAAGCCCACCCCAATACCTCTCACAACTTGTTTCAGTTCCCTTATTATATTCAACTTGGCATTATTTATCCTTTAGTTCAATAGATTATCTAATGCCTACCTTCCCATTTATACTGTAGACTATGGGAGGCCCTAGAATACATCATGTCACCTCATACCATATACTCTAATCTTGTATTTGACAGTGTGTTCAGCTCTAGTCAATGAATATCTTAATGCTGGGTATATTATTGGATTAGTGGAAAATTATAATAAAAATCAGAGGGGGGGAATAGGGTAAGGATTAATACCAAATATATGAGAACAGAGGACTTAGTTGGCTGTCAATGATTAGTATTGATTCTTCTTTAAAAGGGAGAGGAAGGCAAGTAGGAAAGGAGAAGAGAAAGCAAAGGATAAAAGCCTTTATCCTGAATAGACTGGGATATTCATTATTTTATACAATGACATCCTTAAGGTAGAATTAATTCAACAAAAACTCACAATGTTACTTTGTTTAGCAAAGGGTTGTCATTTTGGCTGATAAATCATTTTGCCTGGCATAGTTTCTTGTCTTTCTGAGAAGTGTCATGACACAGGACAATGATTAATTTCTTGTATCATTTCACATTTCATTACATATCATGGGAAGAAGTGGTTTTTCTCTCTTACACACACACTCACAGCCAGAAACAAGATTGTATTTATTTCTCAAATTACTTTTACAAAACATGAGCAAAAGTAAATTGGTAACATTGCAGAAACATATGAATTATTCTACTGCACAGTTTTCTTTGGTTTTATCAAAGTTCAGTGAGAGTCTCTTTTACATATAATAGCTACGCTCCAGAAGGCACTACTGTCACAGGGACCACCTAGTTCCTAAATAATTCAGTGTCAAAATGACACATGTATTCCTAGGGAAGTCATTAAATCATGGATTATGTTTCTGTATTCCTCCAGAAAATCGGTACCCTCTGTTGCTTTTGTTGAAGTTCAGTACTGGAGTGAAGGTGTGCAAATATGTACTGACATCATCCATGATGCCCATTTCAAACCCTAGTAGAATCTCAGAAATTCAGTGGGAACCGAAAGAAAATATCAAAAGAACATGTTTCTATATGGAATTTTCCATCTTAGCAATTGGCCTTTCCATTCAATTGAGCTCTTTTAGATTGGGTAACAGCGATTCAGTTGAGTATATTTTTGCTATAAAGAATTGTGCTAGAACTATCTATATACTCATCGGGGCAAGGCATAGTCCCCAAATTCAATGACCTTCAATGAGGGAGGCATAAAAACAATAAACAGGCAGTGAGTGAGGGGCACTGTGCCAGGTGCTTCTTGTAGAGTAGTTTGCAGGGACTTATCAAAGACCCCTTGGAAGAACCAATCTTTTATTGAGACACTAAGTAAAAGCTCTCCAAAGATATTAAACCAAACAATGCTGCAATGTTAACAATGGAAAACTGGATAAAAGACAATATGACATATTCAGAGAACTAAAAATAGGGTTCTAGCACTATATAGAAATATATGACCTTTACAAAGCTAATACACTCTTTTGTGCTTTACATTATTTATTCATTTAATATCCACATGAACCCTACTGCAGTTGATGATTAAAACCATCACATCCTACCCCCATTTCACAATCAACTTATCAGGGACAAAAAGGGATTATGTGGTTTACCATATCCCACAGTTAAGAGGTAAAGAACTTTGCATTTGGATTCCTTGTATTCCCAGAAACTGATTTATATTACTTAATTAGTTGTTAATTGGAATGCAGGAAAATAACATCAGAAGGTAGCGACATTAAATTGTTGAAGAAATTCAAGCAATAGACAGTAGTAGTCTGAGTTGTAGATATTATACAGAAGAAGAGAAAGGAAGTAGCTATGATTATGTTTAGAATGGATTTATATAAATTATTCTTTTGACAGTGTATTGAATCAGAAAAAAAAATAAAACAGAGAAATACATTTCAGGTTAAAGACTTGAGAAGTAAAGTTATGTTTTTTTGTTTGTTTGTTTGTTTTTACTGGGATGACAGAAATGAGTGCATCTTTAGATATGTTATATTGAAGACATCCATGAAATTATTAGGGGAATAGACACACAGACATAAGGACATATAGGATCTGGAACTGTACATACTGGCTATATGGGATTTAGAGCTATTCATAGTAAACATTTGAGGTGATTAAGAAGAAATATTTTATTCATTTGCTCAATAAGTTTTTACAGAGCACATATTGTATACTAAACTATTATCCTGGCAAAGTACAGTACAGTATTAAATGTGGTAGTGAAGCCCTGCTGCTGGGTGGGGGGTGGATAATAAACAGCTTAACAAGTTAATAGGATAGTTAGGTTAGTAGGTAACAAGTTAGTAGGATCATTAGGTTGGTAGATAATAATAGTCCATTAGTGCTGTGAAGTACACACAACAAGTTTGTGGTTTTGAAAATAAGTCAAAAGAGCTATTTAGATTCACAGCAAGTGATCATGGAAGGCATGTCTGTGAAGGAGACACCTGAGGTTAGAGATCTTTATTCATACTGAGCCTTGTAACATGGTTTCTATATGCCCTTGCCAAGTTATTGACCTCAGTTTCCTCAACTGTAAAGTAGGAGTAACAATAATAATGCTTATTATTTATCAAGAAAGAATTGAGTGAACTAATCTGTATACATCACTTAGCACAATTCTAATCCATAAGGCAAAAGTTCAACCAAGAGTGGTAATATTAACAATAAATGATAACTTCATTCTTGCTCTTTTACCCAGGCCACCAGTTGAGGAAAACGTTTGAGTTTTCTCTGTTACTTATTGAAAATAGGCATTTGTCTTGCGTTCTCTCTATATAACTTCTCTCCAGATGTACAATGGCATTAAAAATTGGCTTAGAGTTTGGAACTTGGGAACAGCAACTATAGGGCTCACCTTAAAAGAAGAACAGACAGCATAAAAGATTTGGAACCGAGAGGCATATTGTACATAAACTGGAATCCCTGATTACGAATAAATTTCCCTGTTATTATATTTTGTTGTTAAGTAAGCCCAAGTAAACCTTTTAATGTGTTTTCTAATGGCTTCAGTGGCAATTAGGATTGTTATTCATTGTTTCAAAAGACCTTTGTGGTCCAGGATAATATGAATCACTTCCTTATTCAGCAGGTTGATAATGACTTCATTTCTTTTAAAGTATTTTATTTTTAAATTATTGATTGTTTTCTGCTTATAAGCAAAAGCATAAGCTTGGCCTTTTTTACAAAGGGAGAAGGAGAAAAATCTTTGATTCTCAAGAAATTGTTATATTTCAGATAGAAAGAAAGAAAATAAAAGATGGTTTGTTCAAAGAAAAATAAATTTAAGTCTCACATCTTCTTATGGTAGGGCATATACACAAATGTATGCAGGTAGGCTATGAATGTAATCTCTGATCCAAATTTCTGTTATCCATTTTTGGCAAGTGAAATATACCAGGTGAAAAATGAAGTCATTAAAATGGTTTTGCCAGAAATAAAATCTCTATTCACTGAAGTTGCAAATAGAAAAAACTTAGCTGTGATCATATTATGATTATATGTATGTAATCCCATGGAAATCAAATTCATATTGGAGTTTGTAAATAATTTTTAAGGTACTTATTTTTTTCAAATTCTATCTCAATTATATTTAATCAACAGTCATAATTTAAAAACTTTCATAAGGAGTAGCTTCAAATTTTTGAGAAAATGCATGAAACCTACAGATACACATACATTCATGAAAAAGCAATAATACAATTTCAAATACCCACATAGTGGTATAAGAAATAGAATGTTAATATCTTTGAAGACTTGAAGTCTCATTTTGTTTTTTCTTTGTTTTTTTGCAATTCAAATTGTTTATTATTGTTATAGGTTTGTAGCAATATATTACAGTTTATGCCTTGGCTTGGAAGTTGATTACAAGTTTTATGAGACTGAGTGCCTGTTATTGGCAATCTTGATGTTTTCTTTTCTTTTTTTTAATTCTTTGGAGATTTTATTGAACAGTACTATTGAAGTTTTTTCTGAAATTAAAGTACTATACATTTAAATTGTGCAGAGTAGAGGTCAGTCAAATACATACTTAAAGGTCTACTCAAAACTTAATTACTATGAATATTCACCAGAAAATTAGGGAAATATCCTTGGCAAATTCACATTTTTTTAATTGATTGTTCAAAACATTACAAAGCTCATGATATATCATCTTTCATACATTTGACTCAATTGGGTTATGAACTCCCATTTTTACCCCAAATACAAATTGCAGAATCACATCGGTTACACACTCACATTTTTACATAATGGCATATTAGTGACTGTTGTATTCTGCTACTTTTCCTATCCCCTACTATCCCCCTCCCCTCCCATCTTCGCTCTCTACCTCATCTGCTGTTGTTCAGTTCTCTCCCTTGTTTCCCCCCCCTTCCCCTCACAACCTCTTATATGTAATTTTGTGTAACATTGAGGGTCTCCTACCATTTCCATATGCTTTACCTTCTCTCTCCCTTTCTCTCCCCCCACTTGTCTTTGTTTAATGTTAATCTTTTCCTCATGCTCTTCCTCCCTGTTCTGTTCTTAGTTGCTCTCTTTATATCAAAGAAGACATTTGGCATTTGTTTTTTAAGGATTGGCTAGCTTCGCTTAGCATAATCTGCTCTAATGCCATCCATTTCCCTGCAAATTCTATGATTTTGTCATTTTTTAGTGCTACGTAATACTCCATTGTGTATAGATGCCACATTTTGTTTATCCATTCATCTATTGAAGGGCATCTAGGTTGGTTCCACAGTCTAGCTATGATCATTGATGTGGCAGTATCCCTATAGTACACTCTTTAAAGATCCTCAGGGACTAGTCCGAGAAGGGCGATAGCTGGGTCAAATGGTGGATCCATTCCCAGCTTTCCCAGGAATCTCCATACTGCTTTCCAAATTGGACTCACCAATTTGCAGACCCACCAGCAGTGTACAAGTGTACCCTTTTCCCCACATCCTCGCCAACACTTATTGTTGTTTGACTTCATAATGGCTGCCAATCTTACTGGAGTGAGATGGTATCTTAGGGTGGTTTTGATTTGCATTTCTCTGACTGCTAGAGATGGTGAGCACTTTTTCATGTATTGTTGATTGATTGTATGTCTTCCTCTGTGAAGTGTCTGTTCAGGTCCTTGGCCCATTTGTTGATTGGGTTATTTGTTATCTTATTGTTTAATTTTTTGAGTTCTTTGTATATTCTGGATATTAGGGCTCTATCTGAAGTGTGAGGGGTAAAAATTTGTTCCCAGGATGTAGGCTCTCTATTTACCTCTCTTATTGTTTCTCTTGCTGAGAAAAAACTTTTTAGTTTAAGTAAGTCCCATTTGTTTATTCTTGTTATTAACTCTTGGGCTATGGGCGTCCTATTAAGGAATTTAGAGCCCGACCCCACAATATGTAGATCGTAGCCAACTTTTTCTTCTATCAGACGCAGTGTCTCTGATTTGATATCTAGCTCCTTGATCCATTTTGAGTTAACTTTTGTGCATGGCGAGAGAAAGGGATTCAGTTTCATTTTGCTGCATATGGATTTCCAATTTTCCCTGCACCATTTGTTGAAGATGCTATCCTTCCTCCATTGCATGTTTTTGGCCCCTTTATCAAATATAAGAAAGTTGTAATTTTGTGGATTGGTTTCTGAGTCCTCTATTCTGTACCATTGGTCCACCTGCCTGTTTTGGTACCAGTACCACGCTGTTTTTGTTACTATTGCTTTGTAGTACAGTTTGAACTCTGGTATCGCTATACCTCCAGATTCACACTTCCTGCTTAGAATTGCTTTTGCTATTCTGGGTCTTTTGTTTTTCCATGTGAATTTCATGATTGCTTTATCTATTTCTACAAGAAATGCCATTGGGATTTTGATTGGCATCGCATTAAACCTGTAGAGAACTTTGGGTAATATCGCCATTTTGATGATGTTAGTTCTGCCTATCCATGAACAGGGTACATTTTTCCATTTTCTAAGATCTTCTTCTATCTCTCTCTATAGGGTTCTATAGTTTTCATTATATAAATCTTTCACCTCTTTTGTTAGGTTGATTCCCAAGTATCTTATTTTCTTTGAGGATATTGTGAATGGAGTGGTTTTCCTCATTTCCATTTCATAAGTTTTGTTGCTGATATACAGGAATGCCTTTGATTTATGCGTGTTGATTTTATATCCTGCTACTTTGTTGAATTCATTTATTAACTCTAGCAGTTTCTTTGTAGACCCTTTTGGGTCTATTAAATATATTATCATGTCATCCGCAAATAGCGATAATTTAAGCTCTTCTTTTCCTATTTTTATGCCTTTAATTTCTTTTGTCTGTCTAATTGCTCTGGCTAGTATTTCAAGAACTAAATTGAATAGAAGTGGTGATAGAGGGCATCCCTGTCTTGTTCCAGATTTTAGAGGGAATGCCTTCAGTTTTTCTCCATTTAGGATGATGCTAGCCTGAGGTTTAGCATATATAGCTTTTACAATGTTGAGGTAAGTTCCTGTTATCCCTAGTTTTTCTAGTGTTTTGAACATAAGGGGATGCTGTACTTTGTCAAATGCTTTTTCTGCATCTATCGAGATGATCATATGGTTCTTGTCTTTAAGTCTATTTATGTGGTGAATAGTATTTATTGATTTCCGTATATTGAACCAGACTTGCATCCCAGGGATGAATCCTACTTGATCATGGTGCACAATTTTTTTGATATGCTTTTGTGTTCGATTCGCCAGGATTTTATTGAGAATTTTTGCATCCAAGTTCATTAGAGATACTGGTCTGTAGTTTTCTTTCTTTGAAGTGTCTTTGGTTTCGGGATCAGGGTGATGTTGGCCTCATAGAATGAATTTGGAAGAGCTCCTTCTTTTTCTGTTTCTTGAAATAGCTTGAAAAGTATTGGTATTAATTCTTCTTTGAAGGTTTTGTAAAACTCTGCTGTATACCCATCCGGTCCAGGGCTTTTTTTGGTTGGTAGTCTTTTGATGGCTTCTTCAATTTCTTCCTTTGTTATTGGTCTGTTTAAATTGTGTGTGTCTTCCTGACTCAATCTGGGCAGATCGTATGACTTAAGAAATTTATCGATATCTTCACTATCTTCTATTTTATTGGAATATACGGTTTCAAAATACTTTCTCATTATCTTCTGTATTTCTGTAGTGTCTGTTGTGATATTGCCTTTTTCATCCCGTATGTTAGTAATTTGAGTTCTCTTTCTTCTTCTCTTCGTTAGCATGGCTAAGGGCCTGTCGATCTTGTTTATTTTTTCAAAGAACCAACTTTTAGTTTTTTCAATTTTTTCAATTTTTTTTGTTTCAATTTCGTTGATTTCTACTCTAATTTTAATTATTTCTTGTCTTCTACTATATTTGCTGTTATTTTGCTCTTCCTTTTCTAGGTTTTTGAGGTGTAGTGTGAGTTCATTTATTTGTTGTTTTTTTTTTCTTTTTTTGAGGAAAGAACTCCAAGAAATGAATTTCCCTCTTAAAACTGCTTTCATTGTGTCCCATAGATTCCGGTATGTTGTGTCTGTATTGTCATTTATCTCTATGAATTATTTTATCTCCTCCTTTATGTCTTCTGTAACCCATTGATCATTCAGCAACATATTGTTCATTTTCCATGTGATGTAGGATTTTTCCTTCCTTCTTTTATCATTGATTTCCAGTTTCATTCCATTATGGTCAGATATGGTGCATGGTATTATCTCCATGCCTTTATATTTACTAAGAGTTGCCTTATGGCATAGTATATGGTCTATCTTTGAGTAGGATCCATGTGCTGCTGAGAAGAACGTGTATCCACTTGATGATGGTTGATATATTCTATATATGTCGGTTAAGTCTAGGTTATTGATTGTGCTGTTGAGTTCTATAGTTTCTTTATTCAGTTTTTGTCTAGAGGATCTGTCTAATGGCGAGAGCGGTGTGTTGAAGTCACCCATAATTATTGTATTGTAGTCTATTTGACTCTTGAACTTGAGGAGAGTTTGTTTTATGAACGTTGCAGCTCCATTGTTTGGTGCATACAAATTGATAATTGTTATGTCTTGTTGGTGGATGGTTCCTTTTAACAGTATATAGTGTCCTTTTTTATCCCTTTTGATTAACTTAGGTTTGAAGTTGATTTTATTCGATATGAGTATGGCCACTCCTGCTTGCTTCGGAGGGCCATGTGAGTGGTATGATTTTCCCAACCTTGTACCTTCAGCCTGTGTATGTCTTTTCCTATCATATGAGTCTCTTGAAGGCAGCATATTGTTGGATTTGTTTTTTTGATCCAGGTTACTAGCCTATGTCTCTTGATTGGTGAGTTTAGGCCATTAACATTTAAAGTTACAATTGAAATATGATTTGTACTTCCAGTCATGTTTATTTATTTATTTATTTATTTATTTATTTATTTATTTTAGTTTGGCTAGTTTTTACTTTTTGGTTATTTTCCTCCCCTTTTACTGAGATACCTCCCGCTGTTAGTTTTGGGCACTATTTTTCAATTCCTCTTCTTGTAGTATTTTGCTCAAAATGCTTTGCAGTGCTGGTTTTCTGGCTGCGAATTCTTTTAGCTTTTGTTTATCGTGAAAGATTTTAATTTCATTGTCAAATCTGAAGCTTAATTTTGCTGGATACAGTATTTTTGGTTAGAATCCATTATTTTTCAGCATTTGAAATACATTGTTCCAGGATCTTCTCGCTTTCAAAGTCTGTGATGAAAAATCAGTCATTAACCTATTTGGTTTACCCCTGAATGTAATCTGCCTCCTTTCTCTCGTAGCTTTTAATATTCTCTCCTTGTTCTGTATGTTGGCTATCTTCATAATTATATGTCTTGGAGTTGGTCTATTACGGTTTTGAATGTTTGGGGTCCTGTAGGCTTCCAGGATTTGGCAATCCATTCCATCTTTCATCTCTGGGAAGTTTTCTAGAATTATTTCATTTAATATGTTGTCCATTCCTTTGGTTTGAATCTCTATGCCTTCTTCTATCCTGATGACTCTCAAATTTGGTTTTTTTATGACATCCCATATCTCTTGAATAGATTGCTCGTGGGATTTAAGCATCTTTTCTGTGTTGACTATATTCTTTTCAAGTTGATAAACTTTGTCTTCATTATCTGATGTTCTGACTTCTACTTGATCTAGTCTATTTGTAATATTCTCGTTTGAGTTTTTAATTTGGTTCATAGTTTCCTGCATTTCTAGGATTACTGGTAAAGCTCGTTCTTTGCCATTTGAATTTGTTTGTTTAATTCATTTTCAAAATATACTTTTATTGCTTGGACTTGCTGCCTCATGTCTTCTCTAATATTCCTTTCCATCTGAGTTAGGTATGCCTTGAGTTCTTTCCCTATCCCTGTTTCTGATGCTTCTCGGTCCTCCTGTAGAATTAAGTTGTCCTGCATTGTTTGTACTCCTTTTTTCCCTTGTTTTTTCATGATGTTCACATTACTTTCCAGCTCTATTTGATTGCTGTGTTTCTGCTCTCTTCTATAGATTTGTTTTGGTTTTGTATATCTCTGTTGTCTCTCCTTTGTGTTGGTAGACTATGCCTGCTAAAGTGGAATCTGCTGGGAAGGAATTCCGACGGCCGAGCTCCAGTGACATCACCTCTCTGCTATGGCTGGCCCCAGGCTCCTTGCCGGGGTGTCCGAATGGGGGGGTGGGACTGGACTGTCTCTGGTTGGTTTCAGCTCCCGGTCGCCGGCGGGTGGGTGTTCTCCAGCCGCTCAGTCACGCAGGCAGTGGGTGGACTGTCGCCGGCGGGTGTGAGGTCTCCAGCCCCCCAGTCGCGAGGGCCTGGCCTCTAGTCCCCTGGTTTCTCCTGCTAGTCCTGGTTTCTCCTGCTAGACCAGATTTCCCCTGAGTGATGCCTCTCAGCAGTTCAAACTGTACTCTGGGCCTGCTGTTTGTTGGGTGTGGAGGGTGTCTATTGGGAACCCCAGCACTCTATTGTTCTGATTTTTTCCACTTGCCCCTCCCCCAGCGCTGGCTAGACAGGTTTCGTTTTCACAGCTAATGGGAGAGGGAGTTGAAGGTCAGGTGTCTCTAGTTTTCCCTGCGTCTTTATGCAGGCTTGTTCTGATAATCCCACCCCCGGAAAGCCTAGGAAAGATTTTATGCGAATTCCCCGCTGTATGGGAGCTGAGCTGAGTAACACACACCTGTTTTATTGTTGCAATCTGTCGCAGAGTGGCGGTGGTTACTTCAGCTCTCCAAGATGGTGGCTGCTGGTTTCCTTGGTGGAGTTTCCATTGTGGGGGATAGAAATGTACCGCTTCCTTCCCCGTCTGAAATCCCGAACTCAGCCTGGGGCTCACTGGGGGCTCAGCCAGCAGGATTCCACAGAATCTGCAGCAACGTTTCTCCCTGCTTGCTGGTCGCTTCTCGGTGGTGACCCACCGTCTGTAGCTGTGGGGCGGGCTGCGCGGATCAGTCAGCCCAGTTGAAGTCTCATTTTGATCAAACAAATTTCTGACTACCACTTTTTGAAGGTAACAGCTAAACTATATCTAAATTATTTATATTTCTTTATATCCTAAAGTATATACATGTATGTATGAATATATAATTTGCATATTACATGAATACCTTATATAAATATTTTTAGTTCTGCATGTTTTGCCTTTTAAATTATATCATATTGCAGTATATTTCTCTGCAATTTGCTTCTTTCTTCTTAATATGTTTATTAGATTCAACATTGTTAATTTAAGTAGCTGCAGTTTGTTCATCTCTCTTGCTGCATCTATTAATATTACATTATATACATTAAATATATGTATATAATACACAAGTATGCTATAATCTTTTTACATATACAAATTGGTTCTAGAAATTTTTTAGTTTATTTGCTATTACAAATGATAATAGCAAATACAGGATAATTCTTATGTCTGCTATCACATATTAATAGAAGTGGAAATGGTAGATCATAGGATCTAAGCATTACCAAGTTTATTAAATAAGACACTTCACTTTTTTGCAAGATTGTACAATTCACACTGCTACTACCAGAGTGTAATATTTCCAATTGTTCCACTTCATTTTAATCCCTTAATGTTATTGCTATTGGTACTATTTAGAAAAAAAAAATTGCTTTTCCATCTAGTATTTATTTTCTAATAAGTTAATAGAGAATTTATATATATATATATATATATATGTAGAGTTAATAGAGAATTTATATATATATATATATATATATATAGAGAGAGAGAGAGAGAGAGAGCGCGAGAGCGAGCACGCGCGCGCACAAGCGAGCTCTGTGGACATAACTCAGTGGTTGAGGACTTGCCTAGCACATGACAAGCCCTGAATTCAACCCATAGTACTGTAAAAACAAATGAATAAATAATAAATAAATAAATATATAAAAATTGTTTTGTTTTACATGTTTCATCTTATAAAATATTTCATTTTGTAATATATTACTCTGTACATATATACATATTGCTCTCCATATATTTGCATACACATATATACACATAAATTTATATAAGAAATATATTGACACTTTATATGGCAAATATTGGTTTTAGGTATTTTTAAATTGAGCATTTTTTTGTAACTATTCAGGCCTACCATCCTGTTAAAGTTAGGCCCACTGGATTTTTGTCCTCAATTTTCAAGGAAGGCCTCTTTCTGCCTCATGTCATCTTTTACCTATTGTCCTATTTTCTTTCTCATAAGCAAACTCATTCAAGTTACTTTCAAGTCATTGGCATCCAACTTTTATCTTTCAAAATTAGACCTAATTCATCAATCACCCCAAACAAAGAGGACTAGGCTTATTATTATTATTATTATTATTATTATTATTATTATTATTATTGATACTGGGGCTTGAATCCAAAGGTACTTTACCACTGAGTTAAATCTTCAACCCTTTTTTTCTTATGCTTTATTTTGAGGAAGGGTCTTACAAAGTTGCTGAGGTTGGCTTTGAACTTGCTATTCTGCCTCAGCCTCCCGAGTTGATGGGGCCAAGCTCCTTAATTTCTTTGATGTTAAATCCAATAGACATTCTTCAGCACTCATCTTTCAAAATGCTTGGGATATACTATAATATGAATTGTAATATTTAGGACTACTCACTGTCTGAAACACTCCCTTGTTAGCTCCTATGGATCACTTTTCACATGGTTTCCTTACTATTCCTTGGTCGTGAGTTTTCAGTCTCTCTTACTGGTTTATCCTAAACAAATATTAGGTATTAGGCTTCCTGAAGCCAGAGGTCAAAGCTTCTCTCTACTTGATGTCCACCCATATCCCAATAATCCCACCTGCACACATTCCGATTTCCTAGCCATAAGGAGAGGACACACACAGTCATATTATCAGATTTGAATATTCAACTATTTACTCATTTCCTCAGAGGTGATTTCAACATATTCTCTCGAGATTACACGTGTTCAAAATAAGAAATAACCAACAAAGTTTCTTATTCCACTTTTCCTCATCTCAGTGCATAGCAACAGTTTCCATCCATTCAACCAAGCCCATTTTACATTCAATATGATATCATCATTTCTGTCTTTTTTTTTTTACTTTCTCCTTTTCTTGCCCTTTCTCTTCCTCCATTTCCATTGCCTCCACAAAAAAAAAAAAAAAAACTGAATTTTCATCTTAACTTCTGCTCACATCTAGATTTACAACCAGTCCTTTTACCACAGTAAAACTAGAGACATCTATTCAAAACCCAAAATCCAAACATGCTCCTCTGCCTATAATTTCATTGCATGATTTCAATGACTTATTGCTTCCAGGAAATATTTCAAACTTGTGAGGAAGTTTATAGGCTCTGCAGAGTCGGTGCCTTCCCGGCATCATTTCCTACCTCATCCAGGATGTTCTCTGCTTTCTGTGATCTGGTCAGGGAGACAGCCTTTGGCTTCCACCCAGGGCATTCTCCATACTCTCCACGTCATGGACTCTTCTCCTTCACACTTCTATTAATGACCAACTTCATTTTCTCAGAGACATCTTCCCTGGTTTCACTAACAAGGTCTATTCAGCCTATTTATGTTCTTCAAGAACCAAGAGCTGTATCTACCATCCATAGGGCATTTCCACTTTGTTATAACTTTAGCATTTTGCTGAGTGGCATGATATCAGGGACTGTGCATGAAGGGCCCCTCAGTAAATGTTTCCTGAATGAATGCATACCCTAGTGCCTACTGTGCCTTTGCTTTCCCTGACCCCATACTTTTAATTTTTATTCACCATTATACTAGTGATGAAGAGTAATCTCCTTAGCAGAAACTCTATAATCCTAGTCAAATTTTAATATTAAAGACATAAATGCACATAATGAGCATTTAGATTGACATTCAATTTTCTTCCTCTTTTTCTCACAGCTTTGTTTCTTCTTGACTTCTGTCTGAAGCAGATTGAATCGGCACTATAATTAAAAATAAAAGTCATGCAACACCTACAGATACAACTTTATCTGGAGCTAGAAACTCAACTTTTGTATGACCTAGTTCAGCAGAAACAGTGAGCAACATTCTGAGTCTATGAGCCATTTACAATATTACACTAGACCTATGTGTATTCATTTACTCACACACCAATTTACACTAAATGTTGCTACTATTGATGACATTGTTCACCTTCTTTCTTGTCCTTAAAAACAGAATAGTTTAGCCATTAGGTACAGATTCCTTGAGTAGGATTTCCTGGGTTTATGTCATGGCTTAATCACTTATCTGCTATGAGATATAGGGCAAATTACCAACCTTTTTTTTTTTTGTCTTCATTAAATTGTTTGTAGGATTGGATTGATGATAATCATAGGCACTTACATTTTAGTCTCAATTTTTAAATACAAAACTTGGAACTGTGACTAGGACAAAGTCTTGAGTTATAGTTTATCTCCTGCTGGGCTTCCTGTTTTCTTCCTGTTTAATGGCATATACTTACGAATTCCTTAAAAAGTAGTTTTATAAAAATGAGATGAACTTCTTAAATGTTTAGTTTTATAAGGTAATTAATGTTTCTTAATATTTCAGTTCATTTGAGTTGTTTCTATCTATTTCTTGGTAACACTGTCTAGTTACTACATACTTCATTAAATGTATTAAAAACATACTAAGAGTTTAGAGATATGATATTTTCCAATTTGACATTTCCTTTCTGTTGAAAACTTCAACCTCAAGGAAGGAAATTTTTCATTTTCATTTCTCTGAGGTCCCTAAGGATTTGGACATGCAGGTTATGAAATTAGTCTCACTGGTTCAGGGTGACTATTTGAAATTTCCTTTTTAATTATTTCTCAAATTAAAATCTGGAATAACTAAAAGAAATCTATGAAACCACATAGCACTCAATGCAATGTTTCATAATCATGAAATATTAAAAGAGTTTTTGTAGTTCTAATGTTGTATTTCTCCATGTCGCAGCTTTTCCACCTCTTTAATAAAATCAGCTAGTTTTTGATATATTTCAAGATTGAATTTCTATCCAAAAATGAGTGGATATCATATTTCACAAATAATTTGACAAGAAATTTTACATAATCTTCTAGGTCAACCTGGCAGGATGAATATGTATCGAGTAAACTTACTTGTGGGTGTTTTCAGCCTTTCTATAAATATTTTCAGTCTCCCTTCAGGGCAGATATTGCATCTGTTATGTGCATAAGGCTATTTTATTCAGTCCCTGAGTTTACTATATAGTGTCACTTATATTGAAACAGCATTTGAAGTTTTATTCTTTATTCTATTTCATCTATATGAATGTTTATCTTAGTAAACATCAAATTCAGACATTTGCCTTTGGAGACTACTATGTTACATTCAAAAGTCCACACTAGGTATTATTCTCAAAATTTGAGAAATAATTAAAGTCAGTATTCTCATATTTATTGGTAATTATTTAAATTGCATCCATTTTTTTAATAATTGACCTTTCCTGGCTAAGGGAATTCTGTTCTTTGACTCAAGGTTTTAGAAGAGGAGATGGGAAATGGAGAAAATGGATGACTGACAAGGAGTTCAGCTGAGCTTTGGGTATCACAACCAGTTTCTATTTATATCCACTTAATTATTTTACTTTAACTATAAATATGAGTGGTATCTATTCTGGTTTTTATAATTGTATATGCTTTTTACTAGAGTCCATGCCATTTCCTAACCATTTAAGTATCAAAACTTTTTAATTTAATGAGCATAACAAAATAATTCTCTTAGGAGTACTCTAATTTGCATGGCTTAAAAGACTGGTAGATTCAATTTAAATTTGTGTTCTCAAAACAAAAAACAAAACCCAATTTAAAAATTGGTCAAATAAACAGACACTTCTTAAAAGAAGAAAAACAAATAACAAATATATGGAAAAAATGTTCAATATCCTCAGCAATTAGGGAAATGCAAATCAAAATTACACTGAGATTTCATCTCACTCCACTTTTGAATGGCAGCCATTGAGCATACAAACAGTAACAGGAGAGTATGTGGAGAAAAACACTTTAAAGATATTGTTGGGATTGTAAATAGATACAACTACTATGGAAATCCGTATAAAGTTTCCTTTAAAAAACTAGGAATTGAACCACCATATCACCCAGCTATAACACTCCTTAGTGTTTATCCTAAAGAATTAAATTTGCCATACTACATAAATACATGCATACCCATGTTTATAACAACACAATTCACAATAGTCTGACTATGGAAGTAGTCTAAGTGTCCATCAATAGATGAATGGATAAAGAAAATGTGGCATATATACACAATGGAGTTTTATTGAGCCATAATGAAGAATGAAATAATGTCATTTGCAATGGATGAAACTTGAGAACATAATGATGAGTGAAATAAGCCAAACTCAGAAGGTAATCAATGCTTTCTCTCATATGTGGAAGCTAGAGAGGATAAATGAAAAGAAGGATGGAGTGGGTGGGAATCTCATGAAAATCAAAAGAAGATCAGTAGAGATCAAGGAAAGGAAGGAGGGGAGGGAAAGTGGGAATACTGGGGAATATTGGCCAAATTATATTCTTATATTTTGTGCATGTATGAATATGTAATAATGAATATCACTGTTATATACTATTATGATGCACCAACTTAAAAAGTATGGAAAAATGTGTTTTCAATGTCCCAAAACATTAAAAATGGAGTTTATGGCAGATTTCTTAAAAATATAGGAAGATGACTTCGTATAAGCTACTTAAAATTGTACTTCAATTTTCTCATATCAAAATGCACTGTTATTTGCCTGCTTATTCAAACTTATTAATAAAAAGTTTAATTCATATTAAATATTTTTTCAAGGGGATAAACTATTTCAAAATGCAGTATCACACATGATAGCAGATATCCTAGGAAAAGCTTTGACCCCAATTTTATGATGGATTTAATAAGCTAATTTCTTAGGTTTGATCCAATACAAGTTTAAAATGAAAATATTTATTCTACTTAAAATATAAATCTGGAGGTTATTATGTTAAGTGAAATAAGCCATGCACAGAAAGACAAATACCACATGATTTCAAACATTATGTGGATTTTACAAAGTTGATCTTACAAAGTCAAAAGTTGGAATAGTGTAGAAAGATGGAGGGGTGGGTGAAAGTTGACCAATGGATACCAAGTTACAGATAGGTAAGAGAAATGAGTTTGGGTATTCTACTGCAGAGTAGGGTGAGTACAAACAGTGATAGTACATTATATTTTTTTAAAAAATTAATAGAAAAGAACTGATAAATGAGGAAATTAATATGCTTACCTTGATTTGAACATTGCATAATGTATACATGTATTAAAACATCATATGGGAGTCAACAAATTTCCATAAGTTTTTTAAGATGAGGTCTTGCTATGTTTCCCAGATGGTCCTTGAACTGGAGATCTTCCTGCCCAGCTTCCCAAGTAAGTGAGATTAGAGGTAAGTGCCACCAAATCCAGCCAGTTTTCATGTGTCTAAAATTTCTTATATAAAGAATGTGTCAATGGAGTTTTATTCAGCCCTCAAAAGAATAAAATTATGTTATTTGCTGATAAATAGATGGTTCTGGAAAATATCATGCTAAGTGAAATAAGCCAGACATAGAAAGTCAAGGGTTAAATTTTTTCTTTCAAATGTGGAAGCTGGGGAGATATATAAGGAAAAAAATAATAAAGAAATCTCATGAAAATAGAAGGGAGAAAAACAGAGTAGAGGAAAGGAGATTCAGAGGGAGTGAAGGAGTGTAGGTGTGGGAAGTACTGGGGAACAGAATCTACCAAATTGTGCCCTGTTCATGGATGAATGTGCCACAATGAATTGCACTTTCATATATAATTATATTAACTAAAATAATAATAATAATAACAAAAGAGAGATCAATCGAGTACAGTCAGTGGATTGAGGGAGGGTGAGGGAAAGGAAAGGGAAGGTATTGGGTAACAAGATGAATCAAATAATGTTATGTGCATGGACTAACATGGCATAATGAATCACACTATTATATATAATTATAATGCACCAATAAAAACCAATGTGCTTCATTCTAGGGATGTAGAATATTTCCCCTCAGTGCATTCAAAACACAAACGAAAGAAAACTAGTTGTTCCAATATATATAACTCATAAATGTTCATAAAATACTTCTTCAGGAATACTCTAGAAACATCATCTCACAACTTAAAGGGAGAATTTAGTAAGAAAATATCAATTAGATAAAGTTGTATTTGACCTTCTTGACTATATATTGGTATCAAGAAAACAGATTTCTTATATGAAAAATAGAGTGATAAAATTAACATAATATCATATATTTTACAAGTAATTAATAAATTTTATATGAATTTTAATGTGTTATAAAGTCCAACATAAGCCTGGCATAGTGGCACACACCTATAATCTAAACTCAGGAGAATCAAGTTCAAGGTCAGCCTCTACAACTTAGCAAGACCTTATCTCAAACTAAAAACATAAAAAGGGCTAGGAATGTGGTTCAGGGGTTCAATTCCCAGTACCACAAAAAATAAAGTCTGACATAAAATCTGTGATATTTTGTTTTTGAAACAGAAGCACAAAGTCTATTTTTTTATAGTCAAATATGAGACGTTAGTTTTTCAAAATGTCAGATAGTGCTCTCTCTAAAAAAAGAGAGTGGATGAAGTCTATTATTTTTGGCTGACCTCTGAGCAGAGCTCTGAACTTTGCATTTTCATTTATGTGCAAAGTAGGGGCATAGAGAATTCACCTTAAAAGTGAGGTTACAGCAAGCAGAAGATTGGGAGACTGCAAAGGGCAGTGTTCCTATCATAGGAACATCCTGAGAAGGTGCACCTCAACTTGTGAAGAGAAACTATCATTTGAGAAAATGAACAGGGACAAAATGTTCTGTTACTAAATATTTTTAAATCTACATGGGTGTACTTTATACTATTTGCTATTACACGTGTTGAGGAAAATTGGCATAAGAAATAAACTCCAATGATTTTGTTTTACAAATAATTTATAGAATTTAAGATTTGCTAAGATAAAACAAGTAAGATTTTGGTAATGTGGAATGCACAGGTGCCAAGTGATGGGTAGTGCATCTTCACCCGTTTTGTATCCAACAGTTCAAATCTGGTGCCAATATCATAGACTGATGTGGCTAATTGAATATTGTTGCTTTTATACCATTAATTACATAAAAATATGATACGAAAGTTAAATTACCTCTTAATGGCAACACAGATTATTCCCATATATCAATTCAATAATGAAGATACTTTTATCTCCAACCTCCCCCATCCCCATACTTAAAAAAAAAATCTTTATCATAGTGTAGTTATTGGACTATTTGCATTAGGATTACTGGAAATTCATGTTAAAATGTATTTTCTTAGACTTCTTGAGTCAAGTTATGTAGTGAAAGGGTCCTGGAGTTTACATTTTAAAAATATTTTTCCATATGACTTTTATGCATATTTAAGTTTTATTAACCCTTAGTTTTGCATTCAAGTATTCCACTGTCACATGAAAACCCCAGTGCTCTTGAGAATAAATAGGCATTCCCCCATAATAGTTTCTTCAGCTTTTGTGAGTTACTTTACCTAATTTTCTCCCCAGACTCTGGAGGATATGGATTTCTAAATTAAGAAAGTTTTACTTGACAAAGAGTTTACAAAACAGAAGAAGACAGTAAATTAACTTCAAGATTTATCTAATGTGGATTATTTATTTATTTATTGAAGCTAGCTGCCCAAGCTAGCTTCAAATTCAGGATCATCCTATGTCAGCCTCCCAAGGAACTGGGAGTTTAAGGGACAGATCACACCTGGGTAATTTGTATATTTTTTACCTAGTTAGGGACAAATAATTTAAAATGCCTCTTTTTGCCAAAACTGTAGACCAAATACAGATATGTTAAAAAAAATTAAAAGAAGGAAAGAGAAGCACAAGAAGAAATTAGCCCTATCATGCAAATGACCTTTTTAAAAAAAAAAATTTAGTAATAACAGCTTTTCCATTCATGCACAATATGTTCTATATACTATAAGTATGGTCTGAAAATAAATAATAACTTAAAATCTCAAGTGATAAATATTTTACTTTTCAGAAATTACAATAGACTACATGGCATTGTATATCATAAATAGTGTAATTTAAATTCATTTGTTACCTCCATTGTGTTTGAATTGTATTTACAGAGAAATTAGATTACATTGTGACTCTAATGCTCAAAGTCAATCATTGTTTTATTTAGTACTCACTTTAGAAATCCTGATTTGTCAGACTTCGTCAGCATACTAAATACACTCCATGGTATAATTACTGCCTCTGTATGTTTTCACATAGAGACTGGGTTTTATTCTTCCTTCACATACAGTTTTATTACTTTAATTGGTTTTTTTTCACTGACATGCCCATGAATATTTTTTCCTTTAGTATTTAAGCAACTTATTATCTTATATTTTCTCATTAAATTGAACTTTTAAATGCTCATTACAAAATACAAATAGGAACAGCCTTTCATTTCCATGTTTTAAATATAAACTTCTCATAGTTTCTATAGAAGCATTTCACAAGGATAGTTTTAGTATTTACCAGATTAAGATCTCCACAACAGGTCTGTTTTATGTGCAAAGTTATATCTTTTTGCTAATAATTAATATCCCAAATTTATTAAACTATTATTCATTGAAGAAGCCGTATTATTTAAAGTATTTTTGCAACACTAGACCCCACATTAAAAGCAGAGAATCTATTTCCAGATCACAGCAGCTGTAGAACATGGTAGTTACATTACACATCCATACTTGGAGCCTGAGTCCAGTTCTCAGGTCTTGTCCCCACCTCACCTCAGATTCTGCATGTATAAAATGGAAAAACACCCACCATAGGTATATCTAGGATAATTGTTAGTTAATAGCTTTTACACAGGAAAAATAATGTCTGGCTTATGGTAATGGGTACAAAGTGTTCGTTAAATCAATGAGTATATTAGCCAAAAAACAGTAAATTTGCCATACATCATAAACACTACCTGCAGAGACCTTTCTTAAACAACACTGTATTTATAAGACCCAATGTGTTCAACATAACTTCATCTGATTATGGATGATTAAAGATGAAAGGAAATGAATCAAGATGAAAGGAAATTAAGATGAAAATATTTTGATGGTATTAGATCCTCTGTCTCTACAGAAGGCATGAGGCAGTGATAGAAAAATTTTTCTGCAGAAAAAAAAATGATATTTACATGGAGACATAAAACCCAAGTAGAAGTTTGCCAACTTGTGTAACTTGACACATGTATACATGTGCATATTCATTTCTTTAACACGCAGAGTAACAGAGCCACAATACAGATGGGTAGGATAATTGTAGGATGAATTCCAGCATCTTCAGCCAAAAATCAACCACAGCACCACCATGAATTGAAAGCTGCTAAAGGAGCATTCTAACTTGAGAAAGTATCAGGAGTTCCATGAAGCTTAGAAGAAATTCAGCTAGCTATGGAGATAATTGGTCAGAAAGCTTTCTTAAAAACAAATTATTCTTAAGGATGAGTGGCTGCTGCTTAGGCATTTTAAGACTTTTTATTTTTTTATGGTACTGAGCATTGAACCCAGGGCCTCACACATGATAGGAAAGCACTCTACCACTGAGCTATATCCCCAACCTTTTTTAAGTCAAGTCAGGGTCTTGATCAATTGCCCAAGCTCCTCTCAAACTTGTACTCCTTCTGCCTCAGCCTCCCAAGTAGCCAGTATTATAGTCATGCAGGAGAGCAGAGCACAACTGGTTGAACATTTTAATAAATAGAGTTGGAGGCAGTGCCATGTGTAAGAGGGACAAAGAAGAGCAGCTGTGGAATTCAAGGATGCACTTGACCCCCAGCCGACTATTTCCCCGCCTTCGGAATCATTTATACCTCTTGTAGAAAAACAGACCACATGAAATAATCTAAGGTTTCTAGAATCAGTCTACCTGCATATTATATCAACCTTCTCTTAAATTATAGTATATATTTAAAATTTAAAGGTAGAAAAGTCAAATTCATTTTTGAACTCTTTTAGTAAAGGAACATTAATGACTTCTTATGAAATGTGTTATTTATGCTACTTCCTATCGTCTCTGGATAAAGGACAGGTTTTTTTGGCCTATTATTATGGTCTCCAAGAAAGAATAAAATACTTTCATGCCTCTGCTATTCTCATACATATTCCAATTTAATAGTGATTTATTTAATGATAATGTTGGGAAAAATTATTGAGCAAGCATAGCCAAGCCATCTATTGGCAGCTCTTTCAAAAAAAGATGGATCAAATGGATTGCCATGTCTTCTCCAGTCTTCTAAACTCAGTAAACTCTCCATACCATGCTCTGTTCCCGTAAGGAGAGAGGCCTGAGTTGTGCTCCTGCCAAGAGTTAGAGCACAGGGGGAATCACCTGGGCTTTATCATCTCTGAACTAGTTTGACCAACTTCAAGGCAGATACCTGTTCTCTGTTTCATACTCAAGTTCACTTAAGTGTTTCATAAATCATACAGGAAGGAATATGCTTTGTTGACTGCTCCTCTCGTTTATTATTTTAATTTTTAAACACATACACACATATGAACTCATTTTAATGTATCACCTTGTAGACTAGTGTTTCAAAGAAAACGCATAAAAAACAAAATTATTTAGGAGATTTTGGGTGACTACTGCAGGGATCAGTGTATCTCAAAACAAGTTTCACAGAACCCTCACTGCCATCTGAGGGTTGGGAAATTTCAAACTAGGGGGGAGGAATGAGAATAAAAACTCCATGATATGTGGGAGGCAGTTAAAAATGATGATGCAAGAATGAATTTTAGTGAATGCTGACAGTGTTACATTCTGGCTCCTACAGCTCTTACCTGAGGATCTGTACCTTTCAAATAAGTCATGTATAAAATTCAACAATAACATGTTTTGTAGAGTTGCTAAAACAGCATAAAAGAGAAGAAACTCAATAATAATTTTGTGGAACATGAATGAATAAAATATGAGCCAACACAATGCCTGATAGAATGAGAGGTGAGTACACAGTAGCTCTCATCATGCAGTTATTTTAATTAATAACATTAACAGTATTGATCAGTGAAAGACTCGTGGGTTGCCAGTAGTTCTTTTTTGAATACATACTACGCAATAGTTTATTGATGATTTTTAGATCAACAATGCTGGCCAAACCTTTGTAATTGAGAGGAATTTGGCAGAAGTTAACAGGGGATTATAAATATGGTAATAACCAAATTGTTATATGGAATACATATATGATGTTTTAATGAGAAAAAGAAAAAAAAAGTGTGTCACATTAGATTGGATAGAGAGAAATGATGGGAGAGGAGGGGAGGAGTAGGGAGGATAGGAAGGGCAGCAGAATAGAATAGACAATATGATTGATATATGTACATTCCATGTATGTATTATATGTTAAATTACATTCTACTGTCATGTATGACTAAAAAAATAAATAAAATTTTTTAAAAAAGAAAAAAATGCAACCAGAAGCTAGAATAATGACCAAAAAGTAACTGGATAAAACACAGAAATTTGTAAAAAGCACTTGGGCCTCCAAATGTAGCAGCAGTAATTTAAAATTACTAATTGCCTAGTTAAATATAGGCACAATGTAAGTAGATGATACCATAGAACTACTCCAAAAGTATTATATTAATAGAAGTAGTCTTCCAAAGTATCTAAGCAAATATTCTCAAGTTCTCAATGCTACTCAGACCACATGTAAATATAATATTAAAAAACAACACTAAAAATTGGGGATACTTTCACGAGATAGGCCAGGGAGATAGCAGAATATACAATCAGATAAAGACTGATTTATAATCACATGGCCTGCTTTCAGGTAGGAAGGAGGGTTAGTAACAATCATAGCCATTTTTAAAATTCTTTAGAAGCCATTAAGTACAGTAAGGACAGTTTTACTTTATGTGATAACAGAAGTTAAAATAAGTGCTATAAGGAAGTACATCATATAAGAAAATCACACTCAAGTTATCATTTTAAAGAACATGAAAAGTTTTTAAAATTCAAAAGTCTTCCTCTAGGGATTCACTACATGGTGCAAATCTAAATGCTGAATACTGGGAATCGCCTACTGAGTGGACAGATATCAATAAGTGATCTCTCAGTTCCCTAGAGATCCCTAGTATAATTCCATCCCTTGTCCTTCTAGTATTGGAGAATGCCAATGGAAATTGTTAATCACCAGCACATCTCCAATGTTAACACTTGTGAAGATCAAGTGAATATTTTTCTGAGAAATATTCAGATTCATTAAAAGGTTTATATGAGATGTTTCGATATCTCCAAACTAAATGTTATATTTAATTTAACATTTTGGGCATCAGATTTCCTGCTAAAAAATATTTGCTGCAGATACAATATCTGAAAATGTTTGTTTAAAATTCCGGATCCCTTTTTTACTTTTATAACTAAATCTAGAATATCCAGTAAACATTGTTCTGATGACTGACATTAAAAATTACTCTAATTTACTGTAAATCTTGGGCACTATTTCTGGCATTTAATTTCTTGTATCACAAATAAGAAACTGTAAGGTGATATGGTGGGAAATACAAAAGCAAAACTATAAAACTTGCCCCCAAAATAAGAAACAAGAAACTGTCAATATATATATTTAAAAAACCTCTTGAATATAACTAAAAAAATCTACATTTTTTTACTATAACAGCTGATTATTTTTATTTTTCCAGTTCTACTTATGATAGAAAAGCTAGTATAGGATCTGGTTTCCCACTAATAACACTAAAAGCTTGACAAACTAGACAAGAAACATTAGCAGTGTGGAAAGAAACCAATATAGGACGGTAATCCTTAAGAACAGGAAAACACAAAAGGTGAGTCCCATTTGACCTAGGACTTTATCTGAAGGTATTTTTCAAAGTGCTGCCTGTGGATTTAGAAAACAACAGAGAGCATCATTATCACGTGGTTACAAAAAAGGGAATGTTAAGAGAGATGGGATTCAGTGGCAGGTTACATGAAGAGGGAGTAGTAGAATAGAAACCCAAAAAATCTGAGCAGAAATTTCAGAGACCTCCCAATACTGAAAGAATTTGAGGTTCAAACCAGCCAGCAAGAAAACACTGTAGTGGACAACACAGTTCAGCTGATTTCCTGAAAAGACCAAGTCCTAGAGATAGGAATCATGTCACAGGAGTGAAGGTCATGCTCTGGGACTACAAAATCACTGGCAGAGATCTTGCTTACCAAAGCTGAAGAGCAGGCAAGGTGTCCTTCAACTGTTGCCAGAACCAAACTTAACACTCTTGAAGATCACTAAAGAAGGTATAACTAAATGGAGGAATTAAAATTAAAAAAAAAAAAACCAGAATATAAAACTAACTCATTAATCCAAAAATCTCACAGATATAATGTTGAGTGAAAAGGCACAAATTGTACATGCTGTCTAATTCCATTTGTATGGAATTTAAAAAAAAAATAGTTCAATTCATTAAAGGGAGAGAAGCCTTGTTGGTCACTACATTGAGAGTGCTAGAAATGTTCCAAATATTGATAAAATGGTGGTGATGAGTCAAAGGGTTGTGAAAATTATGAAGCAGGTCAATTAAGTTACACTAAAGAAAAATAAAAGTCAACGATTATGTACAAAAGAGTTAACATATTTGGCAAGCCTAACTGCTACTTATCAAAGTCCTGTGTGTGAGGTTGGCCCCTGGCTGAAATTTGGAGATTGGCTTTGGTTGTCTCTTCATCATTCTCCTAGAACTGACAAGTCTCACTATGCCTAAACTGTTTGTATATACACTATGGTTTATGAGGTACACCTGCTTTCCTTCTGGGAGTCTGGAATTATGGTATGTGCCAGACACAGGCTGCCTACATGATCAACCTTCACCAGAAATCTTGGATGCTGAGTCTTTGATGAGTTTCCCTGGTAGACAATATTTTCCTGTAATGAACCTTAATCATGAACATAACTAGGAGTTTAGTCCTGTGAGTCATTCTAGTGAGTTACCCAATTCACTAAAGTATTTCAAGACTCCTGCCATAGGAATGACATCAGGAAAGTCGTTTTTGTTGTGAGTGCATATGTGCATGTTTTAATATAGTTAACATTTAAAGATGTAATAGCTCTTTCTATTCCAATTTAGATCTCACTTTCCTTCCCTTGGAAAGAGAGATCCTGAGTTGGGTGAAAGGATGGCTCAGTAGCCTGATGCCTGGTTTTGAACTTGAAATAGGCATGAGGATGTCCAAATGAAGTTTGGCAGTGGCCCAGATTGAGTAAGGATACCACAAGGTACAGAACTGAGGGAGGGAGTGTTGATAATGGCAGTGGTGGAAGATTTATTAAAATACAAAAGGTCTA
Organism: Marmota monax; assembly: GCF_021218885.2. NCBI lineage: Eukaryota > Metazoa > Chordata > Mammalia > Rodentia > Sciuridae > Marmota > Marmota monax. The sequence goes on from NW_026695005.1 coordinate 2,471,881, forward strand.
ATCATATAACTAGATCTATAAAGAATAAAAATGATATAGATTCATCACCTTCAAAAAATTAGTTAAAAATACAGAAATGGTGAGAAACAGTATTACCTGGTTATCAGGTTTGAACAGAAGATTACAGTGTGAATTCATTATCTTTAAAAGAGAGATTTCTAGAAATATATATATATATGTACATGTACACGTGCGCGCGCGCACATACACACACACAGCTTCTGGGTGTGTCTACTGAAGTGACAGAGAACAGTGAAAAACCAATGGCATTAGGAAAACTTAGCACCAAGATACTGGTTTCTATAAACAATTCTCCACTAACAACTATGAACCTCCTTGGAGAAGTGGCCAATTAGGGCTGGGAGTGAAAAAATTGTGATCTTAGAACATAAGTTTTTACTAGAAAACAGAGACATTCTCTAAGGATATGTGAATAATTAAAAGGAAAAGTAAGTCAATATGAAAGGACTTCTACTATTCAAACTAAAAATTGAGGATCAAAATAAATGGATGCATAAATAGGTGATGTCCTATTGAACAAAACCAGAAAAAATACAAGTCCCTACTGACTTAAATAAATATGTGAGTATATTAAAAGTATGAAGAATATCCTTCTCTTAACATTCCTTTTCATAAAATTATTAGTAATTTAAAAAAGGGTAACTTTAAGACGAAGTCAGGTACACACCACCCTCAGCAAATGATCAGAATTAAGATCACTGGTACTGGCCCACAATGATGTCATGTACCATTTGATAGGATAGAGTGTGAAAACATAATTATTCCTGCCAAAGCTGTAGAATTTTGGTCTTGTCATAAGGAGTTATTAAACACATCCAAATTGAATGGCACTTCTAAAGGTAAATAAATTTTTTTAAAAAAACATTTTATATATATATATATATATAATATATATATGAAGGACCCTAGTGAAAATAAGATATTCCTTCCTGTAGAGCATTTACTTCATAAAATTTAATATGTTGATATATTTAAAAGCTAAATAAGCCCCTTACCAACATTACAGACTAAGGGATGTCTTTCTCAAGGATCTGGGAGCCATCCCTTTAAAATGTACCCACCAATGACTATAGCTCCCTATCTCTCAGCTTCTATGGGAGGGTGGAAGCCTAACTGATTGTGGAGTGCACCTCAATCTAAGATGTAAAATCATCTCCTGTCATAAACACATAAGATCTGACTATAGATAACAAAAATTTTAGAAAATAAATCCATAGGTAAGGGGCTACTATGGTATAAAGCCCACACAATTGACTTTCCTTTGGATAGTCAACTAGCGAACACAGATGGTCACTCCTATATTCAAATGCATTTAGGATATACTATAGGTGACAAATCCTGCCTTAGAGTTCTCTTTCCTGAGAACTGGTTATTCATTATGGAAGAACATGTATATAATGTATTATATGTTCTCACTACATAAGAGGGTAATTTTCTTCTGTCTTTACGATTGCTTAAGGGATCACCTCTAGTGTCACTCTATGATTTGACATATATTCAATAATAAACAGAAATTATTTTTTTTAATCTTATAGTTTTAGGAAAAAGTTTTGTGGGTTGGGTAGAGATTTTGGACATCTATTTTAGTCAGCTCTTTCACCCCTGTGAACAAAAGATGTGAACAAAAGATATGAAAAGAACAATTTTAGAGAAGAAAACGTTTATTTGGCTCACAGTTTCAGAGTTGTTAGTCCATAGACAGCTGATTCCATTGCTCTGGGTTCCAGGGAGGCAGAACATCATGGTGGCAGCACATGGCAGAGGAAAGTAGTTCAGGACATCACAATCAGGAAGGAGAGAGAATGAGAGAGAAAGAGGAGGAGAGGGAGGGAGGGAGAGAGAGAGAGAGAGAGAGAGAGAGAGAGAGAGAGAGAGAGAGAGAGAAAGTGTGTGTGTGTGTGTGTGTGTATGTGTTCCACTCACCAGGGACAAAACATACACTCCAAAGGCATGACCCCAATGACTGAACTCTTCCAGCCACACGCTACCTGCTTACTGCTACCACTCAGTTAATCCCTATCAGCAGGTTAAAACTCTTTTAACCCAATCATTTCACTTCTAAATTTTCTTTCATTGTCTCACATATAAGAAATTTGGGGGACACCTCTTATCTAAGCCATAACAAGTCCCCAAGGCAATCTGGAAAATAGCTGATTTGTAATCAAAGTGTTAAGATCATGAAAGCAAACGATGAAGAATTTATCTAAACTGAGGTAAATGAAAATGGCAATAAGACAAAGTGAGAGTCTAGACTGTATCCTTCTAGTTGAGAAAAATACTGGGAACTGTTAATTCAATGGAGGCTAAGTATTAGATGTTCATATTGATGCTAAATTTCTTATTTTTAAGATTATATTCAAGAATGTGGAAATATTAAAACATTTATGGTTTGTATGGCATTATTTTCAAATGGTTCAGGAAATTTAAAAAATTTCTTGAATTGCACTTTTCTGTAAGTTTGAAATGTTTCAAAGTTGGGGAAAGGGGGAGATAAAGAGATAAAATGACACACACATACTCAAGAAAGAAAACTTATGCTAGTTGGTTACTTTTAAAACTAGATATACTTTTAAAGCTCCATTCTGTATTCCTTACTTTCTCCCCCTTTGAGATAACTACTCTATTATGTATGATTCCCACACAAACTTACATAATGTATACTGTTGTTCTGCATTTTAAACTACCTAAGTTGTATTCTACATGCATACACTTTGTAACATTTTTAACTAGTGTTATTTTGAGATTTATATGCCTTTTTGCATCTTTATGAATTTCATTTCAACAGCCGTGTTGTATAAGTTGCAGTATATCCATTCCCTCACTGAGAAACAGGTTGCTGTGATTTTCCCCACTATCATAGACATTGTTGCAGCATTATACAAAGATTAAAAAACTTTTACCAGGGTGCAGCTTGATTGTTTTCCTTGTCTGATATTTGACATATGAATTTTTAATTTTAATATTGGCACATTTATTGATCCATTTTAATGGTATATCCTGTCATTTAAAAAGTAATATATCCTTTTACTGTATTCATTCATTATAGATATTTTTTCCATATACTGTTCAGGTAAAAGTGCAATGGGTTTTTTGAACAAAGTCTATCTTGAAGCTAGAGATCTCAAATAAACTCACTAAAAGTTTAGAATTCAAATATATTTGTGTGTCATGCATTTTCCAGAATGATAGCCCCAACATCTTCTAAAATAAATATTAGCACTAAATATTACATACACAGTACTTTTAAATTATTTTCTGTACTTCTGCTTGGGAAAACATGAAAAATACTTGAGCAAGATAGTCAGGTTTATATTATCTTCACTTAACCAGGAAAATGAGAATATTAGTGTTTTAATATAATTCAAATAATCATTTTTATTCATTTATCCATGCATTCATGCATGTATTCATTCAAATAATCAACAAGTATTTGATTTTATATTTATTGTAGAGCCTAATATCTGCAATTGAGTATTAGAAACAAAATGGTCTCATGCCTAAGAAGTTTAACATTTTAATACAGAGAAATAAACAATGAACAAATTAATAGTTTAGAATAGTCAGAAGATGATAAATGCTATGGAGAATAATAAAGCAGGGGTGATCAGGAAATGACCACTAATTCAGATAATATTCTCTAATACAGACACAACCAAGGCATGAAGTTAAAGAGGAAAGGAACCGTATGTATATTTGAGGAAGACAGAAAAATAAGAACAGTATTCTGTATTTGACTCTTCCTTATCCAGCAGGGTTATAGTCTGATACCCCTAGTGGATGCCAGGGATTGCATACTGAGCCCTATATATAGGTTTTTTACCCACACGTGTGACCACTGTCACACATCATCACCATAACTTTTAATTTGGTTTATTGCAGTAAAATTAACATGACTTTTCCCCCTTCTTCACAATTTTGCAGATAAAAGATTCATTATTGCTATGGATCATAAACCCGTGATTTTTTTTTCTATTCTTATAAAATCAAGAACTTTTACCTTTTCAATTGAAGAAAGCATTGTATACCTCTCTTTAGTGTGTATGAATTGCTAGTCTTACTACTTTTGGAAAAGTATCAAATTACATATGGGTGATATAAACACAACCACTGCGAAACTGACAGTCATTCTGAAAACCAAGATCCTGCTAAGTGACTAATGGGCAGGTAGCATATACAGCCTGAATATGCTGGAAAAATGGACAATGCACACCCCAGGAAGGATGGAGAAGGACTGATAAAAATTTTATCAGATGATACCCCAGGAAGCAGAGAGTTTACAACTTACAAATGGTTTATTTCTGGAATTTTCAATTTAACAAGTTCATATTGCAGTTTGCCTATAGATAACAAAATTATAGAAAGTAAAACCATGGGTAAGGAGCTACTATGGTATAAACCCCTTGCATTTCACATGATGTATATATGTGTGTTAAAGGAGCTTCTTAATAATGATAAAAAGACTAGCCAGGTTGGAGCAAACTGGAAACCTGTCATCACAAATGGGGTGAAGAAAAAAATTATTAGGATAATAAGTTGTGAAGTGCAAAGAGGATCCTAGTAAGAACTCTGAGGCAATTAGAAAGTTTGATCAAAAAATTAACAAGAACTGACAATATTAAAATACACCCTTAGTTGTTGCGTTCAAAATAGGGTTCGGGTAGGTAAGAGACAAATAGATTAGCATACAATCGCAATAAAAGTTGTGGTGCCTTGGCTTGGTGTGGAATAGTAAACAGGTGAAGAGATGTTCAAAAGGTCCGGACTCTGATTACAACATGTTTTGAAGATAGAAATTGGAGAAGTTGAGAGATACATAAAACAGATGCATAAATGTTTGTTGCTTGAGTGACTTAGTAAAAGGATAATTTTCTTTATGTGAGACTGACATAATAATCTAGAACTTTGTATTAGCTGAGACTACTGTGGTGACAAGTTTTATCTATCCTGACACAAATTACTAATGACTTAAGGCACTTTTAACAAGATAAAATAGGAGATGAAAAATACACTGAAGAATTGATATATTCGCATATTACATGAGGTGGCCAAACTTTTGCTGAATATTATAGATATCTTACAAGTTAAATAGAAAATAAAAAGACTTAAAATTGGATAATTACTGATTGGTCATAGAAATTAGATGGTAACAGAGTGAAAAATTTCTTGTCAATTGCAACTAGTTTAAATGAGACCATAGAACAGGAGATAGTAGCAAAAGCAAAGAGAAAAAGGCACCATTTCCTGTCACCTGCATACCTTTTTCTACAGACTACCTGAGAACATATATGCACTCTTAACATAACATAGTAAAGGAGAGTAATTACTAATAGATTTTATAGGTAGCCATTGTTCAAATCATTGTTCAAGTGACTATGAAATATTAAGTGTATTTCATAATCACTTTACAGTAACTTCAGTAAAAACCTGGTAAATCATTATTGAAATGGATACAGAATTAATGATCAGAGACTAAGACACATGACTTAGATATCACAGAATATGATGATATTTGTGGAAACAGCAAATCCCCATCTGGATGTAGCATCCTGTGAGCTGATGCTTCAGAGAGTAATAACTGATTTGTTGCCATCAGGAAAGTCAAGGATTTGTCAAACCTACCCTGGCAGGGCCATTGCTCCACCTTCCCCATCTGCCACATTCCTAGTGAGAACATAACTGGAGCACAAATAACTGTACTCTGTCTCTCTGGATACCGGTAAGAAACACTGAATTTAATGTTTTTCCTGTCACCGAAGTTATAGGAGCTATGATGGGGGCCACCCCCAGTCTTAGATGCCTTCAAAAATCTTGGTCTTGAAAAACCAAGAAGCTAACCAGCAGGCCATAACAGATCTTTGTCTCAGTTGAGTGTCTATTAAAAACAGAAGTCCAAAATATAGAAATTTCTATGAAAGGGGATAAATGTTGGGATCCAAAAAGTTTTAGGATGAACTCATTTTGATATGGAGACATGATGGTGGAAGTTAAAAAAAAAAGAGAGAGAGAGAGAGTGGTGTGACTAGAGAGATTATTTGGTGATTGAGTAGCTTGCACTCAAATTTTTAAGTTACAAATATTATTGCAGATATTATATGTAACCAGGGTATGCTGCCCTTTTATTTTTCATGAAAATATTAACCTCATTTTATTTGACTATGAAAAATGGAAACCTTTAGAAATGTTCTAGCCTTTCTGGTGCTAAAAATTAAACAAAACTACAGTTGAGAATTTAACAAGAGATCATTACTCTAATTAAGCAAAATGGTTGAGGTGTGAGTTTCTATTCCCACTAGCTCCCTTTTTAATAGTATGATATATTCTGTATTTAAAAAAAATATTTCTGGAGGTTAATGGGTTCTCAAATATTTTGGCATAGATTCCTCTGCTCTCTTAAAGTTATTCAAGAGCCCAAAAAGCTTTGGTGAACTTTATTTATTTATATGTAGCAAATTCAAAATTGCAACATATGAATTTTAAAATGTTTACTCATAACATATTTAAATATAGAATAATCCCAATATGTAGTTACATAAATAAGTTTTTATTGAAAATAACTATTTTAAACATTAATAAATGGTAAAGGTGTGACATCTTACATATTTGCAAGAATCTTTAAGGTAGCTTAACAAAAGGCAACTTGATTCTTATATTCAATATTGCATTCAGACTATTGTGGTGTATAACTTCAGTTGCAATTAAAAATAATTTATCACCTATACAAATGTTGTTACAAAAGAGTATTTTAAACCTTTTAAGATAATTGTAAATATTCTTATTTGATCCCATAACCAACAAATAGTAGCTTAAAAATAAGCGGCAATGTGTAATCTGCAAACACATCTATGAATTCCTCATTCTCTTCAAAATCCATTGGTGTACCTTGCACTTTTAATGAATATTTTTTTGATGAATGATTTTGCAACATCACATGTCGACCATTTGTAAAACACTGGTTTACTCAGTTATGCAGATCTTCCAAATGCTGACATTCCATTATGCAATAGCACATATTTCATTGTAGTGTCACCATGATATCTTTGGCATTATCTTAAGTGGGAAGCTGTTATATTTGCTTTAGTCCAACTGCAGAAAACAATCTGTGACTTGTTACTGAATTTGAGTTGAAACTGCCCCCGCACACACACACCATGATTCTGATGCTTGAGGTACCAATTATCCCTCGGGTGATGCAAGAAAACATCCAATGGGGGAGAGAATAGTAAAGCAAAATTAAGTAATAAAGATTCAGTGGCACAATTAAGAATATATTAAGGGTTTAATAAATTAATTGTACACATAAGCAGCTTGCTCTTCTCCCTGTAGGGTCAACAATAATGTCCTTTCCATGTGTATGACTATGTTCCAGACACAATGATTCTTTTCTGCTGAGACAGGGAGGCACTCTACTTCACTGATGGTTGATGTCTAATTCTACAGAACCCTTCCTTCCAGAGGTGAACAAACTTAGTCTATGGAAAGCTTTATGCTACCCCCAGATGGAACACATTTGAGTTTCTAACGTATCAACTGGCAGTGTCATGAAACACCACACTCGGAGGTTCAAACCAGTTCTCCAGATTTCACAGATTGTTATTAACATACAATGTGCAATGGTGACAATACATATGGTGCTGTAAAAAGCAATGGCTCCATTTTTATATACATGCTGCAGGTGTGATAGGAGGATATGGTCTGTGCCTCAAGGGCAAAGTATTCCCAAAATATTTGTCACGAGGCAACGCACTGGAGAGGGAGCTACTTCCAGGAAACAAGCCTCTGCTGCAAGTAGCCTGGAGATAACACAATTCAAAAGGAAAGGAAGACCACACCACCAGTGAAGCTACCAGGGGCCCCTACCCTCACTCAGGAAGGACTGCTGGATATTCACTGTGAAATAAGTTTGTATGAAAACAATAGTGATCTTTAAGAGCAGGGTAATACTGGACAGTGTCCTTTATCAATGTTCTCTAAATGCCCTACCACAATGCATTAGGAAAACAAAGCAAAATACATTAAAGAATAAAATAATGTGTTTTTCCTGTGGTACAACTGGTTTAGAATTAAATATAAAAAGGAAACAACAAAATGTAATCCTATGGCTGGGCAGTGATAGTAGCAACTGGAAGCCTATGTCTTATAAAGACTTATGCTACCACATCTAGGAGATGATTCTGTGTACAAAACAGATGAAATTCACAATTTACTGAAAAATAGGCTCTAGTTACCACCTTAGTCACTGGGAATGTGTGGTACATAGGAAAAAGTAATTTCTGTTGGGAATAAAGGGAGAAAGATAAAATTTAACTAATGCATGATACATCTGATACTTACATTTCTACCATAGCTGTTTAGTATAATAAAGAATTTGTAGGTTTTGTGATAGGATTAATGAAAAATCAGTCTTATGTAGTAAATGATTCTACCTCAGAATGAGAAAAAAAATGGGATTTGGGGTTTAAGCCCCAATTTTTAGAAACTGATTGGACTGAGAAGGAAGTAAATTTCACACTAGGAATTTATTTAATTAAATGTCTTCAGTAACATGCATAGAAAAAATCAAATTACAGTGGGTCAAGGAGTATTAAAATAATGGAGCTACTAAACAAAAATTTAAAAAAACTACACTCTATTGAACAGTGTGGTCTTTAGTATAATAGAAAATGTTATAAGGCACATAATGAACTTAATTCTGAGAAATAGAGAATTTTGACACAAACAAGAAAATCAAAAAATGGTCAAAGAACAATGATTTAAGGAAAAGAAAATGTTAAAATTTATAATTTTGTGTTCTCAGGAATAAGCATTTTAATTATTTGAATTCCTGAATTCTAATTAATAATAAGAAATAGTTTACCTTTTAACAATGAACAAATAAATGTCTTTTTTATAAAGTTTCCTCATATAATCTATCTTGTATAAAATACCACATTGAACCACTACTTAAATTTCATAGTATGTAATCTTACAAAAATATACAGTAAAACTGACATACTTAGGTGGCAAATATTTATAGCTCCTTTTCAAGATTTATTTTTATAGCATGCACATAACTTATAGAAATACTCCTAATATTTTAACATATTCATAATATTTGGAGTACTCTATTTCTTCTCTCTCTTTCACATTGAACATGATTCTTATGTTGAAAATACTGTGGTGTCTTGCTAGCAAAGCTAGTTCTCTACCAGTGCTAAATCATCAAAAGTAACAGGAGCAAATTTAATTAGAAAAGCAAAAACAAGTTAATTAAAATTACAAAGTAAATTTGTCAATGTAGTTCTTCAAATATCTGCTGCATTGGTGATTAAGCAATTAAAAACTAGGAATCTGTTTACCATGATTTAATAATAGAATATAATATTACCACTTCCAGAACATGAGTGATTCTAATTTTTTAATGTTTATTACATATCATGCATAACAAGTAAATCTGATTTTTCTGATTTGTTTATATGAAGACAAATGAAAAATATAAGTTCATTTTCCTGAATAAATATTTTTCCTTTCCACATAGAAATTTTATTTAGAAAATGTTCACTTTTTCACAAATTAAAATCAAATTCCTACAGTTGTCAAGTATACTTAATTTAGGCCTTTTTCCTCTTGAAAATCCAAATATATTTTTTAATGGCTTTGTTAATGGCTGTTTACTTTGGAATAAAAATTAGTAAATTACTTCCAAAAGATAACTATATTCTATTAAATTAAAAAAAAACACTTGAAATATACCAACTAATTGTATAGTTTAGGACAAATTAATTGTCTTAGCATCAATTTTTTCGTAATTGAAATAAGTAAATATTTCCTACTATTTCCCTTTTAGTTTTGTTGCTAAAGTTTACAAACAAGGAACATCAAATGATACAGAGGAAGCATTTACATCATATTTTATCCTTTAAATTTAATATTGTGCATAAGATATTTTTAAAAAGTTTTCATGTAAATTGAGATTTAGAAATATATATACAATCCTGTTCATCACATACACATTTTCCTTAAAAAATTTGTTTGCATTCCATCCTTTCATTACAATCAGAGATTATAACTACCCAAAATCCAGGTGAAAATACTATTTTATTTCAGCCAAAAGTAGGTTAAGGTAGGAAAAGAACTGACTATAACTTCTATGTGGTCATCAAATTCGTATCTAATTCTCCTATTGTATATTTGAAAATAATTATTTTTATTTTCCAGAGAAATCACTTGAATGTATTTCTCCATAGAAGTCATTGATGAAGTAAAGTAAAACTGAGGTCTGAGAACTTTAACTGAGACAAAAATGTGAATGTACTTTTAGGTCATATATATGGTAAAATATGTTGGAAGCTATAGTTCTACTTTTTCTCAGAGACAATGATGTGACGACAGTTACTGCTTTAATTTCATTGGATGCTATGAATGGGGCCCACAACTGAGCTGAACATAAACCTCCCAACAAGACCTTTTGCTATACTTAACATAGTTCCTATTGACTGAAAAAGAAGAAACAGTAACCTAAATCTCACAGCTTCACACCCAATGTGCAGGACACAATCAAAAACCACTCATCATGAAACAAACCTGAACAACCAGAATTAAAAACACATGCAAAAGATGCCAGTAGTGAGATAACATGGAATTATCAAGTATTTTAAGGCAAATAGGAGACCTAAAAAAGAATCAAAGGGAACTTACAGAACTAAAAAGCAAATAAATGCATTAATAAATAATACATTTTAACACTTCAGCAGATGGTTCAAAAATAGGTTGGCCATAACAGAGGAAAGAATGAGTTAACTCCAATATAGGGAGTAGAGATTATTCAATCTGAACAAAAGAAGGAAAACTGAAAAATGATAACAATGAACTCATTTATCCATAGGGAAATAAGAAAAATCTAACTCATTATCAGGAGAGTCACAAAAGGAGAGGAAACGAATGCAAGAACTGAAAAGTTATTTGAAGGAACAATGGCTGAAAAGTTTATAATTATGTAGGTTGTTGCCTTGGGGGCCGGCTGGTTGAAAGGTACACAGGGGTTCATGTATTCTTTACTTGATGTATTGTTTTTGTAAACTCCTTGTGAGTGTAGAATTACTACTGAATAAAAATAAATAAAATGTTTCAAAGCTATGACAATTAAAGTACCCTAGTACACATTGTTAGGCATCTGGTCATATGAAATAATGCAATTTCATAAAAATAGTACCACTCTGTATATATTCAATATTTTTAAGTGATTTTAAAAACAACAGATGAAAATAATAACAATAATTAAATTATGGTTTTCAAGAAAGTGATCTGTGATAAGACATGTAATCAATATATTTTCAAAATGAATATTTTCATTTAAAAGTAGAATTTAATAGAACTTTCTTAAAAAACATTTTTTTCAATGGAATAGGTCCTTCTAGGAGCAACTAATTTCTTATACTGGAAACAGTTTCTCAAAAACACAGTTTGTAAATACCTTTTGAATATGTGACAATCACTTTCAAATATATTTTACAGAATTATCCAAAATCGAAAGCATAAGTGAAGGCCGCAAACATAAAAGCCATCAAAGGAATAAGTAAAAAAACTTAAAATATACTTATTTTAGTGGCTATGAATGACTAAATTAGAATGGATATTTTGAAAATTTATGTGTACCAAAGTAAATCCTGAAATAATTACTTAGCAGAATTAATAAAACAATAAAATAAATATTAAATTTAAATATTAGACTAAATTGTCATTTGTGTAATATCAGTTTTATAAGTACAGAATAAAAATCATTATGAAAATGCAAACAATTAGATTTTATTTAGACCTAGGCAATAATTGTGCTCAGGCAAGAAGAAAAACAATAATAATAATGTGTCATTTGAATGGTACAGGGAATACTGAAGAAGTTAGCCCTAACCTGAGTGTATATGAGAAGATGTCTTCTGAGTTAAGTAATAAAAATCATAAGAAATTATAAAAGAATTATTACCTAGGGATCTTAACCTTAACATGTGAGAAACAACTTCACCTAAAATGTATGGACTTCCAGAAATGTTTAATGAATCTAATGTGCAGGAAGATCCACTTGAGTTTTATGTATTATTCAAGGAACACAGAAGGTCATCTTTATTTAGACAATAATCCCATCTTGGCTTGATACTTCTTCTTGGCTGGTAATTATATTGCCTTGGGGATGTTTAGAAATAAATGTGGTGATAATAAAAGTCATCAAACTCAAGCAGATTATACCATAATAGATATGCTTGGTTTGATTCAGGAAAATATTTGTGTCAGTGGTTTCTAAATTGTTATATGTAAGAGTATAAAACACATTAAAGAATATCAAAGAATGGCCTGTGACACCAAGTTTAAATGAAATATGGCTAAATATACAGATATCTGCAATTTCCTTTGAGATGCATTTATATTCAAGCTATTAATGAATGGTTGAATGTGCAAGTATAGTGAAATATTAATGATAGAACATAGGAAAGGATTTAGATTTTCCCTTGTTAAGTTCCTGAAATATTGTTATGTATTAGAGCACATTTTATGTTAAAAAATGATAGGGGGAATAAAGAAGGTAGTTTAAAAGTCTCAAAAATGCAGCAGGGTTCTGTTAAAAATATGTAGACTGAGTCCATAGAATGGCACTGTTCAATATAGCAGTCAGCATGTGGCTAGAGGCTACCACACTGGATTATACTGCTGTATCCCTCATTAAAGACAATTCTAAAGGAATAACTTCAGGCAGGAGGAAAAATGTCCCCAGAAAGTCTGAAATAGTGAATAAAATGTTGAAAAAAGAATAATGTTAAACATGTAAATTGCACTATAAAAATACTGATTATAAAAATCAATGTAATAATAATTAGTGAGGTAAGAAACAAATTACAACTAAATACTGAACAGAGTAGTCGCATAATTTGTGATGGACAATTAATGTTAAAGGCTTATAAATTTCTTGTCTTGTTCAGCAAGAAAGTAAAAATAGACCTAAATGTACAAGTAAAAATTTTTAAATGAAAAAAACTGTACAATTTTAAACAGGAAAAATTAGGAATAAAAATATCAATTAAAACAAAAGACCAACAGAAGAAATAAATGAAAGAGTTTAAAGGGACATATAAAAATTTCTAATTGTGAGAAAAATTTTTAAAATGTCCATCATAACAAATGTAAATGTGTGAAACTTTTCAGTTATAAGAAGATAATATTATACAGGACAGAAAAGAAGAAAGGGAATAAAAAGAAGTAACTAGCAGCTGAGGTTGTGGCTCAGTGATAGAGTGCTTGCCTAGCATGTGTAAGGCACTGTGTTCAATTCTCAGCATGACATATAAATAAATAAATAAATAAAGGTTCATCAACAAATAATAAAAATATTAAAAAAAGAAATATCTAAATAAATTCAGATTTTTGGTATGTAAAATGAAACAGAATACAAACATTTACCCACAAAAAGACTTTATAGCTAAAAAGAAATAAATTACTAACAATGATGAAAGTCACTATATAGAGAAAAATATTATTTACCAGGAAAACAGATTCTAATATGCTTTCACCTAATAATATATCTTTAACATATATAAGCAAAGAATATATAAAACCACAAGAATAAATTGAATAGTATATTGGAGAAATTAATGGATCATCCTTTAATTGAGAGAAGCATGCAAAAAAAATTTCAGAAAAAGAGAACTTTACAACAAATGTAATAAATTGAACCCTATTCTGAGAACAGTGTACTCTGCAACTAAATATTATTTATTATTTGATCCAATATTTGATACCATTGATGAAAAACAGAAAACCTAGATGTTTTAGCCATTTACAAAATATTTGATGCATAAATAATTAAGATATATCAAAAAATCATCCAGGATAACAAAAAAACAGAACAATCTATTGTACAAAGTTGGTATTTCTTTGACTCCTAAACTATAAAAGAATATTCTACGAAACAAAAATTAAAGTCTGATCTCAAAAATCTAATTTAAAAATTCTTAACAAAATATTAGTAAGCTGAAACCATCTATAATATGCATTTATTTCAAAATTGTTCATCATTAGAAAAATTAAAATTTTATTAACATAGGGAAAATCTCAGCAAAAATTTGTTAAATTCATTATGTATGCATTAAAAATTTCTTCATAACTAAAAAGAGAAAGTACATTGTTTCCCTGAAAAAAAATATGTCTTTTCTGATAAAGTTCTTATCTTTTTTACAAAAATATTTTTATTATTGCATTATAGTTATATAATACTGGGGTTTGTTTTAGTCAACTTTTCTGCTACTGTGACTAACAACCTGAGAAGAACAACATAGAGGAGGAAAAGTTTATTTTGGACTCATAGTTTCATAGGTTGCATTCCATAGACAGCAAACATCATTGCTCTGGGCCCAAAATGAGGCAGAACATCAAGACAGAAGGGTGTAGTGGAAGAAAGTAACTCAAGAAATGACACCAGGAAGCACAGAGAACTCTGCTCACCAGGTATAGAATATTACCTGCTCCATTTCAGTCCTCAGTACTTCCCCTTTCCTGCCATTTCTCCCTCCACCCCTCCTCTACTCTACTGGTCTTCTTTCTATTTATTTACTGTCTTTTTTTAGCATGGTGATTTACAGCTGTTGTTTTCGCAACACAAAGTTGTAATTTACGATGGTATATTTATATAGGTGCATAGCAATATAGTCTTAGTAATAAAATTCAATAACTCCCCTTATAAGAAATTAAATAAATATATTTTAGAAATATGCATATAATCCTAAAAGAAAGGTTTATATTTCCTTTCCTGTATTTCTCATAACATTTTTTTTTCCACCTTGGAGTCAAGAATGGGGAGATGCAAATTCTTTCCTCTAGAAACGCACATCTTAATGCTGCATGATGTTAAGGGTGACAGTTTAGCATTAAATCCAGAGAGGCCACACAATTGAAAGATCTGCAGAAGATATGGAATTAGAGTTGGTTGTAGGAACATATTGTTGATGTTTTCCCACCATTCATAAAAATTTGGGGATGCTTTCTGGAATTTGATATCATTATTACAAATTTAGCATATAGATTTTGGTTTTGTATATATTGTTTTTAAAATTTTTAGGGTAGGGATGTAGGGTTTTTTTTATACTACTTTTCCTAATTTTGTTTGAGTATAAATTATCCATTAAAAGATCTTTATCCTCCCAAATCTCGTGTGACCAAGGTAAAGGCATGACGAAAGTTAAAAATGAGATGAGATAAGTAAGAAGGATTTATTTACAGGGTTTCTACCAAAAAGTAGAGAGAGCAAAAAGTTTTGCAGCTTTTGATCAATTCAGTTAATTAACAGGAATGAAAAAAAAAGGTGGAAAAAAGGTGGGTTTTTTGTTGTTGTTGTTGTTGTGTTTTTTGTTTTTTGGTGGGTTTTTTTTTTTTTTTTGGCTTTTGCAGTCTTTGCTGGGAAGATGGAGCATCACAAGATTCATTGCTTATGGATGAGGAATTCTGTTAATCCATGAAAATTACTATATATGAATACTTATTTAAAAATCACCCTTTCTCCTACTTTTATTACTGAATCTTCTACTCCTGTGGGATATTGTTCTAAAATGTTAGCTGGAAACAGTGTTTCAGTTGAAATTTAATTTCTTAATCATATCTTGAGCAGTTGAAACATTGAAAAACATTGTTAGGGCCCCCCCCCCCCCCGCTCTTTACCAGTTGAGAATGTGCACATTGCTTGGAAGATAGGAGAGAGCTGAGGGCTGAAAGAATAGCCTTTTAGATCTGACTGATTATATCTCCATCAATTTTAAATGGTGGTTTGTGACATTTAGAAGAAAACATACAGAAGGATGTGAAACCCAACTCAGATCATTTCATTCATGAAAAGAAAATGACAACATTCATTTAGAAGACACAATGACTACCAGTTAAAGGACTTTATTATACTGCCCAATAGATTTGATATTATCAGCATAGACTGAATCAAGCTAACCTAAAGTGAAATTTTATTTTAAATGTTTTGTGATTGAAACAATTTACAGAAAATGTGTGTGTTGTAAAACCAATATTCAATGAATGGCACATGCAGACATTTTCTACAACTATTATATGTTGATAGGAACATGCTAAGTAGAAATACAACATTTGTGTATTTCTGTTATGGAATTGGAGGATACAAACAGAAACATCAACTTAGCCAGTAATATTCCATTTTTCAAATTTCACTTCTCCCAAATTCTACCAAATAATTTAGTTGCTACAAATGAAATGAGTATTTTAAGGACATTTATGATTGATACCAATCTATGCCATATTAATAATTACAGGATGTTTGAAAACCTAACTTGATGCTTCAGTTGTCATGATCTGTATTTCTATTTTGCAGGAAAATTACAATGTGTAAAATAAAACATATTTAATCTCACTTGCAAAATTTGCCATACTTTCCTTTGTATAAAGACATTTTTAAAATATGATACTTAATTTTTCAAACCTCAAAATTTTCTAAAAGTTTTCTATTTATTTTTAACATACAATCTTATGAACATCAATAAAATAATAAGATGTCTATTAATAGTAATTTATTAGAATAATTACATATAACTGTTTCAAATAACATACATACTTTTATTTAGAAATACACCATTTGTTATCTTTTTTTAACCTGTATTAAATCATACATTTTAGATATTTAACTTGTAGCATTAGACATCAATTAATCAATCAATCATTATATAGCCAACATTTTGTATGGTCTAATTCTGTTTTTTAGAAGGTAGTATTTTCATATTTATTTGAAATTAAAAAATTATATATGTGCATATTATAGTACTGTTTCTTCATTATTCTTTTATAAGAAAAGTTATTCCAAATTACATGTATCAATTTGAGTAACATTAAAACTGTTTTTAACCCTTCTAGTATTTATAGTTGTACATGTTTGGTACATAAAAATCAATTAGTGTGCTATTGTTAAAAAGGCTTTATAAAAGAGACTTTTGTGTATAAATGCCACATTTTGTTATCCTTTCATCTATTGAAGGGCATCTAGGTTGGTTTCACAGTCTAGCCATTGTGAATTGTTCTGCTATGAACATTGATGTAGCTGTGTCCCTATGTCTTGAGCAACTAATAAAAAAATTAAAAAAATATTTTAAAAATGAAAAAAAGGGACTTTTGCTCTTGTAAAGAAAAAAGTTATTCCCAGGAATAATTACTGAATTTAAGTTGAATGTCTTTTAGCAATTTTAGGTTTATATGAGCTAAGCTTTATAACCCATGTGTCCTGGTAAATGTTTAAAACTGGTTCTCTGGCAGTGAGGGGGAATACAAATCCTAATTTGTAATATTTTCCAATTTCTATAATACTTCTTCTCTGGTGAATTTAAACCTACCAATACCTAGCCAGCTCCAGCACACCAACAAAACCCCAAAACATCTTTCTATAGATTGTTTTCTCCCATTTGCTTGTTAATGCCCATGTGCTCATCTTTAACCTTGCTTCTTTCCAGTCTCTATCTTCACTGGAGCATTGTGCTGATTGATGAATTCAGTGAAAACTGAGCATCTACTTATTGCTGGGTATACATACAGTAACAAACTTATCTGGGTCCCCATATTCACAAGAAATGATATTCTATTATCCATTTTTTCATGTAGCGATAAATGAATTGATGGGGATTATATTAAAGGATTTATATAGTGAAAATTAATCATTCAATCAGTGCCATTTTCCATCTTTGAGTCAAGAAAAAAATAAGAATTTTTGTCCTTTAGGTACATTAATTTGAGATCTCCAAGGTTTTGTCAAATGAACATGATTCAAGTTTGTCATGAACAACTATTTTCTTCCATTGTCCAAGTCTGTTCATTTACATTATGGGTCCACAAATTTCTTTCCTTCAGCAAATCCAACCCCCACTTGTTTGTATAAATATTTATTGCAATGCAGTCTTGCTCATTCATTTATGTATCATGACCATGCTCCTACTACACTGGAATAGCTGAGTAATTAGTTGCAACTGAGAATATATTGAACCTAAAATATTTACTGTTACTTTGCCAAAACTTGCTATAGACAAATACTGATAAACAGTCTAATACTTTTAATATATTCCAAGCATTGAATTAATTTAAACACTAAATGTTGACACTAGAAACAAGAAAAGTTTTCACGGCAATAACGTAAGTTGTCATCTCAAGGAACTAGTAAAATAGCAAAATATACCCAAAGCTAGCAGAAAGTAGGAATTAATAAGAAATCAACAAAACTGAAAATAGGAAAACAGCAGAAAAAAAAAAGAAATCAATGAAACTGAAAGATGGTTCTTTGAAAAAAATCAATAAAATTTATAAACCTCGAGCAGAACTAGAAAGAAGTAAAATAAAAAAGAAAACACATATCACCAATATCATGAATTAAATAAGGGATTATCAGACACAGTAGCCATTAAAAGTTTACAAGAGAAAACTTTGAACAACTTCATGTTCATAAATTTAATAGCTTAGCAGAAATCAACCAATTAATCAAAACCAATAACTACCAAAGCTTAAGCAAGTGAAATACATGATCTAAATAGCTCTGTAATGAAATTGAATTCACAATTTAAAAATTCTCAAAAAAAAATCTCTAAGCCAAAATGCTTATAAAGAATTCTGCCAAATATTTAAAGAATTACCATCAGCATTATACATTATCATTCAAAAAATAAAAGAGACAGCAATACCTTCCAACTCATTTTATGAAGCCAGTACTATTAAAACCCAAACTAGGTAAACTCAGTACCAAAAATAAATAAATAAGTGAGCACTACAAAACAATGGCACTCATGCACCAAATGTCACTCAGGCATCAAAATCCTCAGCAACGAGATGTGAATGTGTGAATCCAGCAGTATATACAATGAATCGGGTACCATTTCCAAGAGGGATTTATTATACATGTAAACTTGATTTAACATTTGAAAGATCATTCAACCAACTTAGCAAAACCCTGACTCAAAATAAAAAAGAGTTTAGGATGTGGTTAAACACCCCTGGAGTTAATTCTGGGTACAAATAAATAAATAAAGTCAATTAGATATTTAAAATATATAAACTGAAATTTTTCATTTTGTTTAGAATATAAAATATTAGCTTAAGTGATTTGATTTTTTTAATGAAAATTCAATAATTACAAATATGAGAGAATATAAGACCCTGTAAATAATATAAAGCATAATATACTTCGTAATATTCCTTTGGTCTCAAATATAATCACAGAAAATAGATCAATTTAAAATTTGATTTGCCACAAATAATTTTTACGTAAACATTTCATTATCACATACAAATATTACTAAAGGGAAGAATTAAATATTTTATATTATTAATTATTTACACATATTTGAATAAATTATATATAATTTAATAAAATATAACCTAAAATTTAAAAATCCTATTTAACATTATCTATAATATGTCACAGAATAATAAATCATTTTAAATATTTTTAGGGGTATTGGTGGATTACATACTGCTATGGAAGATATTAGAATGTGAAAATATTTGGAAATTCTAATGAGTCTGTAGATACACATAGTGTCTCATAGTGAGAAACTTCAATATTTTTCAGAAAAAAATATAGTATATTTGCAATTGCAATAAAAACTGTGTTTACATAAATTTATTCTGAGCAGTTCTTTAATTGCACTAATTAATTATTAGTATTAAAAAGAAGCACATAAATTAATCCGGATAAATTGTTCATACATTTGATTTTAAACATCATTAGTTTATCACATACACTTTCTATTGTACTTTGGTAAATGTTTCTGTGATAAAATAATTTCAAGTTTATAACGATCAAAATAAATATAATGGCAGCTAGATATCTGATAACACATCCCTTAGAAAATTGACTCATTATTTTTCCTTAACCAGACAAAATACACCATTTTTCAAAGTTTTTAAGCTTTACTATGCATATTTGCTTTGGGAGGAAAAATTAATATATTATACAAAGCTTCTTAATTTCAACCTCTGACTTTCCATGCAGGCGCTAATTGCCTGCCTTCTACTTCTATTTTTGCAAATCTCATTATCCCAGCTTCTACTGGGTGACCTCATAACACCTCTTACAAGACCACAAAACATAATGGTGAATGTTCATTAATTTATAGTTTAAAAATAATCATTCACATAATTATAAAACTCAATTTGTGTATATGTGAATGTGTTCTCATTTTCTTCTTCCCATTGAGTTGTTCATATTCCTTTAAAATAACATATGCATACATCTGTATGTTCATAAATGCATACATTATGAATATATATTATAGGTTTTTAATCAATCATCACCAGTGAAATTGTCTATTTCTTTCTATTTTCTTGTTCCTTTTTCTCCAATACATCTTTGTGTGAGAGAAGTAATTTATCTAAAGTTGGATGATGTCTATTGATTGGTGAATGTTTATCAATATGAAGAAAACTTTCTATGTATATTTTATGTCAGAGAAAATAGAGTATCTTTTATATGTGTATCAATTAAGTACAACATATTGATATGTCGGACTTCACATTTCCAACACTCCTAAACCAATATCCACTGGTCTTTAACACATTATCTACAAAGTGAGCATCCATGAATATGTTTTTAACTCTCAAGGGGCAAAAATAACTTGGCAGAAATTGTTGTCTTTTGGAATAGACTGGTAAAATAAACTTTCTTTCTTTACATTCTTGATGTCTTGTGAATGTTTTAACAAATACATATTTTTTTTTCAAAAAAAAAGTTGGTTTCAAAACAGGAATTTTTTTTGTTCAGTTTTTCTATATAATCAGAAAAATAGGTAAATTAGAACAAAGGGATTACTTAGATGATAAAAAATACTTTATGAAAATGTTAACATGTTAAGAAATCAAAATTTGAGAAGGCCAGAGAAAGATGGTAGATAAGATCCTCCAGTAAACCCTCATCTTAGATACACCAAGTAGAATAGCTATACATGTATGATGAAACTGTGAGCACAGGAGCTAAAGAAATAAAGAGAGACCACAGTTCCTGATTTTAGCATATCAAAATGAAAGGCTACACTGAAGAAAGCAGGAAGGATTTTCCCAATCACCTCTTCCTTCCACATCTCCAAGCAGCCCAGAGTGGAGAGAGCAGCCTTCTAGTTGACAGGGAAAGAGAACTAAATGTAGTCCTTAGACTTATAAAGCCCACAACCTCTACTTCCTACCACTAGGCTAATACTTGCAGACTAAGCTCGTGAAACTATATTAGCCCAGGTGGCACAGATTCTCTCCCCCTCTCCTCACACAATTTGGGGCAGAATAGTGGGGAGCAGGACTCCTCCCATTGGGGAAGCTAGCACAAGGCTTCTCTCAGTTCAGTGAAAGACCTATCATGGAGAGACCAAGCACCCAGTACACCCTACAGGCGACATATGCAAACCACATCTGTGGGACAGACTTGACTTTGGACCATATCACTCCCAGACTTAGAGAGGGCCTAGATAACATGTGCCCTCCTCCATAGACTATTTAGGCTTCTGTGGCTGTGAGGCTCAGACATGACCCAGTTTAGCACCAGTCTTAGTGACCAAGGGACTGTGTCCACCACCCATCCTTCAGGCTCAAGCAGCACAGCAATCACAAGGCCAGTGCTCACAGATGGGATTCTATAAATGTGCAGGCACCAAGAAGAAGTCTGTTCCCAAGTAGAACAGACCCATGTTTCAACCTACAGCACCACTGATTGTGATGGGTACCTCAATGTACCCTTGAGACTGTGCAGGTGTGAGACTCAACACCACTTAGCTTCAACCCAGGTGGCTAAGTGTCTGCCTTCACCATGTCTGCCCCAACCTTGGGCAATGTCGTGTGATATAAGACCCCTTTTGCCAATGCTGGGGTTAGGACATGTAATAAGCAAAAGACTGGCCCTGGAAGTCAATGTGGGGCTAGTGAAACCTAATATTGAGCAGATCACACTGTGCTCCATCCCCAGATCTACCTATGCTACGGAGCACGTGGAACAGCTCCAGTGCCAGGGGAAGAACCATGGCCCCAGTTAGTCAGATGTCTTTCAAGCCAGCATCACCTGTGTTTCTTGCAGAGGTCTTGGGCCATGAGTTCACTTCAACAGTAGGTTTTCCCCCTTTCTATATGATTCAAAATAGAATAGTATGGGGTGGAATTTAACCTTAACAATCACCTACTGACCCTCTAGAAAATAATGCTATACTTTTATATATGATTTTATGTCATGTAACGTTAAATAGCTATTATATTAATTTTCATTTTGTTGTTTCATACCTTAACTTATACTTAAGACTTTAAAAAACTTTATAGCTCTAACTACCAGAAAAATCACTTAGTATTATATTGTTACTAATCTATCCAATTAACAAGTTGCCTTCAATTCTATTATTTCCTACTAGACATGATATTACACAGCATTTTTTTTTCAAAATCTACTTTAAACTTCAAATGTGTGGATAAAGCTTTAATAACAATTTTGAAGACTTACCAATGTAATGTCATATATATATATATATATATATATACATATATATATACACAATTTTAAAAGTACAATTATATACAAAATATATAATACTATTCTACATAGTATTATATATTTTGTATATAATATGAAAATATTTATTGATTATTATATATTAATAAATTAGAAATAACTTTAGCATAAGAAAATGTTACTAATCAATTTTCCATCTTGACATTGATGTATTAAATGGCCCAAAGCCAGCAATGCTATTAATTTCTTGTGCATTTCTTGCTTAATGGAGAATAAAAATATTTAATCAAATAGGAGATCTGTTAATGTTTATAAAGCACTATTATCGGTAACTATTGTAATTATTTAATATTAAAAGAGAATTTAGATAACTCAGAGTAAATTAAAAATGAATGCTGGCTTGGAAAGGAATTTGAGTGATACTGTCTTTATCTTGCTATTAGTAACACTGTGCTCCCAGCACCCTTTTGATGGCACTCAAGCAGACATGATTTTAAAAGTAAGAGCAACATACTGTAGCTTGTAGTTTAGGTGTCTGTAAGACAACACTCTCTAAAGTGATGGATCTTAACTTAAATACAAGTGTGGACCAGGCTAGCAGAGGAAAATACAGATAATCACATTAGTTCTAAGCAAGTAAACTCATCTTGGCCTCATTTTTGTGAGGCTTTATAATAAATAAATGGCATCTTCAACAACCTAATAAAACTTAATGTGAAAATAGTTCAATCAAAACTGGCAATAGGAAAGTGAGGAAGAGATTTGAAAAGTACTCATCTTTCTATCCTGAAATAATTAATCTTCAGAGAAAGTTATTAATATCAATCTCTTTAGCTTATCTCACCTGAGAAATAGATGCTAGTAATACACATTCATTATCTTAACATTTTAGTTTTTCATCTCCAAACTGAAAAATAAGCAACAACACAAAACAAATTTAGATACAGACCTTGTTTAACAGTCTCCTCTGTTAATTACCTTTACAAAGAGTCATTCTTTCAAACTGACATGCAGAGTGTATAATAAATCTTACGGAACACAGAAAGTATATAAGCCTAGCAAGGGATTATTTTATTTTATTTTTCTCAAAAAGAGCATCAATCATAAGTTGAAAGTTTTAGCCTCAAGACTAACAATTTTCTTAGATCCTATTTAGGAGCCAGAGGACATGAATATTTGGTTAAATATTAATTTTGTCATATTTATAGACTGTTAGATAAATCACCCCTAGACATAATTATCTCAATACAATTAATATTTCAAAAAGTAAGATTTAGAGGTTTGAAAAGGGCATAAGCATCTATTTGAATATGTATTGTTATAGCCATAGGTTTTCTTTTAACCATTAAAATGTACTTTGTTTTTATTATTGCTATTTGAGCATTTAGGAAGAATCTCTGTAAACAGGACAGACATACCATTTGAGTTTCCAAAAACTGATCACCAGTTTATATTAGTTAAGATACTACAACAAACAAGCTGCTGTAACAAATAAACCCTGATTATATATTTGCCCCAGCACAGTAGACTTATGCTTTTTCATCTTTCTGTGTGCCTGCTCTTGATGAGTAGGTTTCTTTCCTCCAGCTAGTATTTAAGAACCACAAGCCTCTTCAAACTCATGACTTTGTCACTTAAATATATTTCATGTGCTGATTTTCATTTTGAAGTGGAGTAGTTGTGTTTAGAAATTTTAAGCTCTTAAATAATTGCAACACGAGATGATTGACTAGCTTACCAATCATTACTTCAGTTCTTCTAAGCAGAATTATATGTGATTTTAAGTCAAATATTCATTTTGTTGGCCTAACTAGGGAATGGAATTGGACTGTGCAAAGATCTAAACCTCTTCAAAGATAACAGCTATCTATCAAGACAGTATACAAATATTTCATGATGAAATGGATGTTGGGTAAATGGAACACTTTGTTCCACCTCTGTTTTTGGTCAACATTTTTCAGCTTCCTTTTCATTTTGTTCTCCTTTATAAATACATAGGTTTAACATATATTTTTGAACCATCCCTAATGTCAAATGTGCTGAGTTCCGGAAAACTTAATTGTGGAAATAATATACTTCCTCCTCTCAGAAATACCATAACGCAGTGGAAGAACCACATGTTCAAAGAAACAATTACATTGGAATAACTATAGTAGAAGAAGCCCTATAATATCATAAGAGCAAAAAGGGAATACTAAATTATGCCCTACTGAATATAAAGGAGGTCTTCATTGAGGAGTGAGCTGTACCCACAAAAATTTACTTAAATTCAATTAAATAAATATCACAATATCAAAACCTTAAAACATACATAAGGCTTGAACCATGTTTTCAAGAGTCTCATGATCTAGGTTAGGAAAAATAGATAAATAAATAGACATGTCAAATGTATTTATAAGACTGCAATCAAAATTTTCTGTGAGTGATAGGACCAAAGCATGGGACTTCTTTGGGGTTGAGTGACCACACACAAAAGCCCTGAAGGACTTACCACTCAACAGAGAGGTGAGAACCACTCTTATCCAACCTTACATGGTGAGGGAAATTTATTGTTCAACTCTGGTTCTGAGAGAAATAGAAATCAAAAAGATGTATCTTTTGAGAGTCCCTTACCAACCTTGCATCAGCTTCAAAGGGAAGCAAGAAATGAACCTGCCTATAAATGAAGCCCATTAACACTCAAAACCAAAACTTCAAAAGTGATCCCAAGCCATAGCTTCTCTTAGACACATGGTATAAATAAAGAAAATCCTGCTTGGACCCAGGTCACAAAGATCTGTCTCAAAGATCACTAAAATCATTTCAATGAACAGGGATTTACAATTAAAAACTGCAACCAATAAAGAAACAGTCAACTGTAAGGCCAAGGTGGCTGGTAAAGGGGATTGAATATACCAGCAAACTCTTCTGCAAATAACATTATCAGGTACAATATAAAGTATGTTAAATATGTTTAAAAATAAAGGAAATCTGTTGAGGGCCACAACCAAGTTAAGATGGCGCCTGGCACTTTGCCAGGAGGAGTGGTTTGTAAAGTAACGCCAGCGAGCCATTAAGATGATGAGGATTCCTGAATGACTGACTGCTGTATCTAGATGATGTTAATTAAGTTAGGCTGTGGGTAATTAGTTGGGTATATATACCTCTACTGTCCCGTAATAAAGTGGCTCCCGCTGTTTCAATCTTCACAAGTTGCTTGTCACCCCCCGGTTATTTTGCCCATCCAGACTGCGGCAGATGGTGGCCCGTACAGGGGAGCCCCGGGATGCTCGGGGGTAAGTGACAAGGAACGCTGCCCGTCCCTAGAAATAGATAGGACGGGAGCAAAGCTGCTCATCCCTAGAAGCAGACAGGGCAAGAGGAAGGATGGCCATTTTAAGAAAATGGAGAAGATTGATACAGTATGCTTTTGTCTCCTTCTGTCTTGGTGTGTTGTATTGTCTTTGTTATGGAAATATGGGATCAGAAGTTAGTGAAGTTCAGACCAAGGGGGTGTTAAGTAAATTGCTGAAGGAAGGAAGCACCCCAGTAAAACCAAGAACAGTTAGGGCATACATTGATAAAAGCCCAGGAACTCTAGTCAGAAAGAGGAAGAAAGTTCAGAGGAGGAAGGAGTATCAGGGAAAAAGTTACAACAAAAGGCTGCTATTAATCTCTTTTCGTTACCAGAGGGTGCGTGAAGCTGCGCGGCAGTTGCCGAGTGCGCGAGCCGGTCACAGGGCAGCAGGGACTTTTCAAGCGGCGGCGGCCACCGACCCTTCCCCACCCCCAGCCCAGGAAGCAGGACGCCACTTCCAGGAGCCCAAACCCAGACCTGACCTGGAGGCACAGTCTCGCAGGCTCTTGCTCCCTTGCGCAGTGGCAGTTTGAGTCCGGGACACTCCCTGGGCCATCTGGGGCTACTCGGGGATGCTACAGCCGGTGGCAGAAGATGTGCCCAGCGTCCCTGAAGTTTGGTCATTTCCAATGCCAATAACTAATGAGTCCTCAGTTTTTTCCCTATTTTCTGCAGGTGCTGCCATGGGACTCCTTGCTATTCCTGTGGATAAATGCAGGGTTAGCAATATCTTAAATCCATAACAGCTGATATCCAAAACTCCAATTTAGCTACAATGGTTCTCCCACACCTGGAGGCTAATGAGCACCATTAAGGCCTATTTCAAATGTAAAAAACCTTGAGATAATGTACTAAATTGTTCAGAAGTTTGTTTTCTTAGTGCCTGCTGGAATGCTACATGATTTTCTTTAGCCTTCATTGCCAGAGTTCCTGCCTTCATCCCAGTGCTGGTGAGGAAGAGGGTGGAGGGATTTCCAGTGTTGCTGAAAACCAAACAGACTTTGGAATTACAGTTACCATCATCACAGCTGTTGCTGTTTCTGCTGCTGCTACTACAGCTTCGGCGACAGCTATCACACAAACTGTACACACTGTTGCATCAATAGTTACTTCAAGAAGAAATGGACATAATAATGGATTCCTCTGCTTTAAACTGCTTGCAGAACTTGCCTGGACTATGTGTCACTTATATACATTATGAACTAATCTATGAATAATTGTAATAGTACCAGGGTATCTTTGCTGACAGGACCATCAGCGGTACAATTTTTCCAAGGACTTCTTACTTGGAGCCCTCAATTGGCTTGGTATCGTGGCATTTTGTATCCTCCCCTTTCTGCTTGTAGCAGGTTAAAAACCACTATCCACTAGTGTGGCTAAGTGTGTTGGGCCGGTAGTCAAAGACGGGTAAGATCCAATTACAATGGTACCAACCTAAGACAGGAGGCTGACGATTTCAGGTCAGATCATCCAATGACAGGTAAGGACCATATATAGTATTGGACAACCTAAAACAGGCACGGTCCCTAAGCCACATACTTGTTGTTTAATTAAACAAAAGGGGGAGATGTTGAGGGCCACAACCAAGTTCAGAGGGCACCTGGCACTTTGCCAGGAGGAGTGGTTTGTGAAGTAACGCCAGCGAGCCATTAAGATGATGAGGATTCCTGAATGACTGACTGCTGTATCTAGATGATGTTAATTAAGTTAGGTTGTGGGTAATTAGTTGGGTATGTATACCTCTACTGTCCCATAATAAAGTGGCTCCCGCTGTTTCAATCTTCACAAGTTGCTTGTCACCCCCGGGTTATTTTGCCCAGCCAGACTGCGGCAGAGATCATTAAAAGTATGATGTAAATGGACATTTTAAAATTAAAACAAACATTTTTAAAAAAATGAAAAATTTGGAAAAGTATATAATTACTTTGAATTAAAATATCAGTAAGTAAAGAAAACAACATAAGGGTCGACTCTTTTCTCTGATACACAGAAGTCAGAGCACAGAAAGGGAAAAAATGGTCAATGGACTCCGGAAAATAGAGGAAAATTGGTAGAACAGAGAAAGGAGATTGAAGAGGAGATTAGAGGGACAGAAGAAAGCAGGAAATGTGAATGAAATTGACAAGATTTAGCTATGTATGTATATGAATATACCATAGTAAATTCTACCTTTATGTATATCTATAAAGCACCATTTTTTTAAAAAATATTTTTTTAGTTGTAGATTGACCTTTATTTCATTATTTATTATATGTGGTATTGAAAATTGAACCCAATGCCTCACACATGCTATGCAAGCACTCTGCCACTGAGCCACAATCCCAACCCCCTAAAGCGCCATTAAAAAAAAAAAGATCAGAAAATAAATAGAAGAAAGACCACTAGAGAATTCCATGCATGTATGACTATGTCAAAATGAACCCCACTACTATGTACAATTATAGTGCAGGAAAAAATTAAAAAGAAAAGAAAACATAGTCAAGAGAAACTATCAAACTAGAGTAAATATTGGAAAAAAAATTTCATGAAGGAGGACAAAGAAGTGTAAAAAGTGGCGGAAAGTGTATACTTGAAGGACAGATACAATATAAGATAATGAATTTCCAGAAGGGAACAATATTGACTTTATACATAAAGGGCACCAACTTGGCAGAGGGAAAAGCTGAAATTTAATGTAAATTCTTGAATTGAGATGCCCTATCAGAGTTAGTTATAAGAATGGAGCATGTCACCTGGCTGCTCTTCTTCAGTGATCATTCATTAGATAGAGGGGGGGAAGGCTTTGTGATCCTGAATGATGCCACTTCTTATGTCCAAGGACTTGCTCACAGAGGAATTCATCTGTAAGTCAACTCCAGCCTATACTGTTTCTAGCTGTGAAAGTAAGTTATTTTGGTTTTGAAGAGGTAATCAGAGAGATGAAACAGCATCCTGGTAATTACATATACATTAAAATAAATACTATTAATGGATGGAAATGCTCATATAACTGTTACTAGAGCTGAAATCCCTTTGTCATACATAATTCAGGGCTTGAGTTATTGCTATCCAGCACATAGGTATAATAACCCTATAGAACAAGAATGTCCAGATTCTCAAAATGATGTGTGCATGTGTGATTTACTGTGGTATATTCATACACAGATATAGCATAATTTGGTAGATTTCCTTCCCCAATACTTCCCCCTGGCCTCCTATCCTCCCTATGGCCCTCTCTGCTCACTTCCTCTACTCTTTTAGTCTTCCTTCTATATTCATAAGACCCTCTTTATTTTAAAAATTAATCTCTTTCTCTGCCTCTCTAGCTTCTGCATATGAGAGAATACATTAGGCACTGAGTCTGACTTATTAACTTAGCATAATGTTCTCTAATTCCACTCATTTATATGCAAATGACAAAATTTCATTTTTTTATGACTGGGGGTATACTGTATATATACCACATTTTCTTTATCCATTCACCTGTTGAAGAATAACTAGGCTGGTTTCATAACATGACTATTGTGAATGTCCTGCTATAACCATTGAGAATTACTTATGGTAACATCTAGAAAATTTACTGTTCAGTCTTAATATCTTCATCTGAAAAGTTGTTACTTCTAATGTTGCTAAACATCGAACATACCAATCTATTTCCCTCTCCACCTTCCTCAATTGACTAGGCCTGATTCCTGTTACCTACTAGGCCTTAGCCCTGACTGAGTTGAGAACTACAGGACTTATCCAATGAGTCACAGTAGTGTTGACAGCCAGCAAATTATTACCTCCATATTTCTAGAGAGGGATGGATAATAGGAGAAAAGAAGAGAGGTACTGGTTGAAGGGCAATGGCATCTGGCTAATAAATAATTTGTTTAGACTCTGCTTCCTTGTTGCCATGTCCTGAGTTGTTTTCCTCCCTGGGGCCCATACACCTTGATGTTCTACCTCACTTGGGCCCAGAGCTATAGAGTTAGCAGGCCATGGACTTAACCTATGAAATCAAAGATGGCTGCCATATTGTGAGGCAATTCCACGAGACTTCCAAATTGGGAATAATTGAAGGTTATGGAATTATGAAGAGAATTAAGGTGTATGAAAGGATTTTGAAAATTACCAAGTACAGTATAAGAGATAGAAGAAGAATTTGTGGAATATAAGTGCTAGGAATCAGGTTATTTCCTGAGCCTGCCCTTTTGCTCCTACTTAGCTTCTATAAGCTTGCATTTTTTTACAGGTCATAGAGGTTAGCTCCATTGAGGATGAGAGTAGACCTTGATCTGAGACCCTGAAGTCAAGGATTGCTGGTGGCCATCTAGGCAGTTGATCACCATGAGTGACTCAATTCAGATTTTCTATTACCTCTTTGGGTTAAGTTCAGTGATGGGAAAATAAAGAAAATTACATTTAGATTTGTCATTGTAAAATTTGTATGATAGATTCAATAGGCTTGTGTCAGGAGCTGGATCACAAATAATTAGATAGTGAACATGTCTTCTAATATGATCAGACTGTAAATTCCTTTTTTAAAAATTTTAGTCAGATTAATATGTTTTGTTGGGTGATACATTTTGCATAATATTTAACATTTTCATACCTTATTCTCTCCGGCTACCTTACTATCTTATAAACATGGGCTGTAGAAACTATGAATAAAGCCAAAAAAACATCCCCCAACTTATAATTTGTGACACCATCTTTACAAATAAATGATTGGTCTATGAACTCTTGGCGTTTCCACAGCAGAGTGGGGCCCAACTAATTTTATCTTTAAAATTTTTCACCACAGGTATTACCATCCCCCTGAGAGCAGTAGTTGGAGTCAATCTCAAATGATACGCTCATGAACCATCTAGCCTTAAACAATGAGCACTACTGTCAACTCACAGGAAACCATTCACTGGAAAATGTGGTGCAAGTAACTTACCTATAGGGTTTAGGAGTTAAGCCAATTAAATTATAGAGAACATCTGTCAAAAATAATGATTTTTGTTTTCAGAGTAGTTTATATTAAGTCATTTCTAAATGTAGTTAAACAGCAGGGCCAATGCTTTACTTAGATGGGTTCCAAATTTTAGTCAAAAAACTTCTCATCAAAGGGTAAGAAGATCCTTGTACTCGTTTGTGCTATAGCCTCTCTTCATTACTCTTAAGAAATATATGTTAAGGACCCACAGTGTGCCAGGCACTGCACATAGGAATATACACATGAATAACTCCCAAATGGCTTTCTAGCATTAGAATGAGACCAAAATTTGTATATGAATAAGTATGAGAATTTTTTTTAACTGCTTGAAATTGTTTTTATTTTCTTTGGGTCCATTCATGATAATCCTTTTTATTCATTTTTAGGAAAATACAAACATACATACATATATATGTGCATGCATTTGATATCTATCTAGATTATCATAAGCATGCCATAGTTTTATGAAAAATTAGAAACAGAAAAAAATGGGAAAAATGCAATAACATTTACCCAGACTATCACCACATAGCTATTGTTAATATTTTATTTCAAGTTTTTTCTATCTTCTTAGAAATGCACAAAATTAAATGAAAACTGGGTATCATACTAAATTTGTTATTTTGTGAGCTATTTTAAAAATAAATAGCTAAAATAACTTTCTGATGTTACTAAATAAACTTCAAATGCTTTGAAAGTTTTCATTAACTAATTTTGTTCGTTGTTTCCAGGCTCTCACTAACCAATACTTCAAAAAGTGCCCCTGTGAACAAGGGTTTACTTGTCGGGGACACATGAGTTTCTAGAAGTAGATATAAATATTTTAATATGTCTTAAGAATAGTAAAAATTACAGTTCCAATTTATACTTCCATTAGCAGAGCATCCTTACTGATCATAAATATCGGGAATTTTTTTGTTCATAAAAAAATAATAATTTGCTTTGCATAACTATGATTTCTTGCATTAAAGTGTCTTAGTTTAAAACCAGAGAAACGTGAGCTGAGAGGTCTATGCACAGGCAAGAAAAGCTCCACATCCTGAGATGTCAAGAAGCCACAGTCATTCTTATTCTTCATCTGTAATACTTTTTAACAAACTTCCTCACAAGGCTAGAAAAAAACCTTTCACTAACATAAAATAGCTATTCTTTCTATAATAGAAGAAGTAAAGACAGAGATCTTGATAACCTTAAGGCAAAATTGAAAAGCAAGAAGAAGAAGAAATTCAAAGTTTTACAATCACCTTTAACAAAAGTATTTTTTTTTTTGTAATTTTCTCCTATTGATCTATTATGCATGGAATCACGGACTGACCTTATGCATTAACACTAGGGTTACTGTTTGAACTATCATTTGCTGAATAGCAATGCATCAAAACTAAGTGGCTTAAAACATCAATTTATTGTTATCGTGAATATATATTTGACTAGCAGATCTTCTCTTCTTTCACCTGAGTTCACTTATATGCTACATTATTAGCTAAGGGTCCTTCCAGGCTACAAGCTGTCAATGGCTTCAGTGGCACTACTGGCAGTTTGTACTGCCCACCAGGATGCTTTCATTCTGCACATGCTCTCTTCTTTCATTTGACAGGATCAAGTTCCTTACATGGTGGTGTCAGGACATTGTTTTGGTAGATCAAAATCAGAAAATGTAAGACCCCTTAAGACAGTTCTCAAAAGAACACTTTATTGCTTCTGTTGATCAGACTTATCACAAGACTCATCTAGGTTTTAAGGGGAAAAGAATTGACTCCATCTCTTGGTAGAAGGAGGGACAAAATCACATTGCAAAAAACTATTGGAGGAATTGTGAAGCTGTTTTAGAAACAATTTATCAAACTGATAAAGCATACAGAGAAGATGAGAAGAATAGCTTTCTATGGATTTCCAGTATGAATTATAAACATTGCTTTGTAGTTGTAGTGGGAGTTTGGAAGCAAAATACTTAGATGAAAATCATGTTGCAGAATGTATCAGTTGTTCTTTCCAAAATCTTTCCATTTATAGAATAAGAGCTGACTGCAGAACACCAGTGATATTCTTGATAGACAATGTCTTTGGAGTCTAGATAAGAGACATGTAGAGAGATGCACTAAGTACTATAATAATGAGGGAGCAAAAAGAAGAAAGTAAACTAAAAATCACTGTTGTTTCCTTAGCACATTTTTTTTTCTTTCAGAACTGTTAGCATTCTGAGACTCCCAACTTTTAAATGTGAGCATGTAAAAAGACCGTGAGTTTGGGTTCAAAGCACACCTAGATGTGAATTTCATTCCACCACTGCTGCAAGTCTTTTTTTTTACGTTATTTTAAGCTGAATTTATTTTTCTTTTTAATTTATAACATGAAGTATATCAACTGAGCAATGAATGTTAAGAGCTAGGCAGTCAAGAGAGATAATATGCAGGTTCTCTTCTGAAAAGACTGCTTGCACAGGGCAGATTAACAGTACATAGATAAATATATTTCACTATAATGTGGATAGAAATGTGTATGTGGTACAGTGGGGCCACAAAGTAGCAAGCAGTCATTTTCAGCTGGGAACACTGATGAATTAAAAAAGGCTTGACAGATGTGGTTCTTGAGCTAAATATTGAACAATAACTATGTGTGCACCTGGTGGTGACAGGAGAGAGGCTCAGCGGGCTTAGAAAGAATTTCAGCAAAAGCACAGAAATGTAAAGCAGTATCTCACCTTTAGGGAATGCCTGTGGTTTAGGATGGATCAGGCTTATTGTGGATGGAAAAACAAGGGGAGAGATGCCTGACAAGAAGAGAGTGGTTAAATTGTAAAGTATATTTGATTGCCATTAAGATGATTTTTCAATGTGTTCTTTTGGCATGCGGATACTATTAAAAGCATGAAGGATACTATTAAAAGTATCAAGAGAATGATGTGATTGAATTTTTTTTTAAGATTTTTTCCAGTATAACGTAGTGGGTGGAGTGTAGGTGTGAGCAACTGGAAGTAGGAGGCCAATTATAAGACTATTGCAGGAGAGCTTGTGAAAGAAGCTTGCAGCTTAGTCTAAAGCAGTAATACAGGAAAGGGTGCAAAAGCAGTTGCTCAGATAATTTGTAGCCAGCTGTATCTAACAGTGAGTAGGTATGTTGCATCAGTGGATTTATAACACTTTATAATATGATATGTTCAAAAAAATAGGGCCTAGTTGTTTTTATGTGAATTGTCTTTTTTTCCTTTCTGCTACAGATGAAAACAGTGAATTATGATTAATTGTCTGACTGAGATATCAATGAACAAAAAACTTTTCAGGTCCAAAATTCAAGTAATAACATATGACATTAAATTACTGATTTCAAAATGAATGGCTTCTTTTGGCCAATTTTTGTTCCTAAAATACCTGGAGCCTGTATATATTTTCTCCCAGTCAAAAATGACTCATCCAGCATTTTGGCATGAGACATGCATTCCAAGATCAACCTCCTTTACATTGTTTTTTAAAGCTTCACACAACTAACATACCAAATGGCAGCAGGAGACATTATTCTACACAATTTATAACCAACAGTGATGCTTGCTGACAAATATAACTTTCATATCCTTTTGCAGGTATATATATGGAGAACCACACAGTGTTCATTACTGGCAAATGACATTACTCTCTGAGTTTGACCATGTAAACATAAATAAATTATCTCAGTGTGAAAGTCCACTGTTATGCAACCAACAAATGTGTGTCTTCTGCACTTTGTCTTTTCTGAAGTTATGAGTCATGCAAAGGAATAAAAACTAGATACTGTTAAAACTCCAGATTGTGTCTGAATAATCCGGATGGGAAGAAAATCACACACATGCACAAAGACCTATAAACTCTTTTCAACCTTTCAGTTTAGAGATAAGTAAAAAACTGTTCAAGGTTTATATAGCAACTCAAGAAGTATCACAATAAGTATCAAAATGAATGTCACAGATTTCAGACCATAGTTAATCAGAATCATTATGGAAAGCTTTTAAAAGAATATGTGCTATAAATTGATCTATAAAAGCTACACAGGAATTGAGTAGGGAAGAAAAGGGAAAGGAAGTCCTGGCAGAAGGAATAACTTCAGAAAATGTCCTCAGCTTTTAGAAGTAGGGCATGTTCTGAAAATAATTGTAAAGTTCATTATAGGAACATTGATTCCCTTATTTTCAATGTTATCAAAGCAGAAATCATTTCTAAGGTAGTAAAATAATAAAATGAAATCTAATTTTAACAAAGAGATAACTGGAAATGGAAATAATATATAAAGCAGAGGGAAAAGAAATAAAGAACTTGTCTTGGCTTAAATATAAGGTTACCTTGACTGGTTCTGTAAGTTAGGTAGTCACATGATGGTATTTCTACATAGGGATGCGGCAAAATTTCAAAAACATCTACAAAAGAAGAACTAAACAAAATGTTACTGATATCTAAAATATAGTATTTTTTATTAACTAATATATCTAAAAACAGTGTCAGTCTGTTTTTATACTGGCACTATAAATTATTCTATGTTCACAAACAATGTATGTATTACTCTCAAAAAATTGCAATGTGCTTCTTGAGTATTTTAGTCAAGTGATTGAAATAATAATACTTCAAGTAGGTGAGGCTGCTTTTCACTATTCTGCCAATGAATATATAGTTTCTCAGAAAAGTAGAATAATTTGGCTTTTTTTTTTTAACATTATTGGGAGTTGAACCAGGACCTTTCACATTGAGCTACATTGTCGTTCCTTTTCACTTTATTTTGAGACAAGGTCTTGCTAAGTTTCTGGTCATGACCTTGAACTTGTGAGGCCTCAGCCTCCTGAGTAGTGGGGGATTATAGGCATATGCCAGCAGGCCCAGCATAAAAATTCTAAGTTCATATATTTAATAAATATAAACTCTAGCCCCAGATTTTATATCATATCATGCTTTTTAGCAATTCACTAAAATTAAGTTGAAAAAATATTGGTGAAATACAACTGAACATATGTCTATTTAAGGCGAAACTATTTTTCCATATAAGCGAAATAAAATTTTGTCTGTGAATAGTTGTATGTTCAGAAGATAGAAAGCCAACTGAGTATTGAAAATGAAAGCATGCAGAAATAGATGAGCAGAGTAGTGCCACTATATACCAACAGCAAATTATCTGAATTAGAAATCAGGATAGCAAATCCACTTATAGTAGTTAAAAAATAAACAACTTAGAAATAAATTTAACCAGAAATATGGAAGATCTTTGCAATGAAAACTATAAAACACTGTTGAAATAAATTGAAGCGGACACACACAAAAAGGAGAAAGTACTCCTGTGTGTATGGATCATAAAAATCAATGCTGTTAGAAGGTCCATACTACCCCCAAATGACCTACAGATTCAATGCAATTCATATAAAGATACAATGGCATTATTTGCAAATCTAGAAAAAAGTCTTAAAATTTGTATGGAATCATGGAAAAACCTAATTAGAAAGCAATCTTTATCAAAAAAAAAAAAAAAAAACATTACAAGAAGTATTATACTATCTGATTTTAAAATGTACTACAAAGACATACTCAACAAAACAGCATAGTACTGACATTAAAAAGACAAATAGACCAATGAAACATAGAGAGCCTAGAATTCAACATATAATTGATCGATTTCAATTGATTTTTTTAAAAAAATTTCATAAGAATACACACTGAAGAAAGCACAGTCTTTTAAATAACTGGTGATAAGTAATTGTTTACCAATAATCACAATTACATTAGACCCCTGTGTTTTATTTACTACTTAGAAAACATCAACTAAAAACAGGTAAAGGACTTATTAAATGGATAATAGACTGAAACCAGGAAACAACTAGAAGAAAACATAGGGTAAATGCATCAGGACATTGTAATGAGCAAGGGTTTTGGGGCAAGACCCCTAAAGCACAGGAAAGTAAAAACAGACCAATCAGATTGCATAAAAATAAAATGTTCTGCACAATAAAGGAAATAATCAACAGGGTGAAGATTCAACTTAGAGAATAGGAGAAAAATCTGCAAACTCTACCTCTGACAAGGAGTTAAAATGCAGAATATATAAGGAACTCTAAAAATGGCTAATAGGTAGGTGAAAAAATGCTAATCACTAATCAATCATAAGGGAAACGGAAATCAAAACCACAAGGAGATACCACCTCACTCCAATAAGAATGGTTATTATCAAAACAAAAGTTGATGTGCTGGTGAGTGTGTGGACAAAAGAAAAGTGTTAAATACTGTTGGTGGGATGTAAATTACTATGGAGATTCCTCAAAAAAATAAAAAATAAAAAAGAGCTACCATATGATCCAGCAATCCACGCCTAGGTATATATATATATATATATATATATGTGTGTGTGTGTGTGTGTATATATATATATCTCCAAAGGAAATTTAATCAGTATGCCAAAGAGATATCTGTACTTCTACATTCAAATTACTATACTACATACAATAACTATGAAATGGAAATGACGTAAGAATCTATGAACTGATGTATAGATAAAGAAAATATGTTACATATGTACAAGGGAATACTATTCACACATAAAAGTAAATACCTATCATTTACAATAACATGTATGCAACTGGGGATCATTGTGTTAAGTAAAATAAACCAGACACTGAAATACAAGCACTGCATGACCACACTCTTATTAGGAATATATAAAAGTTGATATCACAGAAATTGAGAGCAAAATGATGATTATTTAAAAATAGGTGGGTAAAAGGTTGATCAGTGGGTGATAAGTTGAAGTTAGTGCGATATGGCACAACAGAAAAACTAGATAATGATTTTTGTACCATTTATCTAAAAAAAATCTAGAGGAAATCATTTTGAATTTTTGAATTTTTTGAATTTTTTCATCAAAAGAAGTAATAAATATTTGAGGTAATAGATGTGATTACACAATGTATGTATGTATGTATTAAAACATCATTTGAATATTTTTGGGTTTTATGTATAAGTTAAAACATAAATGAATTATAGAAAGAAGTAAAATCTGGTCCCAAGAAAGGTGATGCATAAGCCACATATCCAATCTGTCCCAGTTGCCCCTATTTTGTGTCAACATATGTTTTAGCCAACTGGAATTTCACTGTCATATACTGAGTAACAAGACCTCCTTTCTCTCGCCAATTATTTACAAACAAGGAGCTAGGCATAACTAATATCAAGATTCAAAGGTGAGTCATAACTGCAGATACACAAAGACAGACATAAAAGCTACTTTTAGTATGTTATGGAAGTAAATTACTGGTTTAAAATATTCCCTCAAGGAATGAAATTGATTTTTCCAATATTATATAAACTCTTCCAATCAATAGAAAAAAAATGGAATATTCCCTTAGTCATTTTGAGCTTAACTCAAGATCAAAACTAGTCAAATATGGAATAAGAATTAATATTAAAGCCATTCTATTTATCAAGATAGATGCAAACTTTAAAAGAAAATATGCAAATAAGTAAACTACATGTGGCTTTCAGATGTACATATGTTAGGGTGTGATACGCATATTTTCAATATTTGGCATATATGTGTATTTCCAAAATCTATCATGGAAGCAGTATTTTGCATCAAAACACAAACTGAAAATATCTACAAATACCCACATTTAGCAATATGCAGACTAAACATCTGTAACCAAGTCATACATATACACATGATTTTTGAAATCCAACAATGTTTAGAACAAATTTAAAAATAGATTAACGCTGAGATTTGGATTTCTGTTATTATTTTTAATAATGTAAGTAAAATAAAATTTATTATTTTAAAAATATACCTATACTTGTTTAAAATGAGTAAATTTCATAGCATTCAAAAGATTCATTGATTAAAAATGAGAATTTAGTGTCAAAAGAAATGATTAATTACTTAGAA
Source organism: Marmota monax (assembly GCF_021218885.2). Classification (NCBI taxonomy): domain Eukaryota; kingdom Metazoa; phylum Chordata; class Mammalia; order Rodentia; family Sciuridae; genus Marmota; species Marmota monax. The sequence goes on from NW_026695005.1 coordinate 2,510,545, forward strand.
AATACACATATTATCTAACAATGGAATCTATTGTTTTGGTTTCTTCACTTAAGAAATTTATGATTAATTTCACATCATCTTTAGAATGTCTCATTTTCTATTGAAGACAGCCTTTGATAAGAATAATGAAATCAATTTTTCAACACCAATAAAATATTCATGCATTAAAGCATTTGAAAGTACTTACAGAAAATCTTGATAATAACATACATTTGAAATAATACCCTGGCATTCCCCCAAAACAAACTCACAAAACATTATTATAGACATCTTCAACTATAGTATAACCATAATTAATTTGTAAATAAATTTAATAGAAAATTTAATTGATTAAAAATAATTTAACATTAGTGTGCAAAAAATATAGACATTATGCTAAAAGTTTGTCAGGAATCCTAAACCCAAAGAGTTTATTACTGAAACAGGTTGGACTCATGTATGTAATTCTATTCTAGGTTAGATTCATTGACACTAAAATTGAATACATACATAGTCTTAAAAAATAAGCAAATATTAAAAGAAAAATATATGTCCACAATTAAACTTATAAACTTGTAAAACAGAACATAAAATCATGCAATATTTGAGAAGAAAAGGAGACAAAATATAACGTTTTTATGTGACAATATATTTTGTGGACTCATTACTTGCATCATTCTCTACCAAGGAAAGAGACTGATTACATGCTCAATTTAAAATGATAAATCAACAAACTCTTTTTTTTTTTTTAAGGACTTACCATTGTCAAGCATTGTAATAGGCTCTGGGAAAAGAAGCAACAAAGGTATGGACCCTAATCTGGAGTAACTCATAGTTTTATAGTGGTGCTGAACAGAAAGGCAAACAGTACCTTCACTTATGCACCATCTTCAAGAAGGAAAAGATTTCCTTGGGGCTCAAAAAGTTTCAAGACCCTAATTGAACCTTATTTTTAAGACCCTTCGAGTTTTAAAATGCCTTCATGAGGCAAAGCTCTTTTGCTCTTGGCTTTCTTCTGTTGGCCTACTGATATAATCTTCTCAGACTTTCTTTTTTTCCTAATCACAGTTGAAAGATACAGAGGCCGGATACAAGTGAGAATTGGGGGGAAAAAACAAAACAGCATAAAAAAATTCTCCTTGATCTATTTTAGTTTTAGGCCCTAGGCCTACTTCTAACCCTGAGCTCAAAAGAAAATTGCTCTGGGGTATGTAGAGCTAAATCAGTCACTCACTAGTAATAACATTTTTGTCTACAGGCTTGTCTTCGTGCATGTATCTATCTCTTCAAAGAAAGTCCCAGGTTGCAGGCAGACAATTATTTAAGAACAGGATTAAAATATTTAGGGTCTCATGTTCCAGAGATGTCTCATTTAATCTTTCCACATGCTATATAGAAACAGTGTATGCAAATAAAAAGTGCCATTCATAATAGGTACAAGTAAGAACAAAGCAACTTGTTCACAAAACTATGAATAAGTCTAAAGGCTATACCTGATCTTAGTTCATCTCTTCAATTACCCAAAAGTACTCTTAGAAAGCAGCTGTTTGTATCTCTATCCCTCCCCTCAACCCTGGAATCTATTCCAATCAGAAAATCATCTCCATCTCCTTCATGATGCTTCCCTTATCAACCAACAACTTCCCCACTGTCAATTCCAATGCTCAGTTCTGTTTTTATGAGCTTTTTTTTTTTCTTCAACAGAATTTGACACTGTTTTTCACCCTCCTTTTGAAAACGTACTTCTTAGTCTCTTCTCATTTGTCCTCAGTTCAATAGCAGCTCACTTTCAGTCTGTTTTTCTGGAATCCCCATCTCTTTACTAAACTCTGAATGTTGGTATATCCCAGGCATCTTGGATCTACTTTCTTTTACATTTACAATCCCTCTCTCGATACTTTCATCTTAGACTCAGGGATCTAAAGATCACCCATACTGACATTTCTCAAGTTTATATTTTCCTCCAAAACTCTTTCTTAAGTTCCACCTTATTGTAGCTAATTACACACTTGATTTATACAACTGGATTCTTATATAAAAGCCTCAACTATGATATACCAAGCTGATACACAAAACATTGTTTGTCATTGTTCTCCATTTTGACAAATGGCCCCACTTTTCACATAGTTGCTGAGGCCTAGAAGCTTGGTTTTATTGTTCTCATTATTCAGATCTCCTACATATTCTCCATAAAAGCTTATTAACTCTAAATGTAAAATATCATCAATCTAACAAAATGCTTACAAATTCTACTCTTTTACTTCTACACAAATCTTCATCTTCTTCCTAAGTAATGATTTTAAAAGCATTCAAAATGATTTTTCCAGTTCTGTTCTTCCCTTTATTACAAACTTTCTTCATATCTTCGCCACAGAAGTGCTAAGTATTATTGGAAAAATCTGAGTTCAGACACAGATCTTTCACCTTTCACAAAAACAAACCCAGAATGCATCCACAGGCCTAATGTTAGAATACAAAACTCTTAAACTCTTAGAAGATACAAGAAAATTTAGGTGTTCTTGGGCTTGGCAATGACTTTGTAAGACACTTTACAAAGCATAATTTGACAGGCAAAGCGACAGACTTCCTTATAACTACAATTTCTGCTCTGTGAAAGATACTTAAGAGAAATAAAAGACATCATTACATATTAGGGATGTGGGAAATTTGCAAAACAAACATTAATAAAGACATATCCAAAATACACAAAGCAAAAAGCTAAAACCAAAAAGAAATTAAAAATTTTTGAAAGTAAAAGAAAACTAACAACCAAGTTTTAAAAAGGCAAAAAGTCTGAAAACCTCACCAGAAGATATAGACATGGCAATAAACATCAAAAAAGATGTTAAACCTCATATATCATTAGAGAATTGTAAATTAAAACAACAATGAGATATTGCTACTTACCTATAAAAATAGCTAAAATCCATTGACAACACCCAGGGCCGGTAACGAGCAACAGAAACTTTCATTTAGTGCTGGTGGGAATAGAAAATAGTATAGTCACTTCAAAAGATAATTCGACAATTTCTTACAAAACTAAATATAACAGCATTTTATCTAGCAATTGCACTCCTTGGTATTTACCCAAATCAGTTGAAAATATATGTACACATAAAAACCTATATTCAGATGGATATAGCAGTTGTATTCATAGTTTCCAAAGCGTGGAGACAGCCAGGATGCCCTTTGATAGGTGAAACAAACTTGTACATGTACAATGGAATATGATTTAGTGATAAAAAATAATTCAGTCAATAAAGAAAATGAAAAGACATGGAGAAACCTTAAATCCATACTGATAAATAAAAATGTGAAAAAGCTACATCCTTCATGATCTTAATAATATCACATTCTGGAAAAGGTACAAATTATAAAGAGAGTAAATGATTGGTAGTTGCCAAGAGTTTGCCAGATGAATAAATGGGTGAAACACAGAAGATTTTTAAGACAGTGAAACTAGTCTGTATGATACCACAATGGTAAACACATATTATACATTTGTTGAAACCCATAGACCACAACACAAAGAATTACCCTTAATGTTCTCTGTGGACTTGGTAATTATATATCAATATAAACTCCTCAAATGCACCATAGATAAGCAAAATATTTATAATACAGGAATTGATGAGGGGATGGGAAAGGGTGAGGGTTACACGGGAAACTTGAATTTTTAAATTTTTTTTCTGTAAATCTATAGTGCTTGAAAAGATAGAATACAGTAATTTTTACAAGTTTAAAAATAATATGATCCCCTGATTAAATATATCTCATATGTTCTCAGATTTAAACTAACTCTCAACAACATTGCCAGAATTTAAAAGGGCCTGCATGACCCTTCTGGTCACTTTTCTGCTGTCATATTTTTTTTCTCCAATAGCTTCAAGACCTCTTGAGCAGCACTAGTCTCCTTGTCTTTCTTAAACAAATCAAGCATATTCCTTTTCAAGATCTTTGACTCTGCTACTTCTTCTACCAGGAATACACTTGCTTTCCATTTCAAATTATTTGTATGATTTTCTTCTTCACTTCATTCATACCTCTGCTAAATATTATTTCACAAGGGAGAATTTCTTTTTTAAAGAAATTCTACAGTAATGATGCTTCATGCATCATTTTAATGCTTAAATACATTTTATTTTTCACATTTTTATATTAATGTTTCATACTGATAATTTCCTTTGAAAGTATTAATTACAGTATTACTTTCATGAAAGCAAAGACTTTGTTTACTGCTATATCCCAGATTCTTAGTGCAGAGCCCTTCCTATAGTAGCTACTTCCTAAGTCATTGTAGAACGAGCAATTGAGACTTGCAAGGAGCCATTTTAAAATATTTTGAAAGGTTCTATAAATATATAAAAGTTAGAACGATAATAAATTCACATTTGCCTATAACGAGAATTGTCAGCATTTTGAAGAGTCATTTTATGTCATTTTTTAAAGACAATTTATTGTATCAAATTTTTTAATGTAAGCAAATGACCTATAGAACAGACAAAAAGTTACATAGCAAAAAGGTCCACAATGCATTAATATAAAAAATCTATATAAATAAGATAAATTGCTTCCTTATAAAATACTGTATGTGAGCATAACAAAGCATTGTTACATATTCCCACATCAACAAATAAAATAACAGATAAATACAGACTCAAAAACACATATCCTGACTTGATCCTCTTCATTATCCACATTTGTTTAGTTTACCTCCTTCACAGAAGTATTTTTATCTTCATTATTTTCAGTTTCTCTTATCACTGTGGCTTCTTGTTCAAAGGCCTCCTGGAACCTGCATCTTTGAGACTATTTTGGCTAAAAAGGCCATTATAAATTTATCTTATCAATTAATCTTGTGCCTCACTGAAAACCTTTTGTAATTGGTCTGGAGAGCCTATCACTTTTATACCTAGATCATCTCAGATTTTGAAGAAATTATCTCAGCTTTGAAATACAATGCACAGAAATAATATAAACTCTATAGTCTTTGATCTTACGTGGTCATGGAAGTGTTTCAGAACTTATCTACAATAGAGTCAATTATTTGTTTACAAAAATTATTTTTGAATGAATTATTGTACATTTTAGTTAGATATTCCTACCTATCATTTATGTATAATCTTAAGACTCAGAAGAATCACTAATAATCACTTGGTCAAGAAATGTTTGTTAATATCATCTTTTGCCAGGTATTATTCTACACAACAGAGACATAGAGGTAAATAAAGTCAATAAGGTTCTGGTGAAATATTATATTCTAGTGAAATACTATTATGCAATTTGACCAGCAAAAATCATCAGTTTGATCAGTCTGTCCCTTTACCTAACAGACTGGAAAAATCATTCCCACGATTATTTGCTTGACCATTCAAGTGAATATAATTTTTCTTTATGTACCAAACTAGTTGTTAGCTATCATAGATAGCAAAGTAGCGTATTTAGGAAATTCATACCAGACTCTTCTTTAGAACAAACCAATTATACCAGGGATGATAACCTTAAGTTTCAGTTAAAAAAAAATAGAGTTTCTAACCTTTGCAATAAAGCAAGAATAAGAAACAAAAGACAAACAGGAAAGAAAGGAAAGGAAAATAGGAAATATTTTAAAATTTGCATATGACAAGATGGTGTTGATAGAAAACTCAAAGGAATCTATAAAAACTACTAGAAATAATATTTAATTTAATGAGGTCATAAAGTAAATAAATAAATCTCCTTCTATCTCTTAGTAATAAAATACTGAAACATAATTTTTTTTTCGGGTACTGGGGATTTAATACAGGGTACTTTACCACTGGGCCACATTCCAGGTGCTTTTTATGTTTTTTTTTTGAGACAGGGTCACACTAAGTTTGCCGCAGTCTGGCTGCAGCAAAATAACCGGCTGGGTGACGAGCAACTTGTGTAGATCAATACAGCAGGAGTAGGAGCCGTTTATTGCAGGACAGGAGCGGTATATATACATTCCACACAGCTTATCTTAATTAACATAAACTAGATACAGCAGTCAACCAATAAGGAATCTCCACACTTAATGGCTCACTGGCATTACTTCACAAACCACTCCCTCTGGCAAAATGCCAGGCGCCACCCAGACTTGTTTACAGACTCTAACATTTTTGCCAGAGGGAGTGGTTAATTAAGGGGTTTATGTTAATTAAGATAAGCTGTGTGGAATGTATATATACCACTCCTGTCCTGCAATAAACGGCTCCTACTCCTGCTGTATCCATTACAGGCATGCTTCACAACAACTGGCTATAATATAATTTTCTAAATGCCCAAATATGTGATAATTACAGTTAGTCAATTATGTGAATGATAATAAAATAAAATAAAAAAATATTGTTAAAGAAAACATTTTCAGAACTCTATATAAATGGAAATACATACATTGTTCATGAATTAAAACATTGGACATTGTTAAATCTCCTACAGGACTTAAACTAGCCAAACAATTCTTTTTGTGTGCATGTGTGTGTGCAAGGATTGAACCCAGGGCCTTGTGCATGTGAGGCAAGCACTCTACCAACTGAGTTGTATCCCCAGCCCCAAACAATTTTTAAAAGAATAAATTTGGAAAACTTTTGCCACTTCATTTCAACTCATTATTAAAAGACAATAATTAAGACAATGGTATGGGTGTAAAGACAGACATATATCAGGTATTCATACAAAGAAAATAAAACATATGTGTCCATCAAAAAACTTTACAGAAGTGTTCATAGAAGGTTTATTTATAATAACTCAAAACCAGAGAAAACATTTTCTATCAAGACAAGAATGGATAAAAAAATAAATAAATTTCATGTATAATCAATAGATGCTACTCAGCAATAAAAGGACAGACTACTGATACATACATCAACATGGATAAATCTCCAAAAATGTGTACTGAGTACATGTGCCAATTTTAAAAGATTTCAGAGTATAGAAATTCACTTTTAGAAAATTCTAGACAAAGAGCCAAACTAATTTTGAATGAAAGGAAAAAATAGATTGGAGTTTTCCTAGAGCCAGGTTTTGAAAGAGGTATATTATATGTAAGAGGGATATTTTGAGGTGATGGACAATGTGCTCACAGTAGAAACAGATGTCACATTTGTTGAAAGTTTACATTTTTAAATTTAAATGGCTATTTTTTATTGCTTACAAAGTATACTTTGATAAAATTCATTTTAAAATACAGACTCTATAGATTAATGTCAGTATTACAGTGCTAACCACATCTTAATTTACCTATATTTACATTTACATATTTATAATGACATCCTTACAGGTTCAGTTTTCCTCAAAATGAGTATGATTTCCAAATATTTACATCAGAGATAACCTATTTTTAATTCTAGTCCCACATAGATAATTAAGAATTCTCATAAAAATGGCTGCCTTAGTTTATGTTCTATGTGGTTATCATTAGACAAGATTCCCCTATCTATAGTTATGCTGACCTAACCTCAGACAATGTGCTCCTTCTTTAACAAAAATTACAATTGGGATCTCTATTTAATGGAGCCAGTTTTGTTAGCATTATATTTCCTGGGTCCATTTTCTTTCTGAGACCTAAAAGCATAACTTTTCCTCTCCTTTGTTGTTCAAATGTCCCCAGTGGCTTTCTGTCACTTGTGCCAAAACACCAGACATAAGGTTAATGACAGTAACCAGGATATTCCAAGCAAAAAACAGGAGACATAGTGATTGTTTGATAGCTTGGACAAATGAAAATGGCACACCCAAGATGAAGACTCGTATATCTAGAGTGATGTTGAAGTATAAGAAAATATATTTTTAGGTGTTTGTATAGTCTTTGTATGAGATTACCAAAATTACTTTGTACAAATTTATAGCTCAGTAAATTTTTAATCAATATGACATATACATATTTAGTACTATATTTTGTTTTATACATTTGTCTGCTTTGACATTTTAAAGTTAACTTGTCCTGATGACTTAATTACTTCTGCACACAATGTGAAACTTTTGTGCACTAATAAGTTTGGAAATTAGGTCATGATAATTTTGAAGACATACTTGTACTTTGTGAGATCATACCTTAGCTTTCTGGATGCAATACCTTTATTTTTTAATTTTTATGTGGTGCTGAGGATCAAACCCAGTGCCTCACACACAGCAGGTGAACTCTCTACCTCTGAGCTACAACCCCAGCCCTCATACCTGAGTTTTCTGACATCACTGCTTTCTAAATATATTTCTTTTTTTATGATCTCAATATCAAGAACTTAAGAAAATCCTTGTGGTTTTGTGATAGGTAGTTGAAGTGTATGTGCTTCTTGTTCTCTGTATTTTATAGACTGTGCATTACCATAGAAGAGTTAGGACTATGGTAGTAATAAGTTGAGCTTTGTGCAAATTTTCCCAGGGAAGTTTATAATTATACTGGACAACATCTCTACATTAGACATCTTCATGCAATTCAGAAAGCTGTTTCTTAAAGTCTTAATATTTCAATGTCTTTACACCAAATAAGTATGCTATACTAGTAAATATATAGTAGGGCCAAAAGAGAATATATATATTCCTCAACCAATGTTCTATAAAACATTGAAAGATGATTACTGAAAAGATTCTAGGTAGTGTTGACATTAAAAATATGGTCCCTGATCAGTAAGGACTCAGCATTCATGTGTTCAATGACACTCATGGAAACGGATGACTTTAACTAATTACATATGAATTCAGGGTACAGAATGCATTTCCTTGAGAACATTTGGCAATCAATAGCAGGACTTGCTAAAAGTGGGTATTTTAAAACAAATGAAGGAACTTAACACTGATTGGTGCCAAGCCTGTGACTTAGAAGACTTAGAGATCATCCAACATAAAAGAAACAATTTATTCTCCAATAAGAGTAAAGAGAGAAGTGAGGGAGGAATCCAGAGAAGCCTCTCCTTCTACAAGAAGCCTCTGCCCTGCATCACAAAGCCACTTTACTTAGGGACTAAGAAAGGTAAGCATTTGTCTTTCAGCAAATTACTAATTTACTTAGGGCTGCAGAGTAGGCAAATTCCTTTCAAGCCTAACATGTAGACCAATTAAATATAATATTTTAGACTTAATTTTAAGTAATTTTAAGGGACTAGTGGTAAGAATATGACTCTAGCTTGATTTACCGAATATCACAAATTCTTAGTCTTATCAGCACTGAGTCCTCAGTACTTAAAATTTTATAACTATGGAGTCCAAAGAAATAATTTTTCTAGGATAGAATTGAATGTTATTTCTACTTAGATATCAAATTTTTATTATTTCATCATAGTCATAAAATTTTATTATTAATTTATAATTTTGCTTGTCTTGCTGGTTTTTCAAATATCATTGACTGGGTGCTGATTCTAATTGCATTCAAAAATCTATATATAATCACTCTATATAGCTCATTTCAATTGCTCTCATTCTTTTTTTTTGGGGGGGGGGGCGTTGTAAAACATAACTTTATACCCTTCTGTAGTGTTAGATCTAATCACAGCATGACCAAGGAAAGCAGCCTATTAAATATCATTAATCTTTCTTATTGCAAGTCATAAATACCATTAGATATATGATATTGCTCCTAAGAAGCCAATTCTAATATTTTCTGAACTATGAAACCACTTGAGTTTATAAAATTGAACCCTATATTTCATAATACACAGCATATATATAGCAACACTATATATATAGCAACATTATATATAGTAGACTATTTGAAGTCACCTTACCTATAAGCAAAAACAGTTTGTTTATTTAGACATTTTTTAGTATCTAGGCTTAATATTAACTATTATTTTATACAAAAAGAGAAGAAATAAAAAAATAAATGATAAAACTTTAAGAATAAAATAATATTTTTCTAAATTTTGATGGAAGTAGTATTTCAGACATAATTTATATACAGAGATCAAGTGGTTTAATTAAGAGTTAGGGCTATCAAGAATTACCTTTTATTTGGATTACCTTTAAAGTCCATACATTTTTGCTTTAGTCATGATGTATAATAGCATTAATTAAATTAATCATAAATTTTACATGTGAAATTAATTTAATTTAAAGTTTTAAAAGCCATATATAGGATGCAGTATACTCACAGTTTACCAAAATGGGTTTCTTAAAAGGAAATTATCAACACTGTCCTCGCTCATACACTCTACTCATATGTATGGGGGATGGCTCACAGGACCACCTCCCCACCTGGCCTTCCTCCTCCTGGCATGGAATTTACCTAGGGAAAAAGATGCCTCTTATCTACAAATGCTGAGAAATCACAATCTGATTCAGATATCAGTACTTTTCTGGGGCATGCCAGTAACAGCTCTGTCAAATTTGTTTATTTTAGAGAAAAAAATCAGGTTAATTCACTGAGATCAATAAAAGTGTAGATAATATATAATTCAGCTTATCTTGTAAAAATCAGGGCAATTTTTTTCCCAGTTCACTATACAATTAATTCTCTCCCTCTTCAAATGCTCCATTTTAGAAATCAAAATGCAGACTAATCCAGATTTTTATCACTTTTTTTTTGAAGAGGCATACAAAAAATTTGCAAATATTCTACTTATTTTTATTTTTCATATCTCATACACATCAGTACTTCTAATTTGATGCCTCAATGCAAGTTTTGTTGTAAACTTAATATGTAATTAATTCAATAATATTGTTCAAAATGACTGGCATGATCCCCAATACTCCTGCTCTTGATGATAAGAGACATCAGTGAATCTTACTACTAAGACTTAAGATAGTTTAGAAACTAGAGTAGAAGACTATGGAAAATAGCAAAAGTTAACATACAAAGTCTGATTTTGCTTAGACTATACTATTTTCCAACCATGTCGAGGCCTTCCACAAAGTAAGCTGCATGGGAAGGTGAATATCCATGATCTAAAGGAAATGTTTAATATTCAGCTATATGTTGTTTTGTAAAGTGCAAAATTCAAGGATTGCACACCATGAAAGAAGTAAAAGAGGAAAGGATCCAGATCAAGACTCTAAAAAGATATATTTTTAAAGTAATGAGCAGAGCAGGATGAACCCGTGACATTCATATATATTGGAGGAAATGAAGGAGAACATGAGATTATGAGAGGCAAAAAGAAATTTTAATAAGATTTCCCTGATTCTGAAAAAAAAGGCTGGTCATCAGTATATTATTAGATGTAGCAACAAATGTGAATGACCATTATGATTGGAGCATATTAAGTGAAATACTGAAGATATAAACCAGACTTCAGGAGTTATTCTACAAGTTAAAGTAGAACTAATCAGTGTAGATTATTCTATGAAAATATTTGAATATTTAAGACAAAAGGATACATAATATTGTAGCTAAAGGTCATGGACATGCCAGAGGAGGTTTGTTGTCATGCAATCCCATGTTATTACTGTTTTCAAATCTAAAAGTAAGTCTTTGTTTCTATTTACCCTGCCAATGCAAAGGAGATAGTAGTGATAGAAATTACATGCTCATAGGAGGTAGTATAATTAATTTATATGATTTCTGAGGAGTAAGAAGCTATATGGTAAGCCTGTGTTGAGAGCATCAGCATGTATTGAGGAGTATTTCTGAGAGAATTTGATATTTTACATTTCACACAGGTGGCAGAGTTACAGCATAAGTTACTAGTCTGTTATTTATTTTTCCTTTCTTCTCTCATTAGTATCTCAGAGGCTACTTCTCCTTCCTCCAGCCTGCAGCAAAAATAAACACTGAAAAAACTGCAGGCTAGAAAGCTCTAGATGCATGCTTACACTGCTGGGTTTTCTACTAATAAAAATTAAGCAGAAGGGAAGGAAAAGGAGTTGGGTTTTAAGGAATGATATGGATGAACTTGATATAGTGAGAGTGAGGGAGCACAAAAACAAATCTTCTTTTTTGTGTTTTGTTTTGTTTGTTTTGCCTTCAAGGCTTGGTAAAGGAATATAATGAACTCACTACCTTTTAGCTGCTACCAAACATGCAACATGCTAATTTACCACCTGTGGACCATTCTCTGATCCAACAGTCCTAGACAATTTAACCTCTGTCAGGACAAGGTCTTATTTTGTGTAGAAATGCCTAAGTAAGGAAAGTCTTTGCCCTTGACCAAAAATCAGATGGGAATTTTTTGATAGCTGATGGCACAACTATACTTCCACACAAGTAAGTTTGAGAGAATGAGATCTCACATGAGAGTGGAGACTTCTAGTTATAGAAAAGGCAGACTAAGGAAAAGATAAGGCATTAGAAGAGAACAGACATCCATAATTTTGAAAGAAACTAATACTGGATATTTCAAAGAGAGCACGGAGAATTTCTCAACTAGGCAACAAAAGCTTAGTTATGATTCAAGATCATGAAGTTGTAGAAACACAATATGTGTGATTGTATTCAGCATGGTTCCAGGAAAGGATAAAGGAATATTGGTGTCATCAGGTACAGTGGTTATATAGTTATAACAGGCAGAACACATCTGAAGAATTCACTAATAAATGCAAAATATTGACAAGTGAATTATGTGATAGAAAACAGGTAAAGGAAAGGTCATGGACTTAAGAAGTCAAGATATGAAATGCATGTCAATTAGGAAAGGTCATGGACTTAAGAGGTCAAGATATGAGATGAATCTATATGTACACATTCAATTACTTAGAATGATGGCAAAACTTAAGCTAGAAAGGGAGAGACTACAGACTGTAAAAATGCCTGGGTATGGACATGAAAGCAAGAGAAAATTGACGTAGTTAGAATGAAAAAAAAATCAAGGAAATAAGAGTTTGATAAAGTTGAAGATCTGTGCACAAGTAGTAGTAAAACGAGAAAACAGAAACAATTGGGAGTTACAATTAGAGAGGAGAGCACTTAAATTTAATATCAAAAGAAGAACATCTAGCATTTTCAATGGCAGCAATAAATGGCTACATCAGACTGCAAATGCATGTCATTTAGGAAAGGTCATGGACTTAAGAGGTCAAGATATGAGATAAATCTATATGTACCCATTCAATTACTTATAATGATGGCAAAACTTAAGCTGGAAAAGGGAGAGACTGCAGACTGTTATATTTGTACAGCCACCAACAATGGCAGCCCCACAAGGTATAGAGAATTGAGATTGGAGAATTTCCATGAAACCATTCATCACCTGTGGTAGAAGAGCAAGTGGGCACTTTGGAAGCGTGTGCTGGAGCCTGGAATAATAAGGTTCTGAGGAAGAGATAAATCTATAGGCAACAAAATCCCCATCGTCCTGTTGTTTCTATATCATCAGATCATAGCAGCCTGAAAAGTCTTTATAGGAAAAAATATAAAATTTTATTAATGAAAAAAGCACTGCCTTTTTTATTTATTGAATCTAAACCAACCACCTAGGATATAAAACCAAAGAAATTGCAGTGGATATTGTTGGTGTCAGCAAGGCCATTTCCTCTTCTAGAAGCTGACCTGAGCTATTCCAGATCTCACCTCTCCACCTCTACTTGACTCAGCTGAGTGCTAAATAAACTAATACAATCATCTCTCCCTTTCTTTTTGTCAGACACTGGCACGGAATAGGCCAAAGAGATATAAAGGGACTGAGGAAAAGAAAACCTTTGAGAAACACTCTTTAATATTTAAGAAGAGATAAAAATAAGAGAAACAAATGATGATTTTCTTTTTGCTTTGTTTTATTGTATCTGTTCAATAACTAAAACAGCAGCCACTGTTTTGTGACCAGAGGAATAAGCTGAAGATGACAAAAAGACAGGATGAATGGAGCCCTGTCTTTGATGACATCACCAAGTCCCTGAATTAGCCCACTCTCCTGTCACTCTCCCCAGACAGCTCGATATGTGAGATAATAAAACCTCATTCTTTAAGCCATTTGGGCCTTTTATTTTCTTATAGATCAAAGCATCCTAAAGAAAACAGTCATTTTCCCAATAATTTCTTGTTATTATGGCTTCAAAACATTGTGAGAAAAACACTATTATATGAGGAGAGTAACACACCTTCTCTATGTGATTTAAGGACTCAGTGGTTTTGAGGGCTCTGCTGTGAATTTATTAGCATTCCTTCCAAATTCTGTGTAACTTAAGGTCACTGTTCTCATCATTTTAACTGTAAAAAAGCCAAGATAAAGAAAGATCAAATGGTTTATCTAAAGTGTTCCAACAAATCCTAGTAGTAATTTCCAACCCCTAGGCAAGAACTTTTGTTTCCCATCAACTTTACTGAGATATAATTAACAAATTAAAATTATATGCAGCATTTTCTGGTGTGCAATGTGATGATTTGATATACATATACACCGTGAAATGATTAGTTATGTTAATCAATTTAATACAGCTAGTTACCTTTGTGTGTGTGTGTGTGTGTGAGTGTGTGTGTGTTGGGAACACATAACCTGTACTCAGCAAATTTTAAGTATTTAAAGTACATCACAGTATTATTAACTATAATTATCATGCTGTGCATTAAATCTCCAAAACTTACTTATTTTATAACTGAAAGTTTGCATCCTCTGACCAAGTGCCTTATCTCCCTCACCCATACCCAAGCACCAGCTCCTGGAGACTGCCTTTCTCTGCTTCTAAAAAAAGTTACACACAGGCAAGATCATACAAGGTGCATCTTTCTGTGTCTGACTTATTTCACTTAGCATAACGTCCTCCAGACAATGATTTTTGGATATGAACTCAAAAGATGGGCAACAAAATAAAAAACAAACAATTGGGACTATGTCAAACTTAAAAGCTTCTGCACAATAAAGGAAACTATCAACAAAATGAAAAGACAACCCATGGATTGGGGGAAATTATTTGCAAACCTTAGATCTGATAAGAAACTAATACTAAAATATGAAATGAACAGCAGGCGAGAAGTCTTCAAACAACAGCCTTTCCTCTCTGGTCTTGCTCTGGTTCACCTCAGTGTTCCTGGCTGACAGGTAGCTGGGGTCTACTCACTACTTCCAGGAGTTTGTGCTAAAAATCAAGGAAGTGCTAAAACAACTTTTGTAATTTACAGGTTTTCTCCAGGCCAAATACTCTCTGGAATCATCTGGAGGCATGGTCTTAGTGAGCTTAATACCCCTGTTTAACATTTATATAGGATTTTGATTACCAGAAGAATTCTTTCCCTCTGTTGACATTTTGACACTGGTTTAAGCAGTTATGTGAGGGATTATCTCAGCTCTGACAAAATGACAATGAATTCTGCTAATTGTGGAGAAATCTTAACAGACTGGCAACATTGTACTCCCTTAATACTTTCACTGCTTTCATTAAAAAAAAAAAAATTCAAATGATTAGCTCATATTGAATAGAAACTCAGGTTAAGCAAGTCCATCCATTATCCCCTCCTGGGATTATTTCCCTTTCTAATTCTTCGGTTATATTTTGATATTTCTTTCACTGCATTAATTTTTTCAATACTCAGCTACTTTAAATGAATTCAACTGATTAAAATGTTAAGTTTAAATCCTAATTTTGAAAACATCATCGGAAGTCCTGCTAGTTAATATTGTTTTCACCATAACTATTTTAGAGGAAAAAAAACAAAGTGTAAACATTTTTATTTAAATACATTTTATCAAAAAACTTAAAGTATTTATTTATTTGTTTGTTTATTTGTGTTTTGTGTTTGTGTGTGTGTATATACGCGTGCGCGTGTAGTTCATGTACTAGGAATTGAACCCAGGGGCTCCTTAGCCACTGAGACACATCCTCAGCCCTTGTATTATTATTTTTATTTGGAGACATGGTCTCCCTAAATTGCTTAGGGCCTTGCTAAATTGCTAAAGCTGGCTTTGAACTTGGCATCCTCCTGATTCAGCTTCCAGAGCCACTGTGGTCACAGGTGTGACCCATTGCACCTGACAAATGTTTACAATTTACTAAGAAAAATAGGTCACAAATTATAAATTCTAAGAGACATTGGTTAAATTTGTCAATTTAGGACAGGTACAGTGGTACACACCTGTAATCTCAGCTGTTAATCAAAAATCTGAGGCATAAGAATGGCAATTGCAAACCCACCCTGGGCAATTTAGCAAGACTCTGATACAATATAAAAAATAGAGCTATTGATGTGGTTCAGTGATAGCTCACCATGGGTTCAATCTCTTAGTATTGCAAAATAAATAAATAAATAAATAAATAAATGAAATAAATGAATATAATATCATTTTAGGACTGCAGGAATATAATCATACCAAAAACATCTAAAAAGATTAGTGTATAAGAAGATCTCCATAGTCTAAATTTATTCTTATACAGTATAAAGTTAATCGTTAATTTTAACCTACATGTATACTTTTAAAGCCAATCAAAACCAAATAACCCACTAAATTTTCCTATTTCTTTTTCTAAAATAATTCATGTGGTTGTAGGTAGATTCCAAAAAATTACATGATATAATAGTATGATTATGTTTTTTTTAATCTCCTGGCATTAAAATACCTAGAGCAAATTTACTTTATACTCTGAACAGATTTTTGCCTGATTCTCATATTCTTTCTGTGATTTTACATGCAATTTTGAATTTAATATAGATAACTAACAAATTTATTATATTTTTTCCTCCATATTTTTATATAATAACTTTCTTTTTTGTAGGAAAAAGGGGATTTAACACATCAAGTATAACTACAAAAGAATTTAGAGAACTGTATTTTTAGAGAGAACCAACATGATTTTCTGAGAATTGTAAATTTGAAGACAATTATTATATCTATATTCACAGGCCCAGATTATAAACCATTACTTTCATGAAGATATCACTCAAAAATGCTTTTCTGAAATTTGAGAATAATAACAATGTATGGGTCCCGCGAAACGTCGGAGAAAGAGACCACCAAGTGACCACTCATGCAATTGGCAGAAGGGGGGATTTATTGAACCAGCATGCTGGGGCTCCGTGCCCACTCAAGAAGGGAAAGCAGCCCAGAGCCCCGAGCAGGGGCTGAGCACTGCTTAAGTACACTTTTTGGGGAGGGCGGAGGGCTTTGTATACATCAGAACAAATCATCATTAGGCGCGGGAAAATTGAACAACAACTCCTAAACCTGATTAGTTCATTCATTGGCGGGAACAGGTCAGGCTGGAGTGATAGGTCATTCCTAAGGAGGGGGTTACATTTAAACTGATTGGTCCAGGCCCTGCAATGCCTGCATGCAACCACACAGACCCCTTCAGTTATTAAACAACCAGACAATCAGGGGAAATGTTTACTGGGCGGTTCTAAGCATTGTCTTAACAGCTAACTCAGACCTTGCAGCTTAGAAACTTTTACAACACCCGGTCTTTTACCCTTTAACTTTTACGCTTTAACTTCAATTTCTTTTACCCTTACAACCATACTTTTGTTCAAATAAAATATTCACACGAGAATAATTGGTTTTATATGGCAACATGATATTAGAAGATGTGTTTTTTTTAATGTTTTTTAAGTTGTCGATGGATGTTTACTTTATTTATTTGTATGTGGTGCTGAGAATCGAACCCAGTGCCTCATGCATGCTAGGCAAGCGCTCTATCACTGAGCCACAACCCCAGCCCAGAAGATGTGTTTTGAACTCACAAACTTTGGTTAGCATTGTTCCTATGCTAGCTGTTACCTATGAGAACTTAGGTATGTTTACTACCTCCATGCATTCACTTTCCTCATTTCTAAAGGAAAATGCATAACCCATATTGTGTGTAAGTACCAACAACAATATATGTAGAGCATTCAATTCATATGTGCCACATGGTATACATTAAGTGTCTCAATTGCATATATTGCTTATTTTTACATTTTAACTTTATAAACACAGAAGTTTTTACAAGTCAAGAGAGATAAATAATAAGCAAATTTTATAGAAATTGCAGTATGCTACTTCACACCCTTCAAACTCTACTTTTACCTGAAAATAATTAAAAACTTGATGATAGATTTTTATAGTGTGAGTTTTCTCTTATGGATGGGATTTCCCAGTCTTCATGATAGAAATTTTCCCATACAATCCATGTTAAATTTTTATCTCCTTCATCCAAATTTCCAATCTGGATACTCACTTTCACTTCTTTCATGCAATGTAGTATTGGAAAACAGCCAGAGCAAACAACAAAGAAAAAGAAATAAAAACTATCCAAATTGGAAAAAAGGAAGTCAAATTGCCACTTTTTGCAGATGACATGATCTTATATGTAGGAAAAAAAACAAAGACTACCAAAAAAAAAAAAAAACTATTAAAACTAATAAATTTAGCAAAGTTAAAGGATATAAAAATAAACATTTAAAAATCGATAGCATTATTATTGCCAACAGAGAATTACCTGAAATTGAAATTTTAAAATATGATATAATCCCATTTATAATAGCTACAAAACACTAGGAACAAAAATGTAACCAAGTAGCTCAAGTATTTCTACAATGAAAATTACAAGGTATTGATAAAAGACATTGAAGAAAACACTTAAAAATGGAAACACATGCTATGTAATGGATTCAAAGAATTAATGTTTTTAAAATGTCCACACTACCCAAAGCACTCCATATATTCAATTTAGTCCCTTTAAGAATGTCAAAGAATGTTTTCTTCGCAAAACTAGAAATAACATTCCTACAATTTTTATGGAGCCATAAGAAACAACCCCACATAGCCAAACAGTCTCAATCAAATTGGAACCAAGTAAAACAGGGGCACACACCTGTAATCCCAGCAGCTCGGGAGGCTGAGTCAAGAGGATGCCAAGTTTGAGGATACCCTCAGCAACTTAGTAAGGCCCTAAACAATTTAGTGAAACCCTGTCTTAAAATAAAAACTAAAAAGGCATGGGGAGGTAGCTCCTGTTTCAATCCTGGGTGCTGAAAATTAAAAAGAACAAAGTAAGAGACATTACACTACCTAACTTCAAAATATACTACAAAACCATAGTCATCAAAATGGCATAGTGTGGGCATAAAAACAGACACAGAACAATGGAACAGAATAGAGAACCCTAGAAGTAAATTCAAACGTAACTGCCTTACTTTTGACAGACTTGCTAAGAATACATTAGACAAAGGTTAGATTTTTCAATAACTGATGCTGAGAAAACTGTTTATCAAAATACAGAATAATGAAACTAGATCTCCATCTCTTAAGATTTACAAAAATCAACTAAAATTATATTAAAGCTTAAATGTGAAATCCGAAATGATAAAACTATGTGAAGAAAACATGGGAAGTTTCTTTAAGACATTGAAATGCACAAGGGTTTTTTGATAAGACGCCAAAGGACAGGAAAAGAAAGCGAATACAAAGTAACTAGATTAGATCAAACTGAAAAGCTTCTGAGGCTTCTGCATAACAAAGGAAACACCCATCAGAACAAAGAAACAATCTACAGAGAAAAGACTTGGAAACTCTACATCAGATAAGGGTTTGAGATCAAAAGTAAATGAGGAACTCAAAAAACTCAATAGCAAATTAAATAAATAAATTATCTGATTAAAGATGGACAATAGATCGAAATAAACATTTCTCACAAGATAACATACAAATACCCAATGAGTATATGAAGAAGTCCTCAACATGACTAATCATCAAGGAAATGCAAATAAAAAACATCACATCTTCTCATTTCAATAAGAACAGCTGTTATAAAAAAAAAAAAGAAGAAAAAACAATAGGAAAAGAAAACTGAAGCTAACAAGTATTGGTGAGGAAGTGGAGCAAGGGGACCCTTGCACAGTATTCGTGAGAAGATAGATTTTTACAGCAATTATAGAAAGCAGTGGGGGAGTTCTAAAAGTTTGAAATAAAACTGTCATATGATTCAGTAATCCCATTCCTCCAAAGGAAACCAAATCAATGTTTTTAAGAAACATCTGTACTTCCATGTTTGGTAGCACGCTATTCACAATAGCCAAGAAACAGAAACAAACTCAATGTCCATCAGCAGGTGAATGGATTAAAAATCGTGGTAATACACAAAATGGAGTGCTATTCATCAATAATAAATATTGAAATCCTGTTATTTGTGATGACAACATGAATGGAACTGAAGATTATTATGTTAAGTGAAATAAATCAGAAACATGATGACAAGTATCTCATGATCTTATCCATATGTGGAATCAAAAACTTGACCTCGTGAAATTTGAGCATAGAATGGTAATTACCAGAGGCTGGGGAGAGTGGTAACTTTTGTTATTTCCACGAAAATAATATTTCTTTGCACAGAGAACTTCAGATACATTGGGGGAAACCATTACTTAGTGTATATTGTTAATAAAAAATTGCAAATCCTTTCCTAATCCTTTCTTCTTAAGCTTCTTCTAATGCTGTTTTTAGTAGTAGATGAAGATATTTGTAAAGATCCAGCTTGACATGACCATAGCCATCTTGGTTGTGACTTGCTCACCAGATGTCCCTGGAATTTATTCCAAACTCTATATGATAAATAAAATTGTTAAAGTAGTCAGCCAACTATTTCATCTCAGGCATTGATGTCTAGACTGTCTCTTAACCACTGTTTGACATGTTGAAGTTTCTGAGAAAGCCCAGGAACATCCAGATTGGCCTCGGGTCACCTTTGTCTAGCTTCACATATAAATTTCTTTCTCCTGCTGTGTGGTGTGATGATCTTCCTGTCTTGCATCTTCTGACTTTGGTGACTAGTTCTCAGTTCTAGTACTCCAGTTTTTGTTCATTTGTTTTTCTGAAACAATGTTTAATGTATGTGAAATATGAAATATTCCTGCAAGTTAAACCAGTTGAAATAAATACTCAAAGCAGGAGTCCTTGACATCAAGTTGGTTTCAACAAATTCATCTTCAAATAATCTTTTTTTAAAAAATCCTGCATCTGAGTTTAAACATAAATTTTAAGATGCTAAAATTAAAAGTGCAAAAATGCTATTGGATTTCAGAAAATTTGTCACCCCAATTTGGATAATGAAGTGCACAGCACAGTGTAGGAGCAAGAAGTGGAGTTAAATGTTCATACTGAATGATCAGTCACTTGGAAGCACAGAGAGTCATGAATACAGATGAAAATATGTCCAGATGGGATGAACAGCATGAGCAAAGATACCTGGATATCAATGGTATGATAAGTATTCACACATTCACACATTTATGTAATATTTTTTTAATTCTCTGACCTCTTTCTAACAGAAGTAGTAGAAACTTAATATGATCTAATTTGGAGTTTTCACATTGAATTTTGTCCAAATTAAAAAAAAAATTCTCAGTCATTTTTAAAGTATCATGGGGGAACTGGAACATGTGGTTTTTTGTTTTATTTGTTCTTGCTGGTATCCATCAAAGCATCTGATTTCTTGTTTCATACTCTGAAAAGAAATCTAAAAAAAGAACCACTTTTTCATTGTTTACTGTTACTTTGATATGATTTTCCACAAATATGGCCACCAAAGACATTGACAGGTATGGAAAATAGATTCTGAAAAAACTTAATAAGCTCATGATAACCATGATATGAAAAGATGAAAAATATTCAAATAGCAATGAGTAATCTGTTGTTATAAACTAAAGTAGAGATTTGTTTGTTTGCTGAAGAGAGAAATGTCTCCTTCTGGTAGAGCAACTCAAATCTGATTTTAATATATCCAAATAAAGTCAGTAAATAACTCAGCAGTTTGTAGGTCTCTGCATATGTCACAGACAACTCTTAACCAAGGGCAAGAATCAGGTTATTACCCTGACTGCACAGCATTTGTTACAAGGTGAAGGGCAGGTTTCTTTCTTCATTGCTGTTCCAGCATGAGTGAGGGGGGAAAAAAACGAGAGAAGAAAAGCTCCTCCTGGTTTCTTCTTGGAAAAAGTCATTATTTGGAAGAAATATATTTTTTGTTTGTTAGACTTTCCACAAATTATTTATAGTTTGGTAAAGCTAGACTGACTGGTAAGTAAATATTATTCAATTTATTCTATGTGAGTCTTACATTATTCTCAAATTATACTTTTGTTTTCCTTAAAAAATAAGTCCAAGGTAAAATAATTTCAGGATTGTCTATTGTTGTGGCTCTGATGGAGCTTATTTGGGACATAAAGTGGAGAAGCCAGAGTCTGCAAAAACAAATGAGAACCCATGAAGAAGTGAGTACCAGTACCCACAAGGACATCATGGAATCTGCATCTGTCAACCATCTACAATGATGATGTCATGATGGCTATATCAGGTGTCACCCTTTGCAGTGGAGCTGCACTGCCCGTGGACCAAAACCTGAAGAAGATGCAGGAGATGTGACTAGAGCTGAAGGAACTGAGTTCCCACTCAATCAAAACGGCCACATAGACCAGGAATAAGACACATGAACTTTCATGGTGCCCAGTGACTTACACTAATCCTCTAAGGTTAAGCTCTGCCTTTCAGATCTCACACAAAATGTCTTATGGACAGTGCCTAAAAAGAAGATAAATCTGAGAAATGTTACTTCTGTTTAGTTTACCAGACACAATCCAAAGTTACCACAAATATTTAATGCTAATTTATTAAAAATGGTGCTATTTATTTTTTGTCCTGAGTCATTCTATTTATATTTATGGACTACTAAATAAGTAACTCATTGGCTATTTAGAGCATACCACCAATGCTAGGCTGTGTGATGCAAACTTTATGCTTAGGATACCATCAAAATGAAGGGACTCAGCTTAATTATTTTATGTAAATTGGAAATAATTTTATATTTCCAAAAATGTGGCAAAATAAAAATTTAGGGTGTCCTTATTGTTCCTTAATAGTTAAGTATTGTTTAATGTAGACTTGCACATTATTGGATGGACAATAGGTAAAAACCATAATCTTCGTAGTGTTTAAAATTTCAAGAGTGCTAGAACTAGTCCTAACTTATACAATTATCAAACAATAACTGGGTTGTTGACAAAAACTCCCAAAGTAAAACAAAAACCTTTTTAGGATTAAAAAGGCAGAAATCTTAATAGACTAAATTCATTTCAGCTCTTTCAACTCCTTTCTGGGTATCTAGTCTGGGAATAGCTGATTAGGAGTAGTCTTTGTAAACTGAAGTCTTGGTAGGGTATGGTCTATGGGTGTACAGAATTTCATACAGCTGGTATATCTAGTGATTTATTTTATGTTACAATCAGGAAACTTACATATATAGTTCATTGAGAACTGTAGAATATGCAAAATCTACTGATTTCCTTCAGTTTATGAATAAATAAAACCTAGTGATGACAGGCCATCTCTCACAACTTTATTTAGGGACCCCAAATTTATTTGTTAAAATTTAAAGAAGTTTTAAGCCTCCTCTTTATTACCCTTTCCCTTAAATTTTGTGCATTCATACAGAGACTGATTATGAAATTCTACATAAACAAGCTGAAAGAGCTCTTGGACTAAGGCCACCAGATAAAATACAGAATATCTGGATACATTTAAATTTCAGATAAGCAAGACCTTTTTAGTAAAAGTATTACATAGGACAGAAAACTGCATGGGGCATACTTATACTAAAAAGAAAAGTATATCTGAAATTTAAATTTAACTGAGTGTCTTGTATTTTTATTTGATCTGCCTGACAACTCTACCCTGGGTTTACTGCAGAAAATTGATACTGAAAATTCATATTTGAATTACATGAATAATCTCTACATGCAAATATCACAACAAGCTATCAGAAGGCTAGAAAGGAATCTTTCTGAGCTTTACTTGCAAATTTTCAAGATGGATAGGAAGTCCACTGCCTCCAATTCATCCCAGGGAACATGTTGCTCTTCTAGCCAGTTTAGCCTGGGGGCCTGCCTCAGTCAATATAAATGAACGAAATTGGCTATGTATCTCCTCATTCCCCAAGTAAGTATTTATCACCTTTGTCATCTTTACCTTCTCTCCCAATGCTTCTTTGTAACAATTTCAGCTTCCAATGTCAGAAAGGAACAAAAAAGATTCTGTTGTCATAAAATTGCTTTGAACATTTTTTATTATACACTGTGGTGATATAGCTAGCTTAGAAAGTAATCTTTCAAAGCATCAATAGAGGAAGGAAGGATGTTGAGTTTGAAAAAGATAAAAATAGAAGGCTAAAACTGCAACTGATTCCAACTTGATGCTTTCAACAGCTTCTTTCCTCTTTCAGTTTTAATAGCTTGCTTTTTAAAAAAAAGCATGGAGTGGGTGGTTTACAAAGAATTGTAAATAATGAAGACTATATCTACAAAATGAATGAAAAGCAAAAAACTAATCAATAAAAATCAGTGGAATTAGTGACTTGATTTTAAGCCCTACCCCTTCTCCCATGTCCTTTAAAAATAATCATAGTCTATATGCAAAAAGACTTATTTGCATTTGTAAAGGTTTATTGTTCATAGCTTTCTAGCTAGTTTTCTAGCTAAATTGTGTTGACACCATAGACCTATGTATAGAAAGATGACACTGGGAGATCTTAGGATGGAATAACTGTCATGTATCTCTCAGAAGCAATGCCTTTGTAATCTGATAACCTGGAATCCAACATGGCTTCATGGGAGTTTGATTATGTAAGACACTTAACCTTTCAAAGCAATGTTTTCATTGAGCTAATATATGAAAGTTCTTGAAATAGGATTACCATGGCTTGTGTATGGTTAGAATGCTTCTCCAATGGTTTTATGCTAGACACTTGGTCCCCAGTGTGGTGACAATGAGAGATGGTGGAACCTGTGAGAGGTGAGGCACAGTGGAAGGTGTTGAAGTCTTAGAGGTACTGCCTCAGAAGGGATTAATGCTGAACTGGGTCGCTTCCCATGAAAATGGGTTGTTAAGTGAGTTTGGGTTCCTCAGCTTGCTCTCTTCCTTGCTTCCTCTTGCCTATTCTGCATGAAATTATTTCCCTTTCCTTTACTCTGTCATACTGTGACAGAGGAAAGGGACCCTCACCAGGATACAGGTACCATGCTCTTGAATCTCTGGAACTGTGACTTAAATAAACTTCCTTATTTTATATAGTATGAAGCTTCAGTTCCTTTGTTCTACCAAAAATAATACAGAACAAAATAAGAGCCCAGCAAATAACTCACTTTGAAAAGTTATTACCTGTAATATTGCTCAGCTTTTCCTAATGATATTATTTTACAAATTATCACATTGGAAAAAAAAAGTATGGAGGCTGGGGTTGTGGCTCAGTGGTAGAGCGCTTGCCTTGCACAAGTGAGGCACTGGGTTTGATCCTCAGCACCACATAGAAATAAATAAAGGTATTGTTTTCATTTACAACTAAAAAAAAATTTAAAACAAAAAGTATGAACTTTCCCTTATGAACCTGGTAAGGAGAGACAAGAGAACATAAGGGAGCATGCAGAGGAAAAATGGTATGTTTATTCATTCAGTGATTTTATACTGGTGACTACTGTGAAAGAAACACTATGGGAAAAGGTTACAAAGTTGGATAAACCACTGCCACTCTTCCACAGCACTGCTGAATGCAGTGATGTGAAAACTCATATGGTAGAAAGATTACCAAAGCTGGGGAAGAACAGAGATAAAGACAATCTGCAGTACAAAATTTAGTCTTGAAAGATGTGCATGAATCATCCAGAGAGCAAGAGGAGTCCATTCTATACAAATACAATATGACTACATTTTGGAGTTTCATGTAGCATAGAGCAGGGATCTATAAGAGTGACAAGGATCCACTCTATAAACTTTACAACACAGGAATGTTAGAACATTAATCTTTGTGAAAGCAACCACCAAGTAGTGGAAAGTCTTGAACAATAAAGTTAGCAGTCATAGACCTAGAAATTAGACTAGAAACTCTGCAACTCCTAAAAGAAAACAGGACCAGCATTCCAACAGATAGGCAGAGACGACTTTCTCAACAGACTCTTAAAACTCAAGAGATAATATCAAGAATTAATAAATGGGTTTCATCAAATAAAAAAGCTTCTGCCCAGCAAAAAAAGTAAGAATGTGAAGAAAGAACCTACAGAATTGGAGAATGTATTTACTAGCTACTCCTCCAACAGAGGATTAAAATCAATAATATATAAAGAACACAAAAAACTTATCATAAAAACAAATAACCCAGTTAATAAATGGGCAAATTAAATGAACAGATACTTCTCAAAAGAAGAAATACAAATGTTAAAAAAAAAACAATGTTCAACATCTTTAGCAATTAGGGAAATGCATATCAAAACTGCACTGAGATTTCATTTCACTCCAGTTTGATTGGTATCAAAAATGCAAACAATAATAAATGCTGTAGAGAATGTATTGATAAAAGAACATTTTTTACACCGTTGGTGGGATTTTAAATTGGTACAGCCACTGTGGAAATCAGACTGGAGGTTGCTCAAAATATTAGGAATGGAACCACCATATGATCCAGCAATACGATTCCCCAGTATAAAGAATTAAAGCGATCATATTATACTGATACATGCAAAACCATTTTTAGAGCAGCACAATTCACAATAGCCAAATTATGGAATTAGTCCAGGTATCTACCAATGGATGAATGGATAAAGAAAATATGAGACATATACCCAATGCAATGTTATTCAGCCATAGAAAAAAATAAAATTATGTTATTTTCAGAAAAATGAATAAAACTTGATATCATTATGTTAAGCAAAATAAGCCAAATTCAGTAAGTTAAGGGTCATATTTTTCTCTCATATGTGGAAGCTAGAGAAGAAAAAGAAAGCAGTGTGTGTGATTTGGGGGTTGGGGATTCTCATGAAAATCAAAGGGGGAAAAATAAAAGGGACTGGGGGTAGAAGGAAAAGAAGGGAGAAAAGAAAACAGTGGAGAATGATATTGGCAAAATTACATTGTGTGCATGTACAAATACTTAAAAACAAATCAAATTGTTATATGTAGCTATAATGTACCAATAAAAAATGGGAAAAATATAGGATTAGTTGTTTAAACGATATGATAAAGGCAGTAAAGTCATAATCCTTTAAGGGAAGACTTCAGTGAAGGGACAAATATAATGAGACTTTTCCTATTTAAAAGATCATTCTGGAAGCACAAAATAATTGTATTGGCATGAAGCTGTAGATAGGCAGGAAAACCACATTAGTGGCAATAATCGAGGTGAGGCTCTGATTCAGAAAAAGGGAATGGCAGTAGAAACAGGGGAGGAAGAAAAGAAATCAAGAAGCATTTAGGAAGCAGAATTGGCAGGGTTGGAGTGTTTGGGTCATGGGAGAAGGATCATCAATGATTAGTTCCAAGTCTCTGCTTCAGGACGCAGATTACAGTTTGGGGCTGAAAGAAGGGCAGAACATCCAGCTTAAGTCATTAAGTGTTTGGCAGCATTAGCTAGAGAACCTAATGTGAATCACTGAATAGGTATTAGGGAAACATTATGTCATCATAGTCTCACCTGTTAGTCTTTTTAATTTTTGGAAAATCAAAAATTAGTATATTCTGGTGTTTAAATTCTGGGTACAAGGACACACCTCCCTCCCTCCCTCTCTATCTCTCTCTCTGTCTCTCTATATCTAGAGAGAGAGAGAGAGAGAGAGAGAGAGAGAGAGAGAGAGAGAGAGAGATACAGAAATATAGATACAGAAATATCTATTTAACTTTTTAATATATGTATATATTATCTTTAATTAGCTTTTTTCATTTCTAAGAAAATTTCCAGGTGAAAATATGACAGTTCCTCTAGCAAGAAAGAAAATAGGAGAAGAAAACAGTCAGAGATATAAGACTCTTGTTAAACTTTGCCTTAAGCATATAGCAAATCATAAGCTACAATTTTATCCATTTTATGGAGTTATTCAATTGAGTGAAGAATCTAGATATTTCTAGAGCATTTCACATAAAATTGAAATGAGTACAAGGACACTAATAAAATAATATTAAAATATGGAAATGGGGTCAAAACATACATGGGAAGGGAGAGCTACATCTAGGGAAAGAGAGTAATAAAAAGTACATCCAAATGGAATTTAAAATACATCTCAAAGGACTCAGAATCTGAGTCGTTTACCTTGGGAAGTCTAGTTCTAAGGAATCTGAGTCCTTTACCTTGGCATATATGCTTTGTGGCAACATCACCATTGTTATTAAAATAAGAATTTTTATGAGACATTGGTAAAGTATATTGAAATGGCAGATTAATGTGAAGTCCCAATTTTCAGTAGCTTATCACTTTGGCAGAGTATTTAATTTCAAATGGAACTTGGCATGAGTTTACTCTCTGTCAGACTTCAGTCCTTGCCAAGTTCGACAACCATCCAGTTCAGCTGTTTTGAAAGGCTAATGATAATGCCAAAGTAAAGCCATTTTTTTTTGCACTCAATTCCACAACATTTTTCACTATAAAAGTCAAAAATGAGTAAATGAGTGTTTATTGTCAGGGTTCTTAATTAATGTAAAACAATCCTAACAAAAAGCAGAAAAACAAAGCGATTCAGTGAGTACAGTTATGGACTGAGGACTCCATAAAAGTAATTCCAGTTTTGCTACTAATTCACTTTAACATACATAAACTTGGAAAAGTAAGTTAGCATCTTTGGGTCTCAGCTTATTCAACAGTAAAATTAGGAGATTAATATAAACTTGCATAATCATAATAATGAAAATGACAGTAAAGCAATTTTCAAATTTATACACAGAACTTCCCTTTGAAATTTCCTTGCATTAAAGGATTTTTATTGTTCTTATTATTGATGTTTGATGGAGGTGAATAAATCTAGACACGTAATGATGACCTGTCCAAAATTGAACAAAAAGCTAATATCTATTAATATATAAACTATATCCTGGGGATTATTAGATTCCTTGGAAAGCTAAGTTTATTCTTTTGAGTCATTTGGTATCCTTCAGTAAATTTATGACTTGGTTCACCATTTTGTAAATTACTGTTTCATTATACAAAACAACATCCCAGTGGCTTGAAAAAGTTATTGTAGTCTATTCCAAAAAACACTGAGTTTTCTTTAAGAGATTGTTTATGCATCAAGAAAAAACAAAGGACCTTAAAACATCAGTGAAAATTATTTAGACACTTTTTATATGTAATGGGTAAAATTATTATTTTCTTGGTCACATTAAGGATCAGGAAGCTCTCTTAAATGGCACAGTTGATTAAATGACAGATTGATTTGTCCCTTAAGACATCTCAAAACACCACACTGACAGAATAATTTTGAATCCATAGATAGAACAAAAGAAATTATTCAACAAATTTCTCATTCACTCATGTCTAGACTGTACAGGGTCACAAATATAGAAAAAATTAATAAATAAAATTATATAATTAGCTACAAATGTCCAGATATTCACTTACATATGAATAAACATACTTCCAATTATATTACATATCACATACATTATATTATTTGCATATATATTTGTACTCATATAGTGTGTGTGCGGGTGTGTGTATGTGTGTTTATAGTTTTAAACTTTCACCATGAATACTTACTTCCATTGACCATAATGGGAAGATGCTTGATTATAAAACCAAAAGCAGATCCATGCCTTCTATTATACTTAATTTCATTCTTCAATATATATATTGTGCTGGGTACAGTGGAACATGCCTGTAATCCCAGCTGCTCAGGAGGCTGAGGTAGGAGGATCATACATTCAAAGCCAGCCTCAGCAAAATTGAGATGCTAAGCAACTCAGTTAGACCCTGTCTCTAAATAAAATACAAAATAGGATTGGGAATGTGGCTCAGTGGTTGAGTGTCCCTGAGTTCAATCCCCAGTACTCAAAAAAAAAAAAAAAAGATCTATATATTGTGTTGTTTTTTTTTTTTTAAGTATGTTATGACTCACAACTTGCTATAGCATAAGCTTAGAATATTAGAATTTGAAGAGGAGCACTCAAACACAAGTTTGCAAAACAGTATAAGTACTTTCAACTATACTGTCCGATATATTTTAGTCAAAGTAAAAGTATATATTGTTATCTGAATCAAATATCTTGCTTGATTTTGTGCTAAAATTATATTAAATTTATGATTCTCTCAGTCAGTAAACTTCTTGGCTATTGATAAGTTCAATATGTGATTGGTTGACCAGGCACTGTGATTATCAGAGTAACATATCAGGCTGTCACTGAATTTTAGCATTAATTTAAAACTACAGGCAACAAATGAGTAGGAATCTTGGAATTTCCCTAAAATAGCTGAGGGAAGAGATCATGACTGATTGGCACTCCCCGTCTATGTGACACTTCAGTCAGATCACCTCCACATTTTCTGGTTTTAGATATTGAATTTCCAGGAAGAAATGCATTTGAATAAGTGGCCTGTTGTTTAATATTTTAAGAGACTACTTCAACCCTAAAAAGTCTGTATCCAACCTACTGTGTCTAGTAATAGTAAACTTAAAGATCTCTATGTTTAATTATATATCTGGTGGTAACATCTCAGCTATACTAGAAACTTGTGTGAAAATGGAATATTTTTAATGCTCAATAGGCATAGAAGCTTGTTTAAAATTTGTTTCCCAGTTGAGTTCAGTTGATAGTTCATGATTGTACTTTGAGAGAAATGGTATGACATTGACACATAACTTCTTTCCAAGGAGTTGATAAAATCTGCTTCAGCTTTAGTGTTTTAAATGCAAAAACCAAGCTCATGCTGATGGACCAGGTATTCTTCCCTAAATCAAACAGTTCTCACTGCTACATTTCTTATACATAGTTCAGTACTTACTTGCACTTGTATCTTTATTTCTGCACTTACATCCTTTTCCTATATCCTCAAAATAGTTAGCAATCTAGTCCAACTTATTCATTATTCACAGGATATTCTTCTGTAGTTGTTTTATCATTCCACATATTTACTTATTCACTTAGATAAATGTAATTCCTATTAGCATCCTGAAAACAAAATCTATCCATCATTCAGTGTCCGTGTTCATAGAAGTATCTAGGCTGGTGTCTTCATTATGTCTATCAATTCCTCTAAAAGTTCTATTAAATACCACAACCCTAAAATGGTTAAGACTGGGGATTATTACAATATTGTAAACCAAAGGTGGAATTTTTTATTTTTAGCATACAATTATCAGTATGGAGAACAAAACTAACACTAAACTTTAAATAATTTGATTGCAACATTTAAGAAAATATATCACAAACTGGGCGTGGTGGCTTGGGAGTCTGAGACAGAGGATTATAAGTTCAGAGACAGCTTCAGCAATTCAGGGAGGCCCTACACAACTTAGTGAGACCCTGTCTCAAAATAAAAAGTTAAAAGGGCCACAGGTGTAGCTCAGTGGTTAAGCCCCTCTGTGTCCAATTCCTGGTACCAAAAAAAAAAAAAATCACAAAAAGTACAAAGATTGCCTTGTTATTAAACTTGTATTTCCTATACTCTTTCAAAGTATTAGTTTAAGACTCAAAGTGTGTTGTCCCACTAGTACTTTGTTTTTATTTCCCTAGGATGATGGATTAAGAAGAAAATCTGTAAGATCAGTTATAAAGTATGAATCACATAAAGGATCAATTTTGCAGTTTCTCTTTTCTACAAGAAAGTTGAAATTTTTCAGAGCTTAACCTATTAGTTTTCCTTTTTTAAATTGAAAAATGTAACCCATATTTTAAAGAAAAGTTATACAATAAACTGTTTAAGATATTTCTCAATTCCATTCCTAGTCAAACGGTAAGTACATGGGAGTTCATCAAACTATTCTATTTGGGATTGTGCCTAAAATATTCTATAGAATCGACTTAGAATAAAATACCTACAGTCTTCTAGAATAAGTCCATATTGATCAATTCCTTCTTTGATTATAATCTTCAAGCTCTGATGGCTCTCAGTCTGAATACCCTTTATGACAGGAATTAGATATAGCTTTCAAATTTTTTCCTCCATGTGGGTAGAACAACTGGATCTGGAGTCCTGGAATACCATGTTAAGGATACCTGAAGAAATGCTTGAAGACTAGCTTATCTTCATCACCACTCTTGCCAAATCCTGCTTTACACTCTTCTATATTTTCCTTTTCATCTTTCTCTTGACTTTTTTCCATAATTGGAAAAAAAAAGTGTATCTTAGGGCTGGGTTGTGGCTCAGTGGTAGAGGACTTGCCTAGCCCATGTGAGGCACTAGGTTCGATCCCACAGAAATAAGTAAATAAATAAATGTATCTTAGTACTTGATGCTGGGAGATAGCTACTCTTAATGTTTTGCTACTTATTCACCAATTTCTTGATGCCATTATCATTCTGCAAACACATATTATATCATCACTAATAATACCCATGTAAATATTTGGAGGTAAAGGATAAGAAATTGACATTGAGTTAGTTATGCACATTGGAGACTAAAAACAACCTTGTTTTTATTTCACTTTTAATACCTTAACATAACAGTAGAGAATGTCTCAGTTTTATCCATAGATGATCAATTTATGCTAAACAAATTCACAGTAAAAAAAGTGTAAAAAAAATTCAGAGAACTGATTAGTAAGAAAAAGAGAAAAGAAAGAGCACATGTGTCATTAATACTGGACACCCTCTCTTGTTTAGTAATCATAAAATTATAAATCAGAAAATGAATTGGCAGCCATAGAAGCAAAATAAGTGGAATTATTGAGTATGTTGTGCAATATATGCAAAAAAAAAAAAAAAAGGCCAGGGGGTGAGGGTATTGGCCTGATGATTATCCTGCCCTATTCCAGAGAAGATTTGCTGTTATAAAGTTTTATTAGCAAAAGCAAACACATGCCATGTAAGGAATATATACAAGAGGCAGGGTTGTAGCTCAGTGGTAGAGCACTTGCCTAGCATGTGTGAGAAATTGGGTTCAATTCTCAGCACCGTACATAAATGAATAAAATAAATAAAGGTCCACTGATACCTAAGAAATATATTTTAAAAAAACACAAGGATTTTAAGGTTTTAAAAAAAGAACATATATGAATATTTTCAAAGTCCTTATATACATGAGCAAATTATCACACTGTATCTCAAAAGCACATATAATTTTGTGTCACTTTTTCTAGATTATAGCTTAACTCTAATCTTACATCAATATGTTTGACATTGTGTTGTCACCTGTTCACACCCACCAGCTACATGGCTTATTTTTGAGAAATGAAAGAGACTTCCTCCTCTACATAGCATATCATTTATCAAGTTGTTTTGGTTATTGTTTTGGTCTTGCTCAATTTGTGTTGATTTTTTAATCAATTTCTATTACAGAGAATAACTTTTACTGACCTTGCTCATAAAATTCAGAGTTGGACCATGTTTAGAGTCAATGGCACTCAACTCACAGATCAGGATGATAAGATGCTGGTTACTCCACCCTGTCTACTAACATCTCAGGAAAGTTTATCTGAGATAGGTGTCCTGGAGGTGGCACCATGATGTAAGATTATCTACAATACACTAATATATACCTACAGTCTTTCTTTTTTCTTTTACAGAGAGTTTTCCTGATATATTAACTGATAATCAATCAGGTAAATCATTACATAGAGAAATTTAAAAAAAAAAAAATCAGTGGACTTCATGCATACTGTTCTAGTTTTAAGTATTAGCCAGAAAAAAAAGTTATTGATCTTGAGGATAAATGTTAGATACATTTTTTAAGCATTATAGGAGATGAAAACTGTTTTGTCTAAAATATGTCAAATTAGGTAATAGTTACACTATTAAAGTAAGGGAGGAAACAAAGTCCACATAGCATAAATTACAGTTAAAATATATTAATGAAAAATAAGCTAAACCTCTAGAGTTGGAAATCTAATAACAAAGCATTTTAGCATGTTTTTATGCTTCTTTCTATTCAAAGAATAGAGTCAGCACCCCAAAACCATTCAGAAGCCCTTAAACAAATCTTTTGGATTCTCAGCATTTATATTTTGGACTCAGTGTATTGCTTCAAGGCTTTGGTGTTTATCTCTTAATCCTTTATTGTTTAATAATCTTTCTTCACAGATGGTGACATGCAAATTATATTTTCCCAATGTAAACAGTGCTGGGAATGCAGATTTAAATCTGAATAAATCAGATTCATGATAGGTGGCAATGACGGGGAAGAAAGGACACATGGAGTTGCCAAACAAACTTCTTTTTTCCTTCCACTCCTTATGGCCTTTTGATTCCTAAGCAGGTGGGGAGTCATCCACCAGATTGTATCTCTGTGTTAACTCAATCTTATCAACTGTTTACATCGAATTAAGAGTGAGTACTTGTCAATTCTCATAATTATGTTAAGATATCTATGATTGCATTGCCCCCAGAGAAAAAGAACAGAAAAAAGCTGACCAAACTTTGGCACAACTACATGTATTCAACAAATCCCCTTTTATAAAGTCAGCTCAGTTCCTTTCCACTTCCGGGTGACAAGTGACAGGTGACTCCCTTCCCAAGGTAATCTAAAATTCCTCCACCTCAGTTAAAGTACAGCCAAAGAAATCTATTCTCAGTAATATGTTGCTCATATTCAAATCATGAGTGGAGTGGAAGGTTAAGATGCTAAGTGCCTATTTTAAAAACCACGATGTAAGAAGAAGGTTTCGCAAGCTCTAAAAACCAATGTTGCTATATTAAAGTAAAAATCCCTATTAAAGCAGCTACTATGTAAATATCCTAAACAGTATTGAGAAAGAATAGACTTGGCACTTCAACCCACATTTTTACTCAACCGGCTCTTTCAAATATGGTTTTGGCTTTAATGAGCATTGGCAGGTGATTTTAAAGCAGATTTGGACTCATGAGTTAGAAGCAGAAAACTATTTCTCCCTTTAATATCCCAGACATATTTTCAGCATAATGACTATGGTACTTTTCCTCCATGTTAATTTTGGTGTTCAAGGAACAAAGAGTGGATGTAATTAGAGAAAGGTTCAGATGAAATATATAGTGAAGGCATTCCAGTCGGCTTTGTATTGAAAGAGATTGTTTACTGTAGAATTAGCAGATGGAAAACATCAACAACACAAATCAGGTTCCCTGATTTCAGCTAAGGTGAATCTATGTAGGCCAAGAGCAGCAGGAATGATGACTCAATAATCAGCCATCAGGAAATAGACTAGGATTTCCCAGGTCTATCACAGCTATAATCTAAGCAGCTACTTATTACTAAACAGGTAGAATATCAGAAATGATAGAAGATCTATATAGAATAGAGGGAAAGGTGATTTGATATCCAATAGACATTCAAAGCCATGATGTTAAAACTTGCCTTCAAGGGATTACTTGTGGCTAGAGAGGGTGATTATTTAAAACATACAAATTCTTAGAATTTATGATCATAAATTTTGATTAACTGCTTTAGAGTAGTTGGGGCCTTGGGAATCAGTTTATAGTTTGTTTTTGAAGATCTGGAATGATTTTAAACTACCGTCATGATAAAGAAAGACATAGCTAAGAGAAGACAGATAACAAATGAAAGAAGCCAAAATTATTTGAAAAATGGATGCTTACTGAGAAATTTAGGTGTTTTCTTAGGCAACCAGCTTGTGAGGTCCCTAAAATTGTATCCTTTCTTTTTTTATTCCTGAGAACATTTCTTTTAGGTATTGCTAATGGGGCAAAGGCATGGTGGAAAGCACATGATTAACTTTGGTGTCCTCATAAGAAGAACTGTTGACCAATGACTGTAGCTTGTGAGTTACTTAACAGAGCTACAACTCAATGGGCAACACACTCAATGGGCAGCTTGCCATTTTACTTCTTTCACCACAAATTAATTTTACTTGTTCTTGAACACCATATAACAACCGTACAGTATACTATCTATGATGTCTGACTTCTTTTACTGATCATTATTTTTTAAAGAATCATTCTTGTGGCTGTATGTATGAGTCCATTCTTTCCATAACTAAGTAGAGTTCCATTGTACAAATATGTTGAAATTAATTCATCCATTCTCTTATAGAAGAATCTTTGAATAGTTATAGTTTTGGGCTAGTACAAGTAAAGGTGGTGTAAATATGCTTTAACGAGCAATTTTGGGGACATACTTTCAGATTTCCTTTGGATAAAATAAAAGGAAGTGAAATTTCTGAACAGGAAGAATTCATAGGTGAATGTTTATTCACTCAGAGGTGCTGATTCTTTAATTATATAATAATAAACTGCCATATTCTTTTCCATAGGAGTTTACCATTTTGTACTCCTGAATGACCTTGGGAAAGTGTTCCAGTTGCTCTTCATCATCACCAGCATTTGATGGTGTCAGTCTTTATAACCTTAGTCTTTCTTGTTCATGAAAATAGTATTTCATTGTAGTTGCAATTTGCTTTTCCCTGATGGCATGATCAGTTATGTAAAGCAGAGACTGTAAAATATAGTTCTTGGTCCAATGGGTATCATCATTATTAGAAAACTTGTTAGAAGTTGAAAAAATCTATATTCCTCTCCAGGCTTAATAAATCAGAAACCATGGGGTTTGTGTTTTGACAAGTCTTCCAGGTGACCAGGATACACGATTAAGTGATTTGTATGGTTAGATGATTTTTTTTTGTTATTGTTATTTGTGTTTTCCCAAGATCTATAGCAAAAACAGAAAATATGGGTAAAAGTCAAGTATTCTAATTTGTAGTTAATAGAGATAATTTTATATAGTAAAAAACTATTGTCCTTATATAGACAATCACCTAGGCTATTCATATTACTTAGTAATCAAAATCTTTATCTTTGACCAGTCAGCTTTATCATATTTTTACTTTTCTTTTGTCTTTCTCTCAAATCAACTTATCAGCATGCTGCTTTCATTTAGGATCTTAGATTTGTATTAGAGATTAAATGTATGACAACTCATTGATTAATTGGTTATTTGGTAGGCAATAAATTTTATTACATGGCTTACTTGATTTCTATATTTTATAGTTTTATCCCAAAATTATTTTTCTGCTTGATTGGGTATGTTTTCTTCCTAGAATATATTTTTAAAAGTGTCTTTCAGTGATAGACCTGAGTCGTGCATGACTGAAAATAATCTTATTTCACACTCTCATTATCTCATTCTGATTTCTGTTCCCTTGAAAAAGACCTAATTTTGTCACATTTTTTTAGAATATTCTGTTTATCATTATTGTTTTAAATTTCAAAACAACATGGATCTTTTTTCCACAAAAGTAGACTATATTTCTGCTGTATATTCTTGAAATTGGATATGTCACATTGTCATTTCTGTAAAATATTTACCTACTGTTTATTCAAATATACACTTACATTAACTTTTCCACTCCCTTCAAGAAACCACAAGCATTCACTCTCCTATTCCTATTCTCCATATCTTTAAACTTTTATATTTTTTACCCCGGGAATCTGTGTGTGTGTGTGTGTGTGTGTGTGTATTAGTGTGGACTGAACCTAGGGCTTTATGCATTCTAGGAGACCACTGTACTACTGAGCTCCACCCATTCTCCTCTATCTCTTTTTGATAATTTCTTGGAGAATACATTCACTTGTTTTCCAAGTTCATTAAATGAGTCTTCGGCTATGTGCATATGTTTTCTGATCGATCTATTGGTTTTCTTTTATTTTTTTAACTATTATATTGCTGATTCCTAGATTATCCTTTGGGTTTTCCTTTAAAAATTGTTTCTTTTTTCACATTTCTAATAGCCCCACTTACCTCTGAAAATATTCTTATGAGTTTGGTTAGTCTTTTCTAAATTTTTATTCTGTTGTCCCTTAACCAATCAATGATTTTACTTCAATCTTACTATTTTCTCCTGGAACATTATATGCCCCTGGGAATAAAACATACATCTGCTGAAAATGAATAGCATGGCTCAGAGAAGTGGGAAGGAAGAAAAGGAAATGTAAAATTATGCATGAAATAAAGAGAAAATCTCACAGTGAAGAGCCTCCAGAGGTGCCCAATAGACCCCAGATTACACAGTCCTGGAATGATAAAGGGGAAATGATAATATTCAAAGACCATCCAAATTCCACTGTTGTCAGCTCCATTCCCTAAGTCCATCAACCTGATGTTACAACACTGCTTCCAGATAATACTGATGCTTATTTATCTCACCCTGAAGTTGAGTTCTGGCTATGATCTGTTCAGGAGGTAAATGTGTATGTCAGTGTGGTGATGGAGAAGAGAGGATAGCATGGCAAGAAACACTCTCCTTTGCAAGACCACGAAAATATTTACCAATATGTCATAGGACTGGCTACATTGATATATATATATATTTATATATTTGGTACTGGTATTTAACCCAGGAATGCTTTATCACCACTAAGCCACATCCTCAGCCATTTCTATTTTTATTTAGTCGGGTCTCACTAAGTTGCCAAGACTGGCCTACAACTTTTGATTCTACTATCTCAGCCTCCTGAATCACTGGGACTATAAGCATGCACCAATGCACCAGGCTCTAGCTACACACTTTGCAAGGCTCAGTACTAAATAAAATTAAAGGTCCTTTGTTTAGAAAACTAAGGATTTCAAGATAAAAACAACCATGTTAATCCAAATTCAGAGACCTTGTATTCATGGGTTCTGTACAACTGCAGGGGTTATATATCCATGAAACAGCCCATGCCCTTACATCATCTATTCAGGTATTACCTGGTATTTACTCTTCTCATTATGGAGTATAAATATTCCATGCACATATAGCCATTTCTTCGTGTTTATCCATTTCTTGTTAGTTTTTACTAACTTTCTATGTACACCCTACATTAGGTTCAGCACATTTCTTCTGGCCTGGTAGTTTCTAATTTGGTGTGCATCATGAATTTCCATTAATTTTGAGCCATTTTTCAAGTAATCATACATCTGCATGCCACCAGCATAGCACTATAAGAACACAAATGTATTGGCTATGCATTTGTTTCTCATAAAGGGAACTAGTATTGTCTAGCTCTGGAGATATTACCCAAGGCATGCTTATTATGTACATGAACCTATACAAAACCAAGTATTAAAATAGCAGTAGTGGTTAATCTCTTACTTCTGAAATTCTGTGTAACATGTCTATCAGTTACTCAACTATATATTTAATAACAGCCTTTAGGGAGTCAAAACACTTCATTTTGATTTTCAGTGATCAATAATTGCACACTTTTAAAGTATATGATTATATATAATTTTTCCCCCTTTACTACTATTGTGGAAGTTTAAACCTAAGACATTGTAACATTTTAGAAGCTAAGAAACAATTAAAACATTTGTGGGCTCTATGGTTTTGCAATGCATAATTTTGACAAGCAATTCTTTATAATAAAATATATGCATGATATTGAATAGTTTGCTTTAAGTACTGGCTATAATTTTGAGGCATAAAAAGCACAGGGTTTTATATGAACTTCCTATTTGACTAAAATTGTAGTTTTGAGCTCTTTTTTCTTTAATTAGATTACATTGTTAAAAATTTTTAAAGGATTTGCAATATAGCAAGTACCATTCCTTTTCTCTGTCCAAGTTCTGTCTCAGTTGGGAAATAAAAGAGGATATCCAAAAAAATGAAGATACAAATAATATTTTACATTGATAAAAGCTAGTTAGAGCATATGACTTGTGTGTCATATGAAGTGTTCCATCCAAATTTAGAATTTTGGATTCATACAGATTGGCTGATACGTCATTAGGCAGACAATGACATGGGAATATTATAATTATCTAACACTATGTAAGAACATTACCTTCAAAATTTGTAACCCATGTACACTATTGGTGAGAATATAAATTTGTATAGCAACTTTGGAAAACAATAGGGAGATTCCACGAAAAAACTAGAAATAGAATTACCACAGGACCTAGAAATCCTATTTTGAGTCATACTTCTGTATTCAAGGAATCGAACGAGGTGTTTCAAAGAAATGTTTGCCTCTGTTTTAGTCAGCTCTATGGTTCTGGGCAAAAAAAAAAAAAAAAAAAAAAAACCCTAAGATAAGTCAACTTAAAAGAGGAGAGATTTATTCTGGTTCATGGTGTCAGTCCACAGTCACTTGACTCCATTGCCTCTGGTCCTATGGTGAGGAGGTAGAACATCATGGTGGGGGAGCATGTTGTAAAGGAAAGATGCTCACATCTTGATGACTAGGAAGGAGAGAGAGAGAGAGAGAGAGAGAGAGAGAGAGAGAGAGAGAGAGAGAGAAGAAGAAGAAGAAGAAGAAGAAGAAGAAGAAGAAGAAGAAGAAGAAGAAGAAGAAGAAGAAGAAGAAGGGGGGGAATGAGAGAGATGCCTTACATCTTACATATGGACAGAAAAAAATCATACTTCCCCAGTGGCCTACTAGATCTCATGATCCAATCACTCTCCAAGACCCCATCACTGAACACTGTTGTACTGGCCACCTCTAACAGTCAAACCATAAGCCTTTCACATCCATTGCAGCCTTATTCACAATAGCCATGATTGGGAAGCAACATAAGTATTTATCAACAGACTAATAGATTTTAAAATATCAACATACACAGACACACAATGGAATACTTAGAATACTTAAAAATAATATAAATTTTATCATTTGTGATTTCATGGATCAATCTAGAGGGCATTGGGATAAGTCAAATAAGTTACACACAGAAAGACAAATATCACATGATCACACTTCCATGTGAGAATCTTCAAATTCAAACTCACAGAAATAGAGAGGAAGATGGCAGTTACCAGAGACTGGAAGGGGATGTAAGGAGGGTAGGCCAGGAAAAATGAAATGTTGGTCAAAGGTTGCAAAGATTCAGTTAGACAGAAGAAACAGGTTCTGGTAACCTGTAGTACAGTAGATAACTGCTATAGTGCAGATCTTGAATGTTCGCCAAAGGCCCACGTGTGGAATGCTTGGTCCCCAGCCTGTAAACCTATTGGGAGGTGGTGGAACCTTTAAGAGATGAAGTCTAATAGAAGAAACTTAGTTAATTGGGGCATGTCCTTGAAGGGGACCCTAGTGCCTTCCTTTTTCTCTCTGCTTCCTGATTGTAATGAGGTGAACAACTTCTCTTACATACTCCTGCCATGAGGTACTGGATCACCCATTCTTAGGCCCAAAGGCAATAGGGCCACATGACCATGGACTAAAACCTATAAAATCATGAGTCAAAACAAAACTTTCCTCCTTCTAAGTTGATTATCCTCAGGTATTTTATCATAGGGATTAAAAGCTAACACATGTACTATAATAAATAAAAAAAACATATCTAATGTTTCATAATTGTTAAGAGTAGATTTTTCATGTTCTTACCATAAAGAAATAAGTTTGTGAGGTGATGGATATGTCAACTAGCCAGACCTAGTCATTATCCAATGAAGACATGAATGGAAGCATCCTTCATACTGTATCCCGTAAATACACACAATTATCATTCTGTCAATAAAATTTTAAAGGAGCATTTCGAGAAAAAATATGAAAAATTAATATAGAATGTTTCAATTCTCACCACATTTAAAAGCAAGCAACCCTTTTCCAAGAAGAAGTTCCTCAGACAAAATTAAGTTACCATAATCTAGTACTTAGCATTGCCAAAATCCATGGCAGAGTCTCAGTAGTCTCTACAGAAAAGAATTTTCAGAAAATAAAATATCAGATCAATCCTCTCCAAGATGTTTTCAGATTGTGATGCTTATAACTTAAATTCAGCTGGGAGAAATATCCTAGCAGAATTTTAATTTTGCCAATGTGCGATAACCTTTTCTGGGACAAAACTCTAATTTTGCATATTTCTTTCAAGGCAAATGAACGTTGCTGACTTCTTGCGAAGTTTAAAAATATAGTATAATGACAACCCTGGTCACCCATTCTTAGGTCAGATTCCCTATAAGCAAAGCCTGAGACATGGGTTCTTGCTCTAATTATTTATTGAGAGTATGCTTTCTGCAAGGGCATAGGCCAAGCAGAATGTATTAGAGGAAGAAGCTAGGCAAAGTTGCACATTCAGCCCAAGAATAGCCTCAGCTTGATCCACTGAGGTGCTCTGGAGTGTAATGACTCACAGGGTGCAAGCAGACACTGTTAGCACCAAGAAAATCTGATATAGGAAATCTGGATGGACACCAAAAGCCTCTACTAAAATCGGGTAAGTGCAAGATAGAAGCATGAAAGAGCATCATTTCTAGTGATTATTAATGCTGTGTCCTATAAACAACAGTTATCCAGGAAGAAGTGATGATTTTGATATTGCAAATATGTGAAAAGCTCTCACAAAAGCCTTAAATATTTGATAGCATAGTTTGATTTTTTATGTTCTGTCAAATAAAGATTCATTAGTAGAATATTAATGAATTTAAAATTCATCTCTTCTAATTTCAATGTAGCTATAACTTTATAGGAAAAATTGATAGACCTAACTGCTAGTTAAGGATTGGAGGTGAATTTTTTTTAAAAAAGCATAGCATCATTTGCTCCTTTTTCAAAAAACTTAAAAACAAATATTCTGAGCTTGATGAAATTGCTTTTAAAATTTCTTCTCCTATGCCCATCAACATATATGTAAAACTGGTTTCTACACTTTGTTGATAGCATGAAAGAGAAAGAAAGAAAACAAAAGCATAAAATCAGTTTAGTTATCATTATACCCTGAAAACAGCATCCATCCAACTTACATTAGGTAGGTTAACAAGCACAAAGAAGTTTGTATAAAACTTTTAAATATCAGTAGCATGTATAGTTCTCATAGTGCTTGTCCTAAAAAAGAAAAAGACAATAGGAGGGATGATTGATTGATTGATAGATAGAGAGGTAGATAGAAAGAACAGAGAGAAGTGAGGGGATTTATTATAAAAATTGGCTCTTTTAATCATTGAAGCAGAGAAGACCCATGATAGGGTTTTGCAAACTGGAGACTCGAGGATGACTGGAATTCCAAAAGCCTCAGAGGCAAAGAAGCTGGTCATATAATTATTTATCAGTTGAAGACTGAAGGCCTGAGGATCCAGGGTACTGTTGGCCCAAGAGTTGCATTCCAAAGGCCATGGTGTTCACATGTTCAAGGGCAGGAGAAAAAGAGTGTCCCAGCTCCAGGAGTGAGAAACAGGAATTTGCCTTTTCTCTGACATTTCTGCTCCATTCAAGGCCCTACTCCCTGGATGTGCCGACCCACATTAAGGGTGAGTCTTCCACACTCAGTCCACCAACTTAGCATGCCAATAAACACCCTCAAAGAAGTGATGCTTTACTAGTTCTCTAGCTTAGTTAACACCAAATCACAAATTTGCCCCTTTTGAACTGGACACTCAAAAAAACTCATCTCCTTAAACTATTGTTAATTCCCAAATAAAGATAATAACTAGGCAATGTTTCTACCTAACATAATGCAACTATCCCATGTATAACAGAATGCATGCTAACCCTTCCCCTCCCCCAGTAGAGGAGGTAAGCCAGTGGGTGACGTTTACTCCTCTAATAATGTTCCATAACTTAAATTCTATCCTGCGAATTCATCTTCCTGTATGTACAAAGACTCCATCCACTTTCTTTCTTAATCATAGTGTTATGGTTTAGACATGAGGTATTCCCCAAAAAAATCCTGTGTTAATGCAGGAATGTTTGGAGATGAAATATTGGATTGTGAGAGCTGTAACATGAACAGTCCATACTGGTTTAAATGTTGTAACCGGGTAGTAATTGCAGGCAGCAGG
This sequence comes from Marmota monax, assembly GCF_021218885.2. NCBI lineage: Eukaryota > Metazoa > Chordata > Mammalia > Rodentia > Sciuridae > Marmota > Marmota monax. The sequence continues at coordinate 2,553,947 of NW_026695005.1, forward strand.
GTGTGACTGGAGGAGTGGGTCACAAGGGCCATGTGCTGGAAATACAGTTCATTACTGTGGCCTCTTCTCCCTTCTACCTTTCTTTGCTTCCTGACCATGATAAGGTGCTTCCCTCTGTTCTGTCCTTCTCTCTGATGTTGTGCCACATCTTGAGCCCACAGCAGAGGACTCTGCCAACCATGGATTAAACCTCTGGAACTGTGAGCTAGAATAAGCTATCGTTCCTCTAAGTTCTTGTCCTGTATTTTGGTCACAGCAATGAAAAGCGGACTAACACACATATTTTGTTCTGTAGTTATTTTTTTCTTATCTGTTCTGTTTTCCTCTATCTGATGGGTTATTTAAAGATACACAATCATAATTTACTCCTTCATACAATTCATCTTCTTCTTTCAGTGAAACCCCTTTCCTTCCCTTGTTACATTTTCTCATAAAACAATATTCAGCTTTTCTCTCACAGACCTCAAATCACTTTCCTGTTAGGGTTACTAATGACCTTCATTTAACCCAATTCAATGGTCTATTCTTGACCCTCATCTTACTGACCTTATAGAGCATTGATTTCTCCCTTTTAGGGCAACACTTAATTCCCTCACAGGGAATCAAGACTATCCAATCTTCCAGTCTTCCTTCTAATTTATCGACAAGTCATTCTTCAATTTGTTTGTGGAGCTTATCCTACATCTTTCTAGATGTTGGAGTGCTCCAGAGTTCTAATTTGGCCTTTAACTCTTCTCTAGCTGCAAATAATATGAGTGGATTCATCTGGTCCTGTATATTTATATACCTCACATTTACAGTTGTCTCCTATATTTCTATCATGAATAGTGAAATTACCCCCAAATTCAGATTTGAATCTGCAACTATTAAAATTTCCATTTTAATATCTTTTATAGATGTTGTACTTGTGCAAACTGAATTCTTAAATCCCTTACCCAAACTTGCTCAACCTCAGTTCATATTTCTCATTTTGTTAAATGGTCCACAGTTTCCCCAATTATTTAGACCAAGAGTTTGGGAGTATATGCGACAGCTCTCTTTATTTTACAACTCACAGAAACATATGTAGGAGCCATGAAGATCACCCATCAGCCTGGATCCTTGAAAACAACAGTAGAATTTTTCCACTCTCTTTTTCTCTTTCCCTATTTGTCAAGCATATGGCAATAGATTACTAAAGTCTTAGAGAATAACAGGGACAACATTTGAAGGCAAATGGGTCCCTGAATCACTAATGTGGAAAAACTTTCCATGAGGACCTCCCAATCAATAAGAAACACATTAGGTTCTTATATGAATAAGAAATAAACTATGGTTTAAAACTACTGAAATTTTGAAGTTGTTCACAATAGAGATCTGCCTAAACATAAGTTCCTACCTAAAAAGATAGTGTAACTTAGCAATGAAAACAAAACCAGAATTGACTATGTATTATTGATTAGTGGTTGGCAGCCAGAGATAAAAAATATTGTAAAAAAAATCTTGCTTAAAGAGTGGTGAGCAATAGTATTTTTTGTGGGAAAATATTTAGTAAAAATTCACCTATAAAACAAAATGAAGACTATTTTGACACAGAGTCTTGTTAAATTGCTGAGGATAGCCTCAAACTTGTGATCCTCCTGCCTGGGGGGGGGGGGGGGAGGAGAGAGAGAGAGAGAGAGAGAGAGACAGTAATTTTAAAACAGTCTCCTGAAAATGTCAGGGTAATATTATCCATTGGCTTTTAAGAGTTGCTTTTTAGAATTCATTACAAATAAGGTGATGTCCAGGAAAAAAAGGGTCTGAATTTTAAAGAGAGATGGAAGGAAAAGGAAAAAGTTTACCAATCATGGTACTTTAAGTTTAGAAAAAAAACTATACTATTCTGGGTCATAAATAATAAGAGTTGAGACCAACAAAGAAGAAATACAAGAATAAAAGAAAAGGGCAGGGGGGATCTTTCAGCAACAAAAGTCCAAGTAAGCTTTTAAACTAAACAAAGTAACTCACTTTAGTAGGAAAAATCTAATTAAGAATATTACCCATGATCCTTGCTTATACTATGCAGCCTCAAGGTTGCTGTCATTAATCAGAAAGGAGGTGAGTAGAGATAATAAAGGAAAAAGTCAAGCTTGGGAAATAATTTTAGGTACAAATTGTATTTACTGGCACATGGTACTGTCTGGAAGCAAATAGATAAAAAGCTTCCTAAGTTTTCGAGGAAATTGTATTGCCAAAGAAATGGCAAGCATGGTCTAAAAATAGTCTATGACTGCTTGCGGAGTCTTAAAACCCTCTACTGAAATAACCCAAGGGTACTTGATGAGCCTCTGACACACAGCAGCTGCCATACCTATGTCTCCCCAAAGAGGATGTACTCCCTCCCCGTCAACCGCTCTAGATATGGCCAAGGAGGATAATAGACAAAGAAGCACATTCTCAGGGGTAGAAGTCAGCGCCTTGAAAAATATTGTTTAAGAGGATTTTATCAGAGAGCAAAACTAGAGTCTACAGGATTTTTTTCTAACCTCAAGTTAGGAAACTTTCATAATTCATACCCCAAAGATTTTAATAACTGATTCACAGAAAACAAAACAAAACTGGGTCAATAATTACGCCCTTTCTGGGCCAATTTTGTTGCAGTTGTCATTGTCATATATACTCTTCTAGAGCTGACTAAAACAAAGAGAAAGGAAGGGGAAAGGGGAAGGGAGGGCAAGGGGAAGGGGAAGGGGAAAGAAAGGAGACATTCCTCTATTTTCTTTCTCTCCCAGGGTTCTGCCAAAGTGGGGAAAGATGGAAGGTATCTAAGGTACTGCCTCACAGAAATTAGGAGGAATAAAGAACTCTATACATGCAGGAGACCTGCCTAAGACACTACTATGGAATGAAAAAATTTTATTATTTAGCCAGATGCAGTAGTGCATGCCTGTATTCCCAGTGACTTGTGAGGCTGAGGCAGGAGGATCACAAGTTTGAGGCTATCCTCAGCAATTTAACAAGACTCTGTGTCAAAATAAAGAAAAAAGAAAAGAAATAAAATTGCTGGGGGTGTAGCTCTGTGATAAAGCACTGCTAGGTTCAATCTCCTGTACCATTTTTAAAAATGTATTATGTTTGGCATTAAAATTATGTATTTATTTGGTTACTTATTAATTATTTTTCTCTGATAAGAGAGTATCATTGTTAATTCTATTAATATTATTTTTTTTACTATATTTCCAAGCAACATATGATTAGGAGATTCTTGACAGTATAGTACAGAGGTTTAATTTTTTTCCAAGCACTAATTAAACTATCTTCCAAATCACACAACTTGGACAAATTTTGTTAAAGTAAAAACATATTCTATATGCCATTACCTAGGAATGGTAAGTTCAAAGGCATTTATGGATTTAGATCCAAAATTGGAGAGCATCATGGCTTTGCTTCACAGATCTTAGAAAGGTGCCAAAATCAGTGCTGCCTAGCTAACATTTGTGCAAAATTAATTAGCTTTTCAGCTTTAAGTGTGATAATGTTTGGAAAAATAATCTCAAGATTAGCAAAGTCAAGTGAAATAGAGATCAAATGTCCTGAAATTTATTTAATTGAAATCTTTAGCAAAACTCTTAACTGCACTAAAAAACAAAACATTCAATCCTAGTGATAAAAACCAAAACTTTGCCGTACAGACAAAAAAGAAAAAAAAGAAAAAGAATTAGCTAATTTCCCAATGATATATTCACTACACCAACCTTTATTATTTTTAGTGCCACACCTGCATGACTAATCCCTAAGTGTCATACTCATCCATGAATATATTTCTGGATAAATTATACTATTTTTAATTATATCCAAATTATAATTAACCTTATTTTCTAAAGGGTTATTCTATGTTTTCTCAAACCTATATACTTATTAAAATTTTGAATAATTTCTAAAATATATTCTGTCTTCCACCTATGAAAAAACTTCAGGTTTTAGACTACTCTACTAAATATATTGCACAAGCAGAAATTGAATTTAGTTCATGAGATTTAGTATTATTAATATAAAGAACTTCACCTAATTGAGAAATCTGCCTAGAGTAATACATTATATTGTAGTGAAAATAAAAACTTGAAAAAAAAATGGAGATGCTTGAATCAAATACTCTGAACTATACATAAGTTTCTGTTTGGTGTTACTCTTCTTTCAAACCAAACTCTAACATAAAATGAGCTTCAAATTCTTCTGTATCTTTGGATTATGAAATAGAGGTGGTCTATGGTGTTAATTTTATGTGAGAATGAAGTTATCAGTAAAAAGATTGGGCATATTTTCAGAGTTGGCCGGATAAAGTTTATGTGGTCCTAAAACTGGCAACTACTTAGGAAGATGTTTGCATGGGTCACATGAGACCATGGGAAATGCTTGCTTCTGACCCACAGAGATGGGAAATGATGAGCTTCATTCTAACTAGCCTTCCTCCAGCTTCTCTGAGGTACGAAGAGAACTATCTTGGAAGCTGATTGACTCCTAATCATGAAAAGTAGAAATGGGAGAAAACTTTGTCAAAAAGCCATGTAGAATTATAGGTATAAACTCTCTTAATTACTTAAAGCCTGACTCAATAAATTCTGTATCTATTCTTGAAGTATCTGATGACTATGAGGATTCTGTTTTATCTACTGACAGAGATAATTATCTAAATTGGTTTTAAAATATTAATGAAAAATAAATCCCTCCTTGTTGGCTTTGGCCTGCACAGGAAATGGTTAATCTCTTTATCAGGACTGGATTAAGACTCCAGAGTCAGTCAGGGAAGAAAATGATGATATGAAGTGATCAGAGGAGAAAGCGAGTCTGAGGTTTAATCCCATGACCAGACACCCAGGTGGTGACGCAGGAAGGATGTCTAAGAAGAAAGTCCTTAGACCCAAACCAGAATCTAAGTTGAATATGGCAATCAGCCTGAGGGCAGAAATCAAGAAGACTAGAAAATATTAGCTGGATAAGAAAAGCACCACCAGCCAAATATCAGCCCTTTAAGGGCAGGGCCCCCGCCTGCTTCATCTTTATGCCACTTGTACATGATACATTGCAAATATGCCTGTGAATAAATTCAGAAGAAGAAATTCGCATTACAGGGGACAGTTGCATGGTGGAACATTCACCACCACCCCTTGTTTTAACCATAGAAATAAGGAACTTTTATTGTCAATAAATGTCTATTTTAATCTTCGGAAGATTTTTCCTGATTCAGGAGGATTTAAGCTTCAACAAAGTAGATTCTGTTTTTCAGAAATCCAGTAACTTTTTCATATCATGGAAAAATACATTTATCAAGCGTTAGAAGAAATATTCACTATTCAAGGAAAGTAAAATTATGCCATGTTTTTCTTTGCAAAATGACAAGTGAAGGCCTGGGCAGTAATTACACGACAGATTTACAGGAAGAACACAAAAAGCAATATTCTTTTCTTGTGATTTGTTTCAAAACCACTGATTTTCTTTTTCCCTCTCCCACTGTCTGAGCTTTGATTCTTTGCATGACTATGTTTAGATTTTTATTGCTTGTATGCAGTGGGTGGAATGAGAGGATAAAGTAAACCATCAACTCCAGCAAAAAAAAAAAAAAATGTTCTGTCTATTCTGGACAATAAGTTATTGTCTGGAAGTTAATTTTCTTAAAACAATCTAAAAATAAATCACAGTAACATTGGAGCTCACTGAATACTTTTTTTTTTTTCTGGAAAATTGAAAGGATATGTCAAGTAGAGAATAAGTCTGATAGGTAACTAATAAAAAGTGCTCAGGGTATGTGAAGAATGACCCAATTTTCTCTATTTTCTGAGCTATCATATTAAAGATAACAAATGTATTTAATAAAATTTAAATCCATTTAAGTCAGGTATAGTGATGCACACCTGTAATCCCAGCAACATGAGAGGCTTAGGCAGGGGAATCAAAGTTCCAATCCAACCAGCCCTAATTAGAAAGATCCTGCCTCCAAATAAACTCAAAAGTGTTAGAAATGTAGCTCAGTGTTAGAGAGTCCCTGGGTTCAATCCTTAGTATTGGAAAAAAAAAATTAAACCCATTTATAAACTGAAAAGTTGTATCTACAAAAGCAAAAAAATTTTCAATAATTAATATGCATTATCCTTTCAAGAGTGAGTTATATGCATATAATATTAGCATGATACTACAAGAAAAGTTAAAATACATGAGATATTAGGAAGTTGAATTAAAAATTGTTAAAATAATGCTGAAACCAATTACTCAGAAGATTGTAGGTTAGATAAATATCATATAATTCAAAATAAAGCCCACAAGACCAAAAACAAACAACAAAAAAATCAACCAAACGAGAATTAAACTAATTTTCACTGAAACAATGTTTCAAGTTAGTCAATTTAATTAGTATATCTGATAATTTCATAAATGTATTTGTTTTGTTTTTGGTAAATGGATTGATCTGGTAACCCTATGCAATCACAAGAATAAATGCAATATAAAAATTGATTTATCCTCCAAATAATATATACCTGAAGTAAACAAAATGAGGTAATAGGTGCAAATCATTACCTACTACAAGGAATGCCTCATTCTTTTGCCATATGTGCACACATGCAGCAATTATTAGTTGGTATCATCTCTTTGAAATACACAACTGCAAAAATGTTTTATATTTTAATCTCGTTTTCTAAATAATTACTAGCAGTGAAAGAATATATTATAAATCACTTTCCATAATCTTCTCAAACTACCATTTAAGCCAAATCATCTTAAATTTCAATTAATAGAGGAAGCTTAACGTTGCCTTCTGATTTTTCACCTTATTAAAATTTGAAATAAAATGAAAAAGTAAATTAAAGTTTCTAAAAATCACAAATAATTGCTAACATATTACCTTATATTAGTAGCTGTGAAAGATGCAATGACATTTCTAAATTCAGAGCTAACAAAATTAAATTGCAAAAATTAAATTATTTAAGGCTAATTTTTACATATTTAACTGGAGAATGAGAATTCTTTATTTTTATTTGTAATGAATTATGAATGCTTTTTCATGCTTTATATAAATGTAGACCAAACATCTGGATTTAGTGTGAAAAAACAATATTTATTCTAGTTACTGAAACAGACTATAATACATGCTGTATAAGCAAGTATATATATAAAGTATATATATGTATATATATATATATACATATATTTTTTTTCTAGTTGTTTTTTATTATCTGCAGCAAACATTTAATTTTAGATATGTGGATTTGTAGATTTTCAGTTAGTATTTCTCACTTTCATCCAAATATTTAGATATAATTTAGCCAGAAGTTCTCACTGCTAAAAAACATACAGCAAGGTAACCTATAAAGACAGAAAAAATTTTCCTTCTACTTATTAGTGAGTACTGTCTTACTACATACAAGATACCAGAAATCCTTATCCCTCTCTTACAAAAATATATTGAAATTTCAATTTGTTTATTGTTTAGTAAACAAAATCCCTGTGCTTCCATGATGTCAGATTCTCTTTAATTTTACTATATTTACTGCTTATTCTCAGGCCCCTGCTTTACCTGCTTTTTCTTTGCTAACTTAAATTTGGTTCTCTTCAACATTTTACCTCTGTCCAATTGTTTTTTCTCATCCTGTTAGCCATTGGTTCTTGGTCAATATGATACCTTTTTGGAACTTATTGAAGCATTTTTGGTTATCACATAAGTAGAGGAGTAGGTCTGGTAGGCAGGGTTCAGTTATGCTAAATGTTCTTTATAGTCTAAGATACAGTTCTACATGACAGAAAAAAGCTCAGAACATGGTTAGTGCTTTAATCAGCTTTTTGTTGCTGTGACCAAAATACCTGACCAGAACAATTCAGAGAAGGAAAAGTTTATTTTGACTCAAAGTTTTGAAGGTTTAGTCCATGGTCTACTGACACCATAGCTCTGGACTCAAGATAAGGCAGAGCATCATGGCAGAATGGCGTGGAAGAGAAAAGCTTCTCAGTTCATGACAGGCAGAAGAAGAGACAGATTAAGTGTCATGAGTCAGGGATAATATGATCCCCAAGGGCATGTCCACAGTGATATACATCCTCCTAACTGATTACAGTTACCACCCATTAATCCATTCAAATTATTAAACCATCAAATGGATTAATCTGCTGATCAGGTTATACCTCCCATAATCTACTAATTTCACCCCTGAAAATTCCTGCATTTTTCTCACACTGAGCTTTCAGGGGATATCTGGTATCTAAACTGTAACATTCAGGATATCTCGTATCTAAACTGTAACAGTCAACTTAAAAAATATCCCATCAGATATTCACAGAAGAAAACATGCTTAAATATCCTAAATTGTAAGCAGCTAGCTCCAATTTACATAACATCCAACTAATGTTTAACCCAGGGTACACTTGTAATTTCTTTGGTTTAGAAGTTTACTAGTCACCAAATTCAGCTTTTTTTTTTTTTTTAAACATCTGAAATACCTAAGTTTCCTTCCTTCAGTTTGCTTCTACCAATTCAATTCCAACAATTAGCTACCCAGAGATAGCACAAACTATTACCAGGGTAAGTCTGGGCTACCCACCACACAAAGGTCAATATTTTAGAGATAAGAGTCATTAGGAAGGAATCCATTTATTTAAGGGTTGGTATTTTGGAAGGTGGAGGGTCTCAACCTCAAATTTCATGGAGGGAGCTTAGGGGCATGGAAGGCTTTTACTGGGAAGAAAAGGAAGAGCAGAGCAGGAAGATGGTGAGATGGTGAGGGAGGATGTCATCCAGGTCAGGTTTTTATTTTTTCCCACCTCTCCTGCCAGTATAAGCAATGGCCATTGACTTCCTGTGGCTAATTCCTATAGTTCTTTTTGACTGTTCAAGTTTGTGTTAGTTGAAGTAACTACAAGGTGTTACAGAGGTTATTAGATGATCTGGGTTCTGTACATCTAAGGAAAGATTACTTTGCAATTAACATCTTAACCCTAAGGGGGCTTCTGTTAAGAATTCAGTATGTCAGGAAAAAGGGAGGAATGCAGACCTTGCAAAAAGAATTAGGGGAAGGAAGTTCAAAGGAAGCTGGAAAGCAATTGCCAAGGACCCCTTCCCAAAGGAACTGCCTTGTTACAAAACTTCACAAAATCAAGGCACAGGCCCCCATTCAGTTGCCCTCACTTCAGACACTGGCCTCAAGCCTGGAAGTTTCCACGGTCCCTGGAGTTCTGACACACTGCCAAGGCCTTTGGAGGTTCCCAATGTCCCCGAGGTTTCAGTTGTTCAGCAGATGACTCACAGAACTCAGGCACAAAGTGCTGTTTACCACTACAGTTCTACCACAGCAAATCAGGATAGGCCAAGGAAGAGATGTAAGGGGTGAGATCTGGGAGGACCTGAGTGCTGAGATTCCCAGAGTCAGGACACCTCATTCAGAAAAGATTCAAAGTGTCACAGAAATAAGGTCACAACATTCTTTAGACCAGGGAAAATGGGTGGCACAAGGCACTGTCCCCCAGGCAGATTTGATCTTGCCCTTCAGATTTCTGTGTACACCCTGATAATCTAAAGATAAAAGGAGCCCTACTAAAAGCATTTTTCTACTTATCTCAATTCTTTATAGCACAAGTAAGCAATAACTAATTAACAACTTGTGTTAGTCTTTTAGACCAAGGAAATTGTAACAACCAACTTGCTGTAAACCAGTTGTGCCCTTTTTCCTTAAAAAAAAAAAAAAGAATCTAGATTTCTCAGATGCTATTTCAAAGCACATATTCTGAGCAACTATAATATGTTTTCCTGTGTGGCCATGCTCATTTTGGCTGAAATAAACTTTTAGTTCTCATACTCAATATGCTCCATTGTGCCTTTAGTTGACATCACCCTCCTGTGATATCAGTATATAACCATGTACATGAAGTACTATTGAGAAACTGATGTGACTCCATTTTTGAGAAACCAGCCTCTACTTCAGAGCAAAGCCTGTCCAAGGAAGGGGGCATGACCTTTGCCCTTGGAAAAACCCACAGAGCACTCCTAGGCACATGCCCACCCTGCTGAGTTAATTGTCTGCAAATAAAAGGAGAGATCTGCAGAGCCAGGTGTCCCTGACTCAGTTAAGATAGGTGAGAACCCACAGCAACCCCCTAGCAACCACCAATCAGCACGAGACAGGGAAAATACCTGGGATGCCAGATGAGCCCCCAGTAGTTTATGGTGGTTGATAACATGTTGGGAAACCATGTAGTTTAGCACGTACACCCCTCTCGATTAAACCAATCAGTTCAAAGGAATTCCCCTCTTGTACTCACCAATCACCCCTACCCAACTTGTTCCCACCAGTGAATGTGCTAATCAATGTTAAGAGTTGTTATTTGATTTTCCCACGGTGTGAAATGATTTGCTGTGTGATATTGTAACGCATAGAGTATCCCCCCAAAACCTATAAATCCTCACTGAACTAAGGGTCGAGACTCACTCCTCAGGACCACTGTGTTGGAAACGGTTGTGAGTCCAGGCTCGAGCTTGCAATAAAGACTCTTGTGTGATTGCATCAGATTTGGCTCCTGGAGGTCTATTGGGGTCCCACAAATCTGGCATTACACTATTACCCAAATGTTGGCATATAGAGGATTTTTTGAGATCTTATCACATAGGCATGATTGATTGAATCATTGGCCTTGTAGTCTACAGGCCCCTTTCCTACAGAGGTCAGGCAGATATCTTGTTTCTCAAAGCTACAATCCTCCTATTACATGGATGGTCATTCTGATATGGCCAACTGCCATGCTGAGTCATCTCATTAGCATTAATTATCTAGGTGCTCACCAGTGAGTCACTTCAGCAGCATAAACTCTGGTGTCATCTGAGGAGTCTATCCTGAATAAAAAAGACGCTCTTGTCATTCATTAGATTCCAAGTTTTTAGAGACTCCCGGGAATCAGGGGGAAAAAAACAGCCAAATTATTGATTGTACAATGCTCCCTATTACCTTTTCTTACTTCATACTCTTCCTCATCTTCCCAATGTCCTGTATTATCAATCAAACCATGTCCTTACTTTCAACAGAGTTATGCATCAGATTCATGCTCTGGAATCCTGCCAGAATGATCTAGATAAAATGCACCTTGGACAATGTCTGTTCTCTACTTAAACTCCTTTAACAGTATCCTAAATTCTCCAAAGCAAATCTGAGTCACTTGCCATCACATACAACTTTCTTTGAGTTTCATCTGCCTGTCTAGCATATTTTTTTTTGTATCTTTTATTAGTGCATTATAATTATACATAATTGTGGGTTTCATTGTTACATATATGTACATGCACAGGTACAACAAAATAATTGGGCAACATCCTTTACCAGTATTTTCCCTTTCCTCTCCCTAATTTCTTTCCTCTCCTCTACTGAACTCCCTTTGATTTTTATGAGATTACTGCCCCCCACTTCTTTTCCTTTTTCCTGTCTAGCTTTCACATGCACTGTGATTTTTGGCTAACTCTAGTCTTATGCACACTCAAAATGATTTTTTTCCACTTGAGAAGAAAAAAAAACTTATCTACTATACATTCCTGCTGAACTGACTGTATTTTCCTTTATATGCTGTTGTTCATTGCCGCGTCCGGCCAAGGGAGCCGAGTCCGGCGAGGGACGGCGAGGTTAAAAGACACACAGGACACCAAGGTTCTTCATCCAGGAGTCAATAATCTTTATTGCTAACACACCTTTTTTTATACCCCAAGCAGCAGAAGTGGAAAACTACCCAAAAGCAGGAGGGAGGGGGGAGAAATTTAGTTTCAACATCTATTATTGTCAGGTACCGAAACCTCCCTTAACAATAAGTCCATCAGACCAGAAAAGGTCAAGGCATTCCCGTGGGATACATATGTCTCAAGCAGGAACAGAAAAACCGCCAAGTTCGCCATGGCCTTGTGAGCTGGCCACACTGGCATGCAGAACAAACTAGTGGAGGTAGGGCTCCAGGGGCCAAGGTGGACCTGTTGCCAACAGTTCATAACATATTTTCTTTTTTAGGAGACCTTTCTCTGCTGTTGTTCATGATACATTTTCTTTTTTTAAGAGACCTTTCTCTCCATTCCTAATTGTCTGCAAAACTCAAATTCAAGATTTAGGCTAGGTGAAATTATGATTTTTTCTTCCTAGTTTGGATGATGATAAGAGAGAAATTCTGAGATACCCAAAATTTAATTACAAAGGCCCAAAGAACCAAAGAATGGAAGGCATGGAGAGAGGGTTAGGAGGTTAATCAGTAAGAAGGTTTTGCCCCAAAATATCAAAAGACTTTTCAGTTTCCCTATCTGTTTCTTCTTTCTTGTCAAACCTGAATGATAGAGTACCCCAGTTCTTGTCTATAACCCCATGCCCTTGGGCATCTCATAAGTGTCTATAACTATTTATAGATCTATTTCTACCTGGGACCACTCTCTGAAATTACACATTTGTATATCCAAATTTTCACTTAAAGATTTTCCAGTAACCACCTCAGACAATGTGTTCCAAACAATATAATTGTAATTAATACTACATAAACTACATTCTCTAACCAACCTGCTTTTATAACTGAATATTGTAGTTCAGAAGACATCCAGGTAGTAACTCATCTTAAAAACCTACATCATGTTCTTAGTATTCCATACTCATCATATCCATTGAAATTCCTCTCATATTTAATGCTACAACCTACCCACATACCAAAATTCTTCTCATTTAATCTACTGCTTTTCCACATCAAGCCACCATGTCTGTCATCTAGACTATTACAATAGCATCTCACATAGTCTCATCTGCTTATTTCTTTCCTGTCTCTCTAACAATCCACAGCAAGTCATCCTAGGTTATGCTTTTTAAATGCAAATATGAGCATGCTAATTCCCTACTTAAGACTAGACAGTTAATGTTTCAAATGAAAAAAATGGGGTAGGAAGAAACTAAGTGAATATATGTAAAGTACAGCAAGGTTTGGATTGGATCAGATTTGGGCAGAATGGTATTTTGATATCATACAACTTCTCATTTTATGATGCACACAATATAGAATTTCACATGAGTTGAACATAATAAATATTCAATGGATGGTGTTAAATAAATTCACCAATATCACATTTTCCAGAGTGAGAAACTATTTGGGAATCTCAAAAAGTATAAGACTATTAAAGATTCAGTTGGTTTTAAAAAATAAATGTCTATTTTTTAATAATGTAGAACACATTCCATTAAATAGAGTGATTATTCTAGTTGATAAAAAGGAAGATGAAAATGATAATGCAGTTATATTTTTAAAAAATTAAAATTCCCTTATATAGCATCCATATATATATTGTTTATAAAATATTATGTTTAATGTCATCAGTCAAGTCATATTATTTTCAATAAGTGGAGTAAACTTGGTTTATTATGATACATCAGTATGCAGAAGTAATCCATAAGATAACGATTGTATCAACATGATAAAACATTTGCCTCATATGCTAATAATAAATGAAACTGGTGATTTGGCTTCTTGTTTATTCTCTCCACATTAATTTGATCTATTTTCCATTCAAATATAACAAAAAAAAAATTCTTATTTTTTTCAGTGAAAATAGGCAACAAATAAAAGAAATAACTAATATATGTTACAAGGATAAGTTTAAATAAATATATTGACTTTCATTTGTTCCATACCAGAGTTTGCCTTCCCTAGAGGTGGTATGTGTGCTATTTTCCAATTTTCACATTGAGTAGTCAAACCTTCTCAATAATAATTAAAAAAAATTCACCTAGTCCTCTATTTCTCAATGTTTTTCAGTACTTACTATTGAAAAAATCTGTTTTAATATCCAATTGCTGCTGTAACAAATTATCATAAACTTAGGGGCTCAGAACACAAACTTATTAGTCTGTTTCCTTGCCTTTTCTACCCTCTAGAGGCCATCTGCTTTTCTTGTCTTGTGGTCAACTTCCTCCATGTCCAAAGCTTGTATAGCATGCTGCAAATTTTTCTGCCACCATCTCCTTCTTTCTCTCAATGAAATTCTTTTCTCTCCTCTTTCACTTTTACAATGTAATGATATTGGCTCAACAGGATAACCCACAATAATGTCCCAGACTTAATGTCAGCTGCATAGCAACCTTAGTTCCATCTGTACCTTAATTCCCCTTTGCCATATAATCTAACATGTTCTGGGAATTTCAAATTGAACATATTTGAGAAGTATTCTGTCTACCACAATTACCAATTGGTGAACTATTACCACTGAGTTGTCAGGGGATGGAGAGATATATATTAAAATTAAATAAACTTAGCAATTATAAATGACATTGAAATAACTCTCCCACTCCAAGAGTAAAGACATTTTATTTAACCAAGCACTCATCCAGCAAAACATTTATTAGTTGCCTCCTCTAGCACTGAGGATTCCTGAGGAAACAGGAGAGACAAATTCCCCTACTTTGAAGAAGTGAATTCAGTGAAGTTAATTCACTGTAATGAATTACTACAATGAATGTGACTGTTACAAAGAGATATTTCCAAAACTATGGAATTTATTAGGGTCACCAAAAAGTCAAAGCTGAATAGTTCATTAAAAAGGGGGATAATTATATAATCCAAAAGAATCATTTCACACTGGTAAATATTAGATGTTGAGGGAGACAGCATTTAAAACCTTTCAATACAGTTCACATCACATGTAAAAGTATGATCTGGTATTAGCATTTTTAATTTTTATTTTTTAGGTGAAACTCAATTTCTTAAAAAAATAACTGGACTGCTTTAACCAATGTTAGATAAACACTCAGATTGTTGTACTACTGATCAGATTGTTACAAGACACATCAAAGACACGAAGGAAAGAGTAATGGTAGTTTTTACTACAATAACATAGTGGTATAGTGTATAGGCAATCTAGAAAGAACATTAAGCTCTGTGGGAGCAGTGCCAGAATATGAAGCCATTTTCTTTGTTACTATAGAAACGGCAAAATGTCGACTATTTTTAGAGCTCTGTTCTACGATCCAAGCAGCCATGCTAGTTATCAGTGGGTTTAAAGATGCCAGAAACATATGCCAAGTAATATAGAATTTAAGTTCATAAGGTAATTTATTTCCTCTAGAATCTTTTAATAATATGCATGTACCTCTACTTTTAATGCTATTTATGCAATTAAACATCCATATGGAATATAGAAACATATAAGAGAGAATTATTCTATATAAACATAGTTAATAAAAGAAGTCACTTCCACGTTCACTTCCTCAAGTGTGTCACATTATAGTGTTCACAGCTATAACACTATAATTAACTTGGTACATGAAAACTCAATTAGCTGTCCTCTGTTATCACTTAGCTGTTTCCTTTCATCTTCAATAAACATCTACTGAAAGCCAGGCACCTCACTAGGTTCTAGAAATCTAACAATAAACAAAGGAATGATATTTTCCCTCAAGAATATATTTCTATGAGCTTTGACCTTAAGATGCATTATATTATAGAGCCTCACAAATTTGGGGGACCATCAAATGCTAAATTAAGAACCCTTTCTCCAAAAATAAAATATTGGCTCTTGAAGCAAATGTGAAGAATGAATTCCTGTTTAACTATGCAGTTTCCTTTGTGTGTGATCCTTAATGAAGCTCCTCTGGCAAATAGGAGTCTAAAATCCATCTGTGCAGTATATTTAACATGCTTGTGTACAATGGAAATTTGTAAGTTTTATATTTTCATAGACAAGCTATAAACCACACAATTAAGATAACTAATGACATAGGTAACAAAATTTTGAACTATCAAAAATAGTGTTTGATCATTATTAAGTGTCTGTGAAAGGTTGACAATTCCAGACCTTTGTTTTTTCCTTTTATATTTTAATTTTACATGTACATTTTAGAATTTAATAGACACATATAATTATTGGACACAATTAAAGAAGAAAGAGATCAGGCAAATTATCCTCACACTGAGATCTACCTTCTTAGACACCACTGATATCTCCTGAATTCTATGGATAGAAAACTAATTTGAGAGTAACACAGATCTTTTGCAGGAAAAATATCCTCTCATTTAGAGTGACTTACACACTGTTGTTACACAGTCCTGACTACCATGTTAAAAATTAGGTTGCTTATTAGGCAAATTTATCTAATTCTAATGGATAAAAAAATCAGTGTTTTTAAATTAAGGCAACACACTATCACATTGATTAGTTCATTAGAATTAGTGTTCACTGGTTAAGAGGTGATAAGTCTTAACTAAAAAAAAAAAAAAAAAGAAGTAAATAGCCATAATAAGCTAGATCTGCTGCTTGCCTGAAATTCCAACACACAGAAAATATTTTACAGTATTTCAAACACACACATAGATACAGATACCTGTATATTTTAAATTGGCATTTGCCTGACTGAAATATACAAGTTAGTATACTTTGCAAAATAATTGTACTTAATTATACTTCAAATGATTTAAGTATCCCTGGGATAAAAAAAATAATAAGATTTACTCTGATTACCAATTAATCATTTCCAATTCATTGAGTAAAAAATAAAACAAACTACCTAATCTCTTATCTCTCTACCAATCCATTCTTTCCTAAGATGAAAGTACAGAATCATTACCCTTTAGACGAACTCCTACATTTGCTTTAAGGCTGTCACTTGACCACCAAAGGGCTTCCCACCATGGATACTGTTTTGTGGTGCTCAGGTTCCTCATCTGGTCTGAGGAACTCATTTCTCAAGCCCCTAGAAGAGTTGACACTGTCCTCTCTGGAATTTCCCTTTGTGGAAGTCTATTGCCTCAACCTAGGTTACCTACTTATTGGGACAATTTGCATCTAAGGCGAGAGAGAGTAAGCCATGGTTTAAGTGGAGGAATGTACACAGGTGTAAAGACAAGTGATCCTCAGAACCCAGGGTATTCAGTTTCTTGGATCATTCATTATGAGTAAAACAGACCTACTTTTGTTGATCCAAGAAAGAGATGTGTGGTAAGTATCTAAGAATGTCTAGGTGAAGAAAGGGAAGGAAGCCAGGCCTCACAAGGGTCTGGAATCTGTTATAGACAGGCCATCTTGAGGTGATTTTGTTTCTTTGGAGCCACAAGGTCTTTGTCCCTGCTTCATTAACATTTGTATTGAATGAATCATTTATATATTTTTTAATCTTTCTTGTAGCTTTTACTTTGTTTTTAAAAAAAAACGCAAAAATGTGGAAACATTGCTTTCTAAGCCACACACACAAATCTATACCACTCTTCATTATTGAGACCCAGGAAAATCCATCCAAAGGCCTTGTCCTCCAAAATCAAGCTACTCTGGTGAAGATCCCCATAGAATCAGTTGCCCACCACAATCCAACCCTACCCTAAATAGGTTAAAAAGATAGTACAATTTAGACATTGTGTCCAGACCTGAGGGCTAGTTTCTGTAAGAAGGAATTACTAGATCCTCCCTATTGCTGGAGAGAAGGAGATGTGACTGAGGAAATAAAATATCTACTATCTTGGAAGTTTTAGTGAGGGCTTTGGACTTTATGGTAGAAATATGAAAAGCAGAGTTGTGTAAGTGACATGACATGATTTTCTTTAAAAATCAAAATCTGTCCTGTGGGTAAAACATTTCAATGAATAATCAGGTGAGATAAAATTTATTAGTAGCAGAAGATAAAAAGTTCAGAAACTAGAAACAAAATCAGGTCATAATGAAAACCAAAAGGAGTCTAAAGGACTTAACTGTCGGTTTCTGTTAGGGTTGGTTCCATGATTTGGGAGTCCAGAACACTGGATATCTGGGAATTCTTTTTAATAATCAAAAAACTCTGAAACATTCAAAAGTAAAATTAAGAAATGTAGACATGTATTTAGGAAAGGAAAGAGATAAAACTGAAATGAAATGTTTTTCTAACTCAGCTTCCCCTTAACCAGATTTCTCTTGAGACCTTTCAGGGTCACCAGCATGAGGGGAAATATGGCAGAGGAGTTGAATTGGAAATAACCTCTGGTTCTGATTTTAGTGCAGTAAATGTAACTTACTTTTGCAAAATTTAACACGCATAGGACCATGTTAACAATTGTTAGGATACCTTAAAAGGCACTGAGGGACACAAGATGCCAAAGCTTAGTGTCTTCATCAGTATCATCATAAATTCACTTCCATTCCATATTGTAAAAAATCCACATCTCCCTAGAAAGGTGAAAATTCCAGGGTCCCCACAAAGCAAAACATATGTTTGAATCAATTTAATATGGCATAAAGAAAGTAAACTTATTTCATAAGACTTTGGAAGCAATAGAATTCACTCAAGACCACACTCAGAATCTTACTATTCTTCTTCTTTACAAGCCATAAATTGATGTTTTCAATGCTCATTATATGTCCAATGGTTAAAAAGCCCTGAAATTGAAACATATTGTTCCTGTTGTTTGAAAATTTTGAGGGTTTGAGTTTGCATAGAATAGTCTATTTTATTCTGAGTTACTTTTGATTTTTCAAAGTTTACTATCCTGAGTACATTTTGACAATGAGAAATATTCTCTTTCAGGTGCTATAAATGACTTTGAAAAAGAGTGCGGAAGTCACTGTTCATTGACTATTTATGCTTTCCTAAAGCATTCAGGTTTAACAATAATTATCCTAAGGCATTTGCTGTCCTTTGAAAAGTACTTTCTAAATAGACACACCAGGAATCCTTGTTTTACAAGACTACTCAAAATAGGCCTGTTTTAAAAATTAATTCAAAGTTTTTATCCACTGGCTGTATGAGAGGGACTTTGGGATCAAAGGAAGAAGTGAGCTAATATTTTGGATATTAAAATATTAGACTATAATAAATTTCACAAAAGAATATTTAACTTACCTTAGAGATAGATAAATTGTATGTCATCCATGAATTTTTCCAACGAGTCATTAGAGTTTTCCACTCCACACCTCAGGATGGCATAAACATCGTTACTTGGTATTTATAAAACATCCTCAAGGAGAGCATATCTTTTTACTTCTTATAATTTGTAAGTGTTTGATGCTTATGAAAAGTGTCAGATTGACATCCCTAGACACCAAAGTTCTCAATTTGTGCTTTCCATAAGCCTTGGGGAGACGCAGCCTTCTCAATGATCCTAGCCAACATAGTTACAACAGAGCAGTTTAAGCAATAACTGGATGGCTCAGGGCTTGGCCTCTTTGCTGAGTCTGTCAGCCAATGCACCAATTAACTCAACTACAATTTTTATGATGTGTACCGATTTCATTGGAAAGTGAATACATGGCTGTAGGTTTTACAGTTGCCTCAAGAAACAAAGAGCCTACGCTAATTGCAAAAGCTGTCACTACTGTCATTGAGCCATTGAGTTGAAAAGTTTACTGAGCAATCTCAGTTTGCTTTGTCCCTAAAATCATGATTTTACCTAAATTATAATATCTGCTTTCAAGTCAAATTTAAAATAGGATAAATTAAATAAATACATAAACACAGACTTTAAATATTTTGTTTATGTTGTCACAAGTTATATAATTCCTCTTAGTTATAATGTTTAATAAATCTATTGCTAACACTCCTAATCAAGCAACCAATAGCCTTCGTGAAAATGTAACTCTCAAAATTTATAAATCTTTTCTTTGTAAGAATTGTTTCTGGAACCAGTTGATGATACCTGAAAAGACTGAAGCCTTTTCTTAATGTTTTCTTTTGGTTATAAAAATCAGATAGTCTTTTTTGAAACTAACATACAAATGAGAAACCAAGAAGTAAATAGATGAGTTATTATATTGGCCAGGATTCTCCTGAGAAACAGAACCAGTAGCATATATAGATATGAAAGATGAAAGATCTATTATGAAAAATGGTTCATATGCTTATAAAGGCCAAGAAGTACCCTGACACACTGTCAAAAAGCCACAGAACTAGGATAGCCAATGATGTAATTCAGTTTCAGGCTGAAGGTTTGAGAAGGGAGTGGAGTGTTATCGTTTGGATATAAAATGTCCTTCAAAGGTCCACATGTTAAAGACTTGGTTCTAAACCCATGGAACTATTGTGGGTGGTGCAACATTTAGGAACTAAGGCCTAGTCGAAGAAAGTTAAGGCATCGGTGGTGTACCCTTGCAGGGGATGTTGGGATTCTGGTGATTCCTCTTTGTTTCCTTATTGACTGTCCTGAGGTAAACAGGCCTTCTCTGCCACATATTCCTACCATGGTATACTTTCCCACTTTCAGCCCAAATCAATAGGAACAAGTGACTTTAAACTGAAACCTCTAAAACTAGTGAGTCAAAATAACTTTTTTCTCTCATTAAGTTGATTATCTCAGCTATTTTGTCAGTAGAAAGATGACTGACACAGGAGTGACTAGTATAAATCTTAGAGTCTGAGGGTCCAAGAACCAGGAGTTCCAATGTCTGTGGTTGGAAAAGATGGATGTCTAGCTTAAGAAGAGAAAGGGAAAGACACATGTCCCAGATCAAAACACGAAATAAAGAGTTCAGCTTTCCTCTCCATTTCTGTCCCATTTGCACCTTCAATGGATTGGATGATGCCAGACCACATGGGTTTGGCAGAATTTTCTTCATTCAAGCTATCAATTCAGAGGCCAATCTCTTCTGGAAACACTGTCACACAAATCCACAAGTAATGCTTTATCAGCTATTATGCATCCCGTCAAATTGGAACACAAAGTTAACACAGTTGTGATGTGAGATGAATGTTGGGTTAGAAGGGAAGAGGGATGGTGAACACTTTAGAGTGGAGAAAAGTCTGATGATTCTTCATGCAGGGTTTAGATGGAGGGAAAGTTTTTATAGTCTTCTCTCCCTTCCATAATGTTCTGGGTGGATCACTGTGCTCAAAATGACAACTGGAATCAGATTAGCAATATTCATCCCAGCTCTGACTAAGATTAAAAACAAAGATGTCTGGAAAAAAATATATATGCCTGGTAAGACAAGGCAGAAACACTTCCTGCCATCACCTCACCTGTCGGACTAGAAGATTAAAATTTGAGAAGACTTTTAGAAGAAGCATTACTCAAGCACAAGGCTTGCAGAATGTCTTGAAAGTCAGGGTTACCATCACGATCTGAACATTTGTGTCCCTTTCAAAATTCAAGTGTTGAAATCTAATCATCAGTGTGGTGGTATTAGGAGGTAGGGATTTTGGAAGTAATTAGGTTATAGTGGCAGGACCCTTATGATGGGATATGTGCCTTCATAAAAGAGGTCCTAGAGAGTTGCCTTGCCTTTTCTACCATGTGAGGAAACCTCAAGAGCAGGAAGGTATCATCTGTGAACTAGAAAGCAGACACTGACTTTGCTGGAAATGTGACCTTGGATGTCCTAGCCTCCAGAACTGTAAGAAATAATGTTGTTTATAACCCAAGCAGTTCATGATGTTTGGTTATGGCTACCTGAACAGTCTAAGGCAGTTACACATGTGAAAAAGCAGCTATGTTAAATTTTAAAGTATTGATGATCAAAAGAACAAACTCAATAAGTCATGATAGAAGGAAGAAAAGTACTGTAAGAGCAAAAGTCAATAACATAAACAATAATAACCATAAGGAAAATCAATAGAAATATTCAAAACAAAAACAAAACAAAATGTTTTTTTTAATGAAAGACCATTTAATTGACCAAATCTCTACAAAGAGAGATAAAAGTAAATGAGAACATGGAAAAAACAATTCTGAATGTAAAAGAGAAGTAATTACAAATGCAATGAAAGGTAAGTGGTTCTACAAAAGATTGACTTACAAATTGCAGGCTGAATCTCAAGAGAAAGAGGCTATGTTTGGTTTAGACCTGTTGCAACTTGAAGTACCTGAGTTTCTCAAATAAAAATACTAAGTGGGAATTTGGATAAATGTCACTACAATACAGAAGATATATTATGGATGAATGTTTATCTTAGGGGGTCATGGCTCATAGATGTCAGAAGAGAAGAGACATTGTAATTCTTTAATCCTGTCATTTTTAGGCTACACCTCTCCAAATTGAGTTAAAGTGACTTATTGACAATTTCAATCAAGGGGGGGAATCAAGTGTATATATATTATCTTTATATCCAGAATATTTATACTTTTCTTCCCTGCATTACTCATTTATAAGAAGTTCAATGAGGAGTAATACTGTTCTAGAAAATAAAAAACACATACCCACTTACAGGATATTGAGTGACATATTTTATTCTATTTTGCAAAACTTAAAAATAACAACTTTCATTCTTTTCCACATTTTAAATTCCAAATGAAAAAGGCAATTGACGAAATAAAAATTTAAAAAGAACACTAGTAGGAATGAAGGAATATAATTTGAGTCTGAATAAACTTGAGTTAGCAGATTGATTTAAAGAATAAATGCCTTGAACAAGTTGGAAATTTTTAAAGGAGGTAATACATATATAAAAAATGCCTAGTGGAGAATCTGGCACAATAATAAGCTCCCACTCAAGCAATTGTAGCTTTATTAGTTTAAAAATACAGGCAGTGGGGTTATTCCTACAGTGTTCACACAATGTGAAAGAGTATTCTGAAGCTAATGGTCTAGAAGAACCAAATTTTTGAGCATTCTAAGGGAGACAAGAGTTATCCAGGTGTGTAGTTATTGCCTGAGGATAACTTTCCTGTTCAACAAGTTTCTTCTTGCAAATGAAACAAAATATTACCATTGATGAATTCACTGGTTTCTCCAAAAGCATGTATGCAATGCATAAAAAAGAATTTCCATAACTCCTGGAAAACCAACTTAGGGACCCAGACTTCTATTTTTACTATGATAGCCTAAAGGGAATGTAGAAATTTTGAAGATTAAGAGAAGAGATTTGTTTTCACCTGTGGATGCAATAGAGTCTGTCTTCATTTCCCCAACCTTTAACTAACATAAATGTGGTGACTATTCAAGAGATTCTAGATTCAGTTTCTTTGTGGGTGTCAACAGTGAGATGAGTGGCTAAGTTGAATTTGCTTTTATTGTGATTTCAACAACAAATATACATTAGACCTATGTAGTAGGATCAAAACTACAAAAAAATTGGAAAGCATCAATGAAGAAGCCTAAAACCATAGGTAAGGTGTTGAAGTTGCTGTTCTCCATACTCAGATATCTGTCCAGTGAAGCACTGCTCCACTGCCCATCATGGCTAAATGACAGCTTGGCAAGGAATAATTCTATAATTGTGATATACTGAAAAAAGTCTGTTGATAAAACAAAGAAAAAACTAAACAGTTTTAGGTCTCAATCCTGGTTATTATCACGCTCCAACAATTTGACCATGAAAATGTCTTCTTGTGTTCAATGAACCAAGTAATAGTTGGGGTTTGATGGTCCTTAAGGGTCACTCCTATTCTGAGAATCTATGATACTGTAGCTCATTTAGTGACAGATAGAGGTTCCTCTCTGGTTCTTCAGAAAATACTCAACCTTTATATAATACTAACATCTCTCGAACTAGTAATATTTCTCCAGTTTGCATACAAATATTTACTTGTGTATGACAAGTTACTTTCTTTTAATGACTCAGAATATTAAGCAATAAAATTGCCTTGAGAAATCTGGATGTTATTAACTCTTTGATTTCCCACTCTTGTTTTATTTGCTTAGTAGTTATTACACATGGGACACATATAATTAGTTGTATCACATATTAATCACAGTGCTAATTTACAAGCCACCAAAACAAGTGCTTGTTGATTTAAGCAAGTATAAAAAGTTTTGATCGTGTGTTAAATAGTTTATAAAATTAATGGGAAATCTGGAATATTAGGGTATCAACAAAGAAATGCTAAGTAGCCGGAGCCAGAGCCCACATGTATCTACCCTGGGATGGCACCACTGCCCACTGCTATCAGCCTATACTTTGGAACCTGGAGTTGGTATTACTGACATGGGTGATCCTGGGCCCTGAATTCTGTGTGTGCCACTGTCAGTCATGCCACCTATAGAAATGAACACTGGTGACACTCTCCTCATACATAGAAGCATTTCTTGATTCATTTTAAATCCATTTGTTCAGAATCAAAATCTCTGGAGATATCATCTATTCAGCCACTTGTATATGCTTCAGCTCCCAGGGGACAGGTCCAAGAACTGGATGACTCTCCTTCTGTGCTCATAAACTAGAGAACTCCTCAGAAGTAGGCAGCCAAAAGAATGACAAATGTCTACAATAGAGAGGCTCAACAAATAGCTGCTGAATAAATGAGTAAATAAGTGAATAAATGAGTTAATGTGATCACTTTGCAAAAAATAAAAAATAAATGAAACTATTCAAACAGGCTAAGATTTATACTGCAATGTAGAAATAAAAAAAATCTGTCATGAGAAATAAGCTGTATTGTTGTGAGATTAATCAGGAAATGCTATTATTTTATTTTTTAATTGACAAATAAATTTGCACATATTCATGGGGTATTATGTGATGTTTTAATACATGTATACATTGTGTAATAAGCAAATCTGTCTCCTCACTTATCATATATTTATGGTAAATCATTCAAAGTCCCCTTTCTAGCTTTTTTGAAATATGCATTATCATTATCTACTATAATCATCCTACTGTCCAACAGAACATCAGAATTTATTTCTCCTATGTAATATATTTTCTTTTTTAATAAGAAGTTATCTGCCAGGCATAATAGTAATATCTGTAATCGCAGTGTCTTGGGAACTGAGGCAGGAGGATTGCAAGTTCAAAAGCCAGCCTTAGCAATTTGTGAGGCCCTGAGCAACTCAGCAAGACCCTGTCTCTAAAATATAAAAAAGGGCTAGGAATGTGGCTCAGTGGTTAAGCACTCCTAGGTTCAATCCCCTATATCCTCCCCCACAGAACAAAAAAGAAAGAAGAAGAAGATATCTACAGTGAGCAAAAGACTATGTGATTTTAAAAGAAAAAAAGAAAAGTTGGTATAGAATGTATCTACACCCTAATCTGTTCCATCTACATAAGAAACACAGGATGAGTTGAGAAATAAAACTACAATAAGTAGTTGCTCATTGATAAAACTAGTAAAAGAGGCAATATCATTCTAGTGGCAGCCAGATGGGTCCAACCACCCCATACCATCTCTGTGTCCAGGTGGTAGAGAGCAAAAAGGAACTAAATAGCCCACATTGAGGATATTTGTATTATTAGTTTGGTCAATTCATTGTACTGCTGTGGGGGTAATAAGTATGGAAAGAAATTAGGATTATTCAGAGAACTATCTCGAAGAATCAAGAGAAATTCATAAATGGGTTTATCATTACCATGATAAAGTCCTAGACCCCATTCTTTCAAAATGTGACCTTATTGGAAATAAAGTCATTGCTGACTTAACTTAAACAGTTAAGATGAGGTCATACTGGAATAGAGTGGATCCTAATCCAAGATGACCACATGTTTTTATAAGATGGGAAAAGCTGGATACTGAGACAAACACAAAGAGAACACCTGATAAAGATGAAAGTCAGAATTGGGGTGACTTTTCAACATGCCAAAAAATTGTCAGCCCACCACCAGAAGCTAGGAAAGCAGCATGGAATAGATTCTTCCTTAGAGTCCTTGAAAAGAAACAGGCCTGACAACAGCTTAATTTCAGACTTCAATCTTCCAGAACTGAGAGACAATCAATGCCTTTCTGTTTTTGAAACCACTTAGTTTGTAGTACTTTGTATGGCAGAACTAGAAAACTAATATACAGCTGCAGGGAGGGCATCAGAAGGAAGGATAGTCCTGCTAACTCCTCACCAAAGGGACAAAGCCCAGATCTAACCACTGACCATTGAGGCTTTCTCTTTATTCCAGTATTTCCTTCCTCCCACATAGCTATTTTTCCCTCCTTGGGTCATGCTCCTCTGAAGAAGCATTTGTGTCTCTATTGTTTCACGCTGGCTCCTTCAACTAGAGCATTCTGACTTGTCACCCATCACTTCATGGAAAGTGCCTTCTTTTGAAGTCATAAGGGACTTCCAATCTTAAATTCATTGCATGATGTTCACAACACTATTTAAATTATTTCTTCTGTAGTTTATTTATTCTTTTATCTTCCTTGGATATCATGACATGTTCTCCAGCTATTTCATTTAGCTCTTCTGAATTCTAAGACCTGCACTCATCCTTTCTTATCTTCCTCTGTGAACCTGTACTTGTTCTTAGAGACTATATCTCTGCTGATAACACTATGTACTACACAGACTGTCACCATGCTTCATGAGCTCCACACATAACATTTCCAATGTTATGATGGACATCTCCATTTGCCTCCATCAACATCTCACTGAAGAGTGAATTTTTGATCTTTGCTGTTAATAGAGCCTGACCTTCCACAGATTCCTCTATGGATAATTTTACCAAGACCCACCAAAAAACATAGAAGTCATCCACCTCATTCCACATCCATTAAGCCATGAAGACTGGTAGACTCTTTCTTCTTAAAAATAAAACTTTAAATATAACATCCTTGAATCTTCACCATCAAATGCATTCTTCAGCATTCATAGAAAAATCTGACCCTCTCTTAATATCCTGAGCTAGAGTGAATATACTTCTCAATCCCACCAAGTTTTCTTTGTCTACCTCAAGATCAAGTTCTGTGTGCTTGTTCTATATTCCATTAAGACCTATTTTACCACTGAGAATACTGGTTTTTTAGATCCCCTGTTTGGTTATTTCTATATTTACTGCGTTGTGAGCTCCTCAGAGTAAACAGAGTTTGAATTCTGGGTCTCAACATTTAGGATAGTGATCATAACCTTGATTAACTCCATTTGTTGAATAACTGAAAGCCACTAGAATGGAAGAACATGTGGCACTATCATAACCATAAAGAGAGAGAAAGAAATACTTTTAAATGAATTGACTGAACTTGAATTGCTTCCTGTGAGTGTCAGGATTCCCCAAACAGTAAAATATTGCTGTAAGTTTCCTTTCCTTCCTGTGGTAAAATGTTTACTAATTTATCCTTGTGGTTTCTTTGAGACATGAGACAACTATAATTTGAATTGCAGCACAACTCTCTCCCATAAATAACTATATTTTAGGTTTCTCTTTCTCTATCTGAGAAAACTGGAAACATCTCCTACTTTAAACAAGGAAAGTTGAGTCCCCCAAAGCAAAATTAGGTGTAGCATTCCACAGAGAATACTGAGGGGTCACCAGAAGATAGAAAGAGATCCAGCCCCTCTTATTCCCATTCCACTATATTTATTTTACAAATCTGACTTTTATAAGTGATTCTATTTCAACAAAAATTTTCCCTAACTCTCAGAGTAAAGAAGTGTAAACAATGAATGGAAGAAATGGATGATGAAATCAAGAAAACTGGTGAGAGTTGTTTGATCTTGGAAAACAGCTTATAGGATCCAATTAAAGAATTATCCCTCCTGCTTAAATTATAGAATACTTAGAATTTTAACTACACCAAATAAAAGAAAAAGAATGGTATAAGCAAGGATTATTTTTCCTATAGATTAATGATATGATAAACTTCTAAGACTAAAGTAACAACAAAAGTCACAAAAAGCAAAACACTAGAATAATGGTGTTTCTAGTTTGGTTCCTTCTTGCACATGTGCAGAAATCACAGTTGTACAATGTCCATACCGCTTTTAAGAAACTATATTCCTAAAGGCCCTTGTGGTTTAGCTGCCATGAACTAGGAAACCCTAAGCATCCCTACCTTTTGTATCATCAATTTAAAACAAAATTTTCCAAGCTGGAGACCTTCTTGAGAGTTAGTACCAGGGTAGCAAACTTTGCTTCTACAGAAATTTACAAAAATAAATAAAGTCTTATGGTACCTTTAAAGGAAATAGCCATTCGTTGTCTCCCAGAAGTGATTGGGCCAATGAAATCAGGCTCTCTGAAATTATTCTCTGAAAGGAGCAATACTATCATATATTAATCTAAAATATACAATATCTGAATGTTGATTCATTCTTTTCTAACACTGTGTAGGCAAAACAAAACAATTCTGCAGTCTTGCCTGCAGGTAGCCAGTTCCCCACCTCTGGTTGAGAAAATCCTTGCTACTCTCCTTGAATAACAAGAGAAATGTTTTGTGCAGTATTTTTCTATAGGGATTTTAATTCATTAAGGAGCTTTGCTATTCACATTATATGGCTTTATAATGTTCAGTGGTCCCTTGTGCATTATTTGCTTCTCTTCAACTGGACTACTGCCTCCTTGAGGGGGAAGATAAGCTGATATTTCCTTGCTTGTTTATTTTTTCTCTCTCCCTTTCAGAAAGGAATGCGCAGTGGGTATATAGTATCCCCTGGTAGTGAGATGATATAATAAGTGTCCTGAGCAGCCCAGTTTATCCACGCTCTTCTGAGCTCTTCGAACACGCACTACCAGCAAATACATTTCAGAAAACATCCTGCTGGATGCCTGACTTAATCTCTCTTACTCCTAAACCAAAAGCAAAACAGCAAACAAATACCTCTCTAGCTCCCTTGTGTGTTTCCTGTTAAAAAGTCTGAACTGTGTTAAATGCAAGCTTAAACGTGGATTAAATTCAATTTCATTCATTGAACTAATAAGTGTTCGTCTTCTAGGTACTGCAGATGAAGCATTTGATTAAGCAAGCTTTTGCTTGGTGTCTAGTATATTTTTACCAAGAATTTTGTAAATAATATGCTTATAACATGAGCATATTCTATTTTTTCTGATATTTATGTTAATCTTGGAAAAATTTCAATGTTAAAGATGTAGTCTTTGATTTATAATCGATTCTTAAGTGAACACAACAAGTCCTCTTATGAACTTTTAAGTAATTATACCCAATAATTAAATGATCAAGAAAGATTCATTCTATTTTGTGTAAATGATTCGAAGGGAATTGAAAGTAATGGTCTATCTGGCAGAGTTGTGTGCAATTATTTTCCATTAATATCTGCAATAGACCAGAACTTAGACTTGGAAATATACAATGCTATGGGGGATATTACAGAAGAGACTGGAAACTAAGTAGGCTTGTATAATGTGGTACTAAGTAGCATTTTATTGTTGTTATATAAGAAAATAACATATTGTTATTGCCATTAGTGCAGCTAGAATGGAGATTCAGACTTCAGGAATAAACCCTGATGGGGTGATCTCTGACTGATGTTAACATTTTGCTCTCAGCAATACATACTTACAAACAAAACAGCATATATTTGCCATGACCTTGGGGAAACATCAGTTTCCTGCAGATAAATTGACCAACACATATAAAAAGCATGTAATTCCAAACTAATCAAACATAAAACAACTTAAATAACTGGCATTCAGGAAATGAGCATAATAAAAAGACTGCAGAATCATGTCCTTATCTTGAATTCCTTTTATAAAAGTTGCAAGTGTTAGAAGGATGACTGTTGCTTGCACAGTGTCTCAGCATTTTTTTGCTCAAGCTGTTCAGAGCCTTTAAGGTCTTCCGTTGGAGCAGAAAGCTCTAGTGTGGTTCCTTTTGATCCTGCCTTTCCGTGTTTGTTCCTGGGTAAATGTGAGAGAGAAGTAACCATGAGGTCCACATTAAGCCAGGCCTCCTTAGAAAGACTGGTGAATGAACAGCAATTAGAAAGATTACCAGCAAGGGAAGACTTGAGCAACAGTGGGTAATTCTGGACTCCTGGTTCAGTTCCTGATTCTCCCTACTTTGTCTCACCCACTTGCATCCTTCTATCACTCCTTGAAGTCCCTTTCTGTTTTCCAGACAAGAAAATTATACCTTGCAAATACAACATAGAGTAGTCAAACTTAATGAAACAGCTTTGGGTGGTTTCTTTTTTAACCTAGATACATTTAAGGAATGAAGAGATGTTCTTGAGTTCATATAAAGTTAAGGTATTTCTTTAAAAGAAAATGTATATATGGGAAATCATACAATAAAGAATAATGCCTATGCTGAGAAATCGGGTGATTATGTCTTATCTCTGATAGTTAACAATCATCTAAAGGAACAATTTCCTCCTCGGGCTCATAGAATTTTCTTTTTCTTTTCTTTTTTTTAAGGTTAACATAATATAACAGGGGAGACTGGAAAAGAGAAACCAATAGAATTAAGTCCTATTTCCAAGCATTCAGTATTTAGAACAGTCAAAAGGCTCAAAAGAAATCATATTTGGAAAAATGCAGGAAGCCATCTACGTCAACTTCCTTAAATTGCAGATTGGAGAGTATCTTTTAGCCTGTCTGTGAAAACTAATTGTGAGAGGCTCATTATTGCTTTACTGCTCATAATCTTATTGTGGTCAGCTTTATTCAACAGGAAGTTCTATGCAAAATTGCCTCTTTGCAAATTTTAGGGCTTCAAGTTTCATCTTAGAATCACATGAAAAAGTAGGTTATGTCTTCATAAGAGATTAACCTATATTTCACACAGAGAATATTTAGAAAAATCTAGAGAGAAAAATGAATTGAAAATTAATGCTAAGGGACCTTATATTTGGAAGGAATGGTATGGGAGGCATTTCAGTCATACAATACAAATTCTTTAAGATCTTGCAACTATGCTGGGCACTGGGAAAGGTGATAAAATAAAATGTGTGACATATACAACTTCCAAAATTTTATATGTTGCTGAAATACAAACAATCCTTTCAAAATTGTCCAAGTTTTATAAAAGGTTTCCTCCACTGTATTTCTTTGCATTTAATAGTTGTATTATTGAAGTGAATAACCCCAAAATTCTCAGCATAAACTATGCTTCCATTCTCCAACTGCTCTCCTGTCTACATTATTTGTTTCTGGGGACCTGACCAACTAATACTATTTCAGATATATTCATCTATGTTTCTGATTCCTTTCTTCAAATATTTCCTTACATATCTTGGAAATATTTGTTGAAATTCTACTGTAGAAAGAAAAAACTTTTAGCAATGTACAGCATTATTAAAAGCAATAATTCTTTTTAATAAACGTATTCACATATAAGGGCCTTTCCAGTCTGCATCATAAATCCTTTCCTAATAGATCCCCCTTCTAATAAGTATTTTCTTCTTATGAGGAAATATATAAATTGATCATATATGAACTATGCCTAGAGAATTGTATCTTCCATAATCTAGATGTTAGAAACTTGGAGTTCTGCAGACATGCTGCTTGAAAAATAAAACTCATATAGAGAAAAGGGTAAGGATGAACTTCACAAAGAGGGGGCTGGAATGAGAATTCAAAGAAGAGCTACACATAGAAATAATTGTACGTAGAGAAGTGTAACTTTTGGTTAATATGGAAATAAGTCTAAAAATTTAGATCAGGGATCAAAATTAGAAAAACCAAAAACATTACTAAAACCATTATAATTTGAACATCTACATCTTTTTTGAAAACATGTTAAATAAAAAAAATTATTCATCTAAATGAGGAATATCTGTCAGTTAACCTCTCACATTCCTGTCATTCTTCTTGTACGTTCCTACCAATGCCTATTTTTTAAAAAGTCCCATTAGTGATGAATTCTGATTAACTTAGTCAGTGAAAAACTAAATTCTGGGCTTAGCTTTCATGATGGTCTCAGAGCTTCATTCAATTGGATACTCAGACCACCTTGCAGGATATGCAAGACTTGTCAAGGCCATGTGGAACAGTTCACCTATAGCCATTGTCCTGAAAACTTCAAAGCTGGCAAAATTCTAGAGAAAGAAAGGCTAAGTTCCTGGAAACAATGGGTAGCCTATTTAGTGAAAGATTTGCAAAATCCTCTCATTTGATACCAAAACATACAACTTCCCTATATCACATGAGCAGCCCCTAATATTGTACAACTGCAACAAATGCTTTGTTAGAGAAGTTAAAAACTCATCTATCATTCTTTTAAAAATTTAGCTATGATTACATCAAAAGAGGTGAAATTGAAGTAGGTACACAGGTGTTCAAGGGAATTGGAGGCTGAGTAAGAAAAAAGACAAGAGGTTTGCATGAAAGGGGAAGTCTCTTATAGCAAGAGACTGTCCAGAGGCCCACAGTGTCAGGGCCACCATTCAGAAGGGGAGGAGGAAAATGGAGCTGGATCAAAAAGAAGGTTAAATGAGTAGGTAATGAATGTCACTGAGCGTCAGAGTAGGCAGACTCCAAGCTGCAGAGCTCCAAAGGGGCAGTATGCTTGGGATCTCTGTGACCTGGGGTTTTCTTGTCCATTGTAAGCACATGATGGGGACTCTGTGTGTGTGCGTGTACGTGTATGTGTACGTGTGTGTGTGTGTGTGTGTGTGTGTGTTTGTAGAGGGAGGTTTGGCAGGAAATGCTGGGAGCCATTAGCCAAGTAGGTATGACAATTTCCTTGCCAGCGTACCCCATGTTGCTGACATGTTGCAGTGACATTGAATGTAGTGACCTTGCTCAAGGACCAAGGCAGATTAGGGTGTTCCGGTTTTAAGATAATCGTGTTTAGGGCGTTCCCAGTTTAGGTTCCAGATTTAAGGTTTAAGATTATTCCTGCTGGGAATAGGGCGTATCCTGCTGCCTGAGTTCCCCTTGAGTTCTCACGGGATTTAGACAGTATATTTTGGAGATAGAAGCCCAGTGGAGGTGAATTTGGGCAGAGAACGTGGATTTCCCCAGAACGTGATTGTAGACGGCTGGTGTGAGTTCGGGAATAAAGAGTTGCTGTTTGAATCTACAAGCTGTGTGGTGGCTCGTGATTGTGTGCCCAGCCAGACTGCGGCAAGGAAATGCAAAGCAGGCAGGCCTAAATGGCTTCTTTGGATTATTTTTAAATAATTAGATTTGTAAAAATTTGAGTTTGGTGCTGGCAGCTCTTTGACCTAATGGAGCTAAGCTGGAAGGAAGGAAGGAAGGAAGGAAGGGAGGAAGGAAGGAAAGAAGGAAGGAAGGAAGACAAAGAGAGACAGGACATGGTAGCACATGAGTCTCAGGATTACATATTCTAATACAAGAATGAAGAACATCAAGCATTCAGTGGGATCTGAGAAGCTAGCCTAATGATTAGAGATTAAAAGTTCCCTGGTAAAGGTCCTCAGCATCTCCCAGGAACCAGCATCTATCTACTGAAGAGCAAATTCCTTTATGATTTCTAAAGTCCTTCCCCATTTCTTCTTACGTCAATCTCACAAGTACAGTTTTTTCCAATAAAAACAAATCAATTTCTTATCAGTTTAAAGCACCATATTTTCTTTTGTCTTCCTCAAAATATTATAAGCATTTCTGTAAATGTAATGCAAATTTATATGTGCAAGCATCATATCACATTTAAAAGTTACAAGTGTAAGCATTATGTATGTCACTTTTGAAACAAAACTACATATGTCCCTATATACAATGTAGTGACATCCTGATAGACCCATCACAAGTTGAAAATATCATAAGTCAAAAAATTCATTTAATATATGTAACCTACCAAACATTATAGCTTAGCAATACCACACGCTGTAGAGTGTCAGTTGTATATCCTCCTGATGACATGGCTGACGGTAGCTGCAACTCTATGCCACTGCTTTCCAGTACTGAGAGACATACTGCATGGTGCTAGCTCAGGAAAGATCAAAATTCAAAAGTCAAAGTGTAGTTTCCCCTGAATGCATATGGCTTTTGCGCCATCGTAGTTGAAAACTTACAAATCAAACCACTGTAGGGTAGAGACTATCTGTAGAATATTTTGTTTGGATTTAAATTATACTATGTGCCAGGCTACATTATGGCAGATGTTGGGGATAAGGCTTGAGAAAAAAAAAGACATAGCTTCTGTGCTCAGTGATCCTATATTAATGCTTAAGTACGTAACTAGACTGTTTTTCTATACAGCTTTGACAGATAAATAGTGTAGCTCCAATCCATTTTGAGAATGAATTAGTTGAACCTACATATGCTAGTTATTGCAAGAAAGAGTCTAAGTGGAAATATTTTTCTCCATTATTTTAGGTTTTTTTTCCAGAATTTCAAGTCTCTGGAGGGAAGTCAAAATGGTCCTAGTTATTTTTATGTAGATGAATTGATTACCAGAAAAAAAATGAAATAAGAAAAATTTAAAAAATAGATATTTAACTATTTTCTGCAAGGAAAGAATGCTGCAAACTTATTCATTATTACGTAGTCCACATGTACTGAAAGTAGATTCACCCCGTAAGTCAGAGAATGACAGAGAAAAGATACCTATTTTCCAGTATAAACTCATGTAAGAATTCACATTTATTTAGACCCTGTGAGTCAAAGACCTTTCAGATTTCTATTGCTTCAGGAGCATGAGGTTGAGGAGATTCTGGTTGCATGTTATCAGATCTATTCAGTGCCAAAGATCTATTTACTGAGTATGAGGTGCTTTAGAAGTTGGGGAGAAGGCTGGGGCATCTTCCTAGGGCAGGCAATTGTTGCCTACACTACTGAAGCCTCATCAAAGTAGTATCTGTAGTACATGGGACATATTAGTTTCCAAGAGCTGCCATTACAAAGTATCATGGAATGGGTGCCTTAAACAACAGAAATCCATTGTCTCATAGTTCTGCTGGCTAGAAATATGAGCTCAAAATGTCAGTAGTATTAGTTTCTTCTGAGGTCTCAATGGTCCTCATCTGCTCTCTTCATAATGGTCTATCCACTCTATTGATATATACCCTGATCTCTTCTTTACACAAAGATAACAGTCATATTGAATCAAGATCTTTACTGTAATTATATCTCTAAAGGCCCTATCTCTAAATACAGTCACATTCTCAAGTACTGGATATTAGAACTTTAAAAATTGGATTTGCAAGAGAGGCAAGACAACCTAACTCAGTCTCTAACAGGACATGGTGACTGCATCTTTTACTCTACTAATACTACTTTTGTCTACAGAGAACATCCTTCAATGTTCCTAAGAAGAGACAACTTGGCAAACACATCTTAATTTTGATCATAATCATTTATTTTTTTTACTCACATACCACTGTTACATGAGGGGGAAGATGGCCTTAATAGTACTAAGTCATGGTTAGGTGATGCTATGACTCAATGTCTAAATATTTATGCTCCCCTATCACATAACTTATAGTTTGAAGTCCTGATCCTCAATATGATTATATATGGAATGAGACTGTTAGAATGTAACTGAGTTTAGATAAGGTTCTGGTAGTGCAGCCAATGAAGAAATGTTTCTTTAAAGGGGGATAAAGACCAGATCTTTCTCTATATTTATCATGCAAAGATGCTGCAGTTTACAAACTAGGAAGGAGATACTCAGTGGGAACTAAATCAGCTTGTTTCTTGATCTTGGACTTTCTAGTTTCCAGAATTGTGAGAAGTACATTTCTGTTGTTTCAGCCACCCATCCCAAAGCATTTATTATAATGGTCTAAGCAAACTGAGAGCATATTTGTATTTACAAAAACAATAAACCTGTTTTGAATAAGATTGTTCCATTCTTCTTACATAACTGGCACCTCTCTTTCTGTGCTCAAATTCTATATTTTCTAAAGCTA
This sequence comes from Marmota monax, assembly GCF_021218885.2. NCBI lineage: Eukaryota > Metazoa > Chordata > Mammalia > Rodentia > Sciuridae > Marmota > Marmota monax. The sequence goes on from NW_026695005.1 coordinate 2,589,255, forward strand.
AAGAATGCAATTCTTCAAAAGAGCCAAGTTCATAATTGTAGGGTGATATTTTGTGGCTATTTGTTCTGTGATCCAGTTAACAACTACTCTCACAGAGAAATGAAAATCACATAGTCTCTGTTGGACAAACTCCCTGTGTGTGCAGTTGAAGAGATTAGTTTGCATGTTCTTGGCAGAGAACAGCAGCACGAAAGCATAAGCAGAGAGAGGAGATGCCTTACAAAAAACTGACATATTTGGGATGAGTGAAGTTTAAGGATGGTATAGTCTTGTGGCAGGGGTGAGATGGAAGGAAGGTAAAGTAAATCACAAAGGACCTGGAGCATAGAACAGAAGCATTTCAAATCTATTCTGAAGGCTTTTTGCTCTATAATTGTTTTCTAAATGTAAATTTATTTGTATTCCTTCATAAAAATCATTTCACAGAGAATCAGCCTCTTGGGAATTACAGAGAGTAAAAGAAGTCACACGCACTCTGTGTCATCATAATATCATAAAAGTTTCAAGTTCTTGAAAACATATTTTGTAGGTATTCTGAATATATGGTGATTACAATGAATATCAAAAAATTACTGAACAGTGTAACATGTACTCTAGGAGGATTTGGGTTAAATGACTGAATGTTTCCAAGAAAAAAGAGTACATTAAAAAGGATAAGATACTCAAGATATGTTTTGGAATTCTTAGTTTCAAAGTTCAAGTTAAGATGTAATTAATTGAAGGAAACTGTTAAGTGTTATGATAATTTTTAAATAAAGACATTCTCTGAACCAGTTTGGAAGCTTCTGTCATACCCTGTAATAAAAGATAAATTCAGATTCAGACACTGAGTCAAACTATGGCAGTTGTATCTATGTCCTGAAGATATTTATGATACTATGTTAGTCCTTGTGAGTGTGATAGTGTTGAGTTTGGGCCTTCATTTGGAATTAACTAGGAGATTTTTCAAGAAATAACTCTATTCCACAACAGACCTAAAATGTTGAGACTGTTCCGTGTTTGCATCCTCATCCATTGGCTTCATCCTCACTTCATTTATTTCAACAGAATGCTGACATTTGTCTAATATTATTTCTAGGTTATTCCTTCCAGGCTTTTGACCTTTATCCTCCAATCTGAAGTGTCCTTTTTATAGGTCGTCCCTTTATATAATGGAAAATTTCTCTTCAATAGAATACTCCCTTCCCCACATGCGCTTCATGAAAACAGTGGAACTTGAATATACCCTGTGAACTTATCCAGTTACTGCTTCATTTGTCTTCTATGTTTTAATGAGAAAGTATTGTCCAATAAAAAATTTTATTAAATATTAAAGAAAGTTTATTTTGACACTTGTTAACACAAAAAGAAAAATTTTATATAGCACTGATAAAATAGAATCAAGACTATCACAATACGGGAGAGAGACTGGACTCAACTCCAAGAGGTGGAGATTTCTAGTTGATGAGCAGAATGAGGGAATCAGGAAATGAAAAATTACTAAGTGGCAACGTCAAGGGTGGAGGGATTTTTCTTAAACTGATTTATCAGGAATTTTGCTAAAGGAGATCAGAGTGATCAAATATTCAGGATGGGTAGATTCTCACTAACTGATTTCACAGGATTCTTATGATCTTGAACCAGCCTGACTGAAGACAAAATTCAATTAAAAAGTGGGCTTAAGGACTGGGGTCGCAGCTCAGGGGTGGAGTGCTTGACTCCCATGCATGAGGCACTGGGTTCCAGCCTCAGCGCCACGTAAAAAATTAATTAATTAATTAATTAAATAAAGACATTGTGTCCATCTACAACTACAAAAAAAAAATTTTTAAAAATGTGGGCTTAAGGGAAATTGGTTAAAGGTTCTTCAAAGACAGAGTCTTGTTCAGTAATCTGCAATATTTCTTTCTATAGAAAATATGTCATTTCATATTTATAATATTTTAATCCATAAGCTAATCAAAAAGGGATTTTTTTAGCTAAATTATGGAAACTGCTCTCCAACTCATGCAAAATGAAATTAAGACTAACAAATAGGTGCTATTTTATTCAGGTTTCTGGTGACAACTTCCGTAATCAGCCTTTACATATTTATCATTTGGTATTAGTTTCCCACATATTCCACATATTTCCATACACTTGGCCAAAATGTGTGTGAAATTGTTTATGACTTAAAAAAAAACTATGCTCACTCTTACATTCTTCTTGGATTTTTTTCTTTTCCCCATTTAAACATTCTTTAACTCTCTGTCCAGATTCTCTGACACATACATATAAATCTGAGCTACTCAGATCTATCAGAAATTCACTGCTGATCCTTTTCATCTTCAACTAATGCCATATACACAGCAATATATCTTTGTTTGAGGAGAGGATTTGGCCTTAAATACAATAAGGTAAGGGATTACTTTGGCATCCCATCTCCATCCATCTTGCTATTTTACATTCCTTTCTTATTCCTCTCTTGAAACATGTGAATAGTATTTTATGCATACTGTATTTGTCTTTTTTCTCCAGGATTTTTCTCCTAGAAAAGCCTATTTTGCATAATTATAAGAAAAACAATCTTGTTTTATTTAACCAAAGGATATGCTTTTAAAAATCAGAAAGAAAAATGATTCTAAACTATCTTCATATTTTTTATTTATTACCCTAAAGTTCAACAAGTAATCTGCAATTTTCTGACCCTCTCTGATGTCCCACTGGGTCTACTGAATCTTGACCTCTAATAGTCTTGTCAACCTGTGTAGCAGAACTTTTGTAAACATGTTCTAAATCGATGTTGAATAATGTCAGAGGCTACAATTTGGATGGCCTTCTTCTCCTATCATACAATGCCACTGTTAATGCACATGCATCTGTGGCCACTGTTAATGCACCTTTATCACTGTGCTGGTCATTTCATCTAAAAGTGTATGTCCTTTAAAAAGACTTTTAGATAAAGATATTTCTGGTTGTTGTTTTTTTAACTCTTTAAGAGCTTTGAATGTATTGCTCAATTCTCTGTCTCCTAATGCCTGTGTTTCATATCTTGTTGCCAGACATTCACCCACATGTTTTCTCCTTCAGTTGCTGAAATGAGAACTTCCTTACACAGCCAAATGCCATGGAAAAGGTTGTGTTCCACTCCTGCATACATCAGCACAGGGATTATATACTGGTACAATCATCCCAATAAAACCGCAATCATACTAAATAAAAACCTCTAAGTTCTTATTAAAGCACAATCTAGAAGGGAAAAGAATATAAAGTGATAACTAGGGTTAAAAACTATATGAAGTTTGGAACATGCAGAGTTAAGCCAAGTACTAAAGTTAGCTCTCACCTTAAGGAGTTTTAGAATGGGGGATACACCTGTCCGCTCTGTGCTCTTTGTCAGGACTGGATATTTGGTTGGGATCCCAACATTTGGTGCTGACTATCTCTGTCCCTGGTCCTGAAGTCTCAGGTCTACAGTTCTCTGGCCTCAACCCCAGATTCTTCCACCCCTTCATCTCAGTACTTCTGGGTATCATTCAAGTAACCAAAAAGTCTCATCTTGCTCCTCCATACCATCTGATGGGGTGCAGGAGTCTGAGAAGGTGCTCTTGGGCCAAATACTTTGCTTAGAAATTGCTGGTCTGTTACTCCTGTGTCATTTTGAACTCAGTACTGTGACAAACATGAGAATATCCTTAGAAGCCAAGAAAGGCAGGAAGAAAATAAGAAGGTAGGGAAGTATGGAGAGAGGAAGAGAGGAGGGAAGGGGGAAATAGAGGAGAGGAGGGGAGGGAAGGAGAGAGCGGGGAAGGGAAACTTGATCACAATTATTTTAGATTCCCCCAAAGAAGGACCCTATTGGATCCTTCCAGCCCCCTGAACCTCAAAATGTTCTTTCTTGCCCTCCTTCATTTTTATGTTCTCCACCTTGCTCTTATCTTCATTCATTCTCTTAAATACACCTCAGTCTCCTCTTAAGTTTTCCTCTATTAGCTACTCTGAAATTTCCGTTTTCTCTTATTGCATGGAGGCAACACTGTGAGTAAAGTCATCATTAACTAATTTAAAAAATCTCCATTGAGTCTGGCATTGTGTCACACACTTATAATCCCAGTGACTTGGGAGGCTGAGGCAAGAGTATTGCAAGAGCAAGTCCATCCTATGCAACTTAGTGAGAGCCTATCTTAAAAAACAAAAAGAAAAAAAACAAAAATTCCAAAACTCTGAGCTAAATACATCTCTTTTTTTCAATTGAAAAATAAATAATGAAAGGGATGGGGATGTAGCTCATGGGGAAATAATCCCTGGGTTTGATCCCCAGTACGGGAAAAGAAAACCTACATCAAGCTCCTAACATAAATCAGGATTTTACTAGACCCTATGTAATGAGTGATAAATAAAAAAGATGAGAACCCTGCTTTGATATAGCTTATTTTCTAGAGGGTGGAGAAAGATTATGTACAATTTTAAAATAATATAAATAGAGAATATATCATGATCATTAAATTATATGCACAGATTTAAACCAGGAATAATACATTCAGAGTAACTGTGTGATCACATTATATTTTGAAGTTAGGAAAGATTTCCTTTGGTGGAGACATTAATCTGAGATTTTAACCACAAGAAAGAGCTAACCATGTGATGATAATGGTGAAGAACATTCCAGGTAGTGAGTACAGTCTGTGATTTACTTCGAGAAATTTAAGAGACTGAATTAAGTCAGTCTTAATCTACTGAAGTATAATCTACTCAGTGGAAAAGTCTATAGAATATTTCATAGAAATCAGAGTATAAGAGACTTTGTAAACTAGCAAAATGTCCTTAGAACTTTATTGCCATAGACACTTCAAAATATCATTCCCATTGATCACTAGGAAATGATTCCTAAATCTTCTGGTCTTAAAACTTTTTAGGTTTATGAAAATTTTGAGTGACCACAAGGAACTCTTGTTTACATACTTTATATTTGTTGATATTTACTGTACTAGAAGTTAAGAAGAAAATGTGCTAATTTACTAATTCTATTAAAAACAATAAATCCATTACATGTTAACAAACCAATATATTTTTGTGGGAAGTAACCATAATTTTTAACAGGAAAAAAAAAGAATGAAAAGAATTGGAATTGTTTTTACATCATTACAAATCTCTTTAATGTCTATCTTACAGGATATGTTTTTATACATGCTTCTTTACTAATTCTACAGCAATATACTTTTGGATTGAAACATATGGAAAGAATCTGGCTAGATAGATAGATAGATGAATAAATAGAATTTTTAAAGGGAGGAATATTTTAATAGCTCTTTAAAATAATTTTGGGTCTTCTTCCCTTACTAATCCTAAATTTGGTAGTGCTGATGTCTTAAAAGATAACTGCAATTTGTGGAATTTGAAACCATTACGAAACTCATCAAACTGTTATTATAAAAAATTTTTTCTATCTTACAGTTTGAAAGATATTTTACCCATTTTTAATTTTATAACACATACATTGTTCCTTACAAAGATAATCTGTTGCATGAAGTATGTGGTTTTCCTCATATTAATATATTTCATTACACAATTTTTTACCAGTCATATTTAATAGTGTTACCATTGCCCTCATCAGATAAGCACTTACGTATTAGGGATTTGTTAATCTCATGGTTGTGGATTCACTTTTTTTTTCAGACTAAACTTTGAGTTTTTCTCTTCAGTGCTTAAATTATATCACTAGACAAAACTGTCAGTGATCCTCCTTGAATTGACAGTCTTGATTCATTCATAATAGAGAAAAAAACTCCATCTCAATAACTAATTTTTCTGTCATTCTCTCAAGTAAAAATTATTTTCTATAAATAAAAATCAGCTAATTTGCCACACAACACAAATATTTAACAATTATTCATCCTCACCACAACCATCCTGCCTTCTCATGCAGCAACAGTGCATCATGGATATTACCCATTTGGTCATATTGGATATGTAGAAGAAATGCGTTTACAAATTGACATTTAAAAATTTTAGTTTTTCTTTTTTTTTTAGTCTATCAACATTCTTAGGTTAAACTTGCCTCTTTTTAACTGTGAGTGTGCAGTGGTGACAGGTATAATGACAGGTAGTGCAGTTTTGTGTCACTGCTTTCATTTGTGCTAAGACATGAGCTATTTACACATCATTGATTTTGCATCATCTGTGCAAATTCCAAACTGAAAGAGGCAAGAAATATGTTAGTATCATTTTAAAAATAGTTTTGAACTTAAAGACTCTCTAAGTCTAAAAGGCTCAGGGGACTTCCCTTGCCAAAGTCTTTGGACCTTACTTTAAAGGTCACAAGATTAACTAATAATTGGAGAAGAAGATAAGAATTGAAGAAGTTGGGTAGCATTTTGTACTTTCATGGCAAAGAAATATGGGGTTTGGGGTCAGTGTGGATTAGTGGAACTATAAAGAAGTTGATAGTTCCAGACGTGTTTTAGAACACAGTCAACTGAATTTGCTATTGAATCTGTTGAAAGGAATGAATGAAATAAAGAGAGGAATCAAAGATAATGTCAGGATTTTGTTTTCAGTAAGAAAACTCTAGTGACACTTACTGAGATGAAGATCAATGGAAGAGACAGATTTGGTTTGAGAAGATGGAAATGGTAACTGTGGGAGTTCCCAAGAACTTAAAACCTTGGCTTTTCTCTCTGCGTCTAAAAATGTGTATTATGTATGAAAATGAACAAAGCCTTTCTTGTTCTACAGAGTTTCACCTGTTCTTTTTAACTTTCCTGTTTGCCTAATTGTAACTGAAATAACCAAATAAATAAAACTCACCCTAACATCCTACCTTCCCCCACCAGGATAGATGGATGGATGGATGGAAGGAAGGGAGGGAGGGAGGGAGGAAGGAAAAGAAGAAAACTTACTGAGAATGTGACATAAGGGGACAGTCTTCAAAGAACACTTATTTCTGATACCAATTGCAAGGTCAGGGGTTCCCAACCCCATGTTCACTTCTGACACCAATTTTAAGTTTAATTCTCAAGGTACATATCAAGAGTGATAATCCACTAGAAGGACTTACAGAACTTTCTGAAAGCTGTTATACTCACAGTCATGGTTTATTACTCTGAAGGGATATAGACTAAAACCAAATACATGGGCCATGGCCCAAGAAAGATCCAAGCTCAAGTTTCCAGTTATTCTTACCCTGTGGAGTCATGGGCAGCACTAATTTTTCCAGCAGTGATATATGACAGTATGGATGGAGTGGTGCTCAGGGAATTTACCTGAGCATAGTGTCCAGAGTCTTTATTGGTGATTGGTCATGTAGACATGATGGGTTGGTTAATCTCAGTCTCTTGGCTCTCCAGAGGTTGAGCTGACACTGTATGACTCAAATTTTCACCACAGATCATATATTTGAACTGCCTATTATGACCCCAAATCCCCAGGTGAATAAAGGCACTTATGAGGTAAGACATCCTAAGGGCTTGGAGATCACCTCCTCTGATCCAAATATACAGATCCTATCTCCCATTGGGAAAGGTGAAATTCTTGACTATATTGACAAATATTTCTTTCTTTGAAGTAGTTTCTCCTACCCTCTTCACCTTTTTTCTTGACTTAGGTTTAGTGTCTAAATGACCAAAAAAAAAAAAAAAAAAAAAAGACACGACTTCTGGATGCTGCCTCATCCCCTCCAAAAAAATTGAATAAGTAACTTAGAAAGAAAATACATATTTCAAAATATGTTCACCATTCACAAAGAGTTTTTTTTTTAGTACCTGGCTAAGAATTTTTAGAATTTTAATTCTCACAACAGTCTTATAAAATGAGTAGTATGAAATGAGTAGTATCTGTGTCCTAATTTTAGAGGTAAGGAACTGAGGCTCACAAAGCTTAAGCAATGTGGCAAGAATCATACTCAGAATAGTCTGTGGTGAGCCAAGTTTCAAATCAAAGCATCTAGACAGGCTTCTTCAGACTACTAAGCTATTCATCCCAATGAATAAGAGGTATGAATTTATCTCATAAATACTACTATTATAATCATTCTCACTCCCTTCTCTTACACTAAATTTTATGATTCATTAGGATAAAATTTACTCTTAAAGATTTTTGTTTCAATTAATTCCAAGCACTTGTTTTTTGTTTTTGTTTCTTCATTTGTTTTTTTTTTTAAAGGTCTGTTCCTATTTTATGGCATTGTCTTCAATAGTTTGCACAGCTATACGAGTTTTCTTCCCACAAAAATAAGAGGCTACACACCATTACTCCTCCCTTAAGTGAAAAGCCTAAAGTACTCTTAATTCCTATCCTGCTTGCATAGAATGCCCTACCCAATTTCCCATTATAGTCAACTTGTATCGATATTTGCAATATATCTTTGGTTATTTCTTTGGCAGCAATAGGTTCACTCCCAAAGTGAAAAGCAACTCTGAGGTAGTTATTCCGATTTCCTTATGTCACAGTATTGAATCACCATATTCCTTATCCAAATATGTCTGGATCTTTCACTGAAATCATGACAATGATCACGGGATTCATTGACACCATTCTCCCACCCTTGCCCTCCCCAGTTGCTGTTCAGTGAGTCATCACTGAACATTAACCTTCAGAGACAAAACTCTGTGACAAGCTTGTAATAGTCACACTCCTATTTTTTTTTTCCTGATAGAACTTCCAAAACAAAACCCTCCTTTCAGTGGACCTAAGTGGTCTAGGCCTTCTTGTATCCAGCACTCTCAAACACAGTGCAACACAACAGGTTCCACTCTAGGTGAGGTAAAAAGTGGAAAGGACAATTGGGCAGTAAAAATCTTCATCATTAGTTTCCTTCAAAAGGGCTCCAAAATGATCCAGCCGGGCACCTCCCTAACTCCTGCTCAATTGTATTCTCCTCCTGGCCCTTTCCCTGTTTTCCATTGTTTATTTGTTTTCCTCTTATCATTCCCACTCTGTCATTGCCACATTTCTCCATTATATCTCATGGAGGATCAGACTTATTTGCTTTTAACCCTCTCTAGTGTCCAAGAAGAGGTGTCTAAGAAGTTCCCCATGTGCTAGGTGCCACTGGAGGGGTAACTGGAGTTCAGAATGTGGGTATTTGGGTTGTGATGATTCCACCTTGATGTTGCTACTTGTATTTCTTCACCTGTTTGCACATGTCTTGTAAAACCAATCATTATTATCTATCATTGAATCCACTTATTCACTTATTTGAATTCATGTAACATCTTATTTAATTGGTCTTTTTTTTTAAATAAGTGCTACTTAGATACTTGGGAAAAATAATTTATAAGTTTTAACATTTATATAAATTATTATTTCCATTTACAAAGGTTTTAAAGATGCAAAAGAGATCAAATTATCTCCTCAAGTTAACTGAGCCAGAAAATGATAGATGGCCCTTCCAAAAAAAAAAAAAAAATCCCTCTTTCAGAGAACCACATTTCTTCTAAGCTGAAATATAACAATTGTTCCAGTTTTAAAATACACTAAGAATTTTACTCATAAGAATCAAACCATTAAAGCAAGATTTTTTTATAAAAATTTAAGTGAAAAGGATGCTATAGTTGGCAAAATTGTTATTTCAACTCTACCATGATCTTCAATTCATATAAACTTCCTAAAAATTATTTTTGCTCTGAAACTTCTTGATGAGACAAATATAGGTTTTTCTCTGGTGACAAATAAAATGATGTTATGTTAGTTCTTCATCACAATCATATCATCATAAAAGTGTTGGCACAATTAAGGACTTTAGTAGAAGTAAACTTAGAATGAATATTCATGTGATTTTCAATAAATTGCTGAACATTTCCTACGAGTAGTAGATGCAATTCATAGGTAAATTCATTCAAAACATGCAATTTAAACTTTCAGTACTTCAACTTACACTGCAGTTGAAATGGAATATTCAAGTTAATCTTTCTTAACATTATAAATAGAATCACTTACATCAACAAGCAGTTTCTATATTAATTCTGGCAACACCAACTTCCCCTTCATTTAAATGTAATAATATTGAAGAGTTATTTCAGTGCAGAACTTTTAACAGGATGATAATAATGTCTTGTGAAAACAAATTTAAAATTAAATATCAAAATTTCATTCTGAATATCAATTTTTGAGTGATTCTAGATATCACTTTAGATTCCCTGATCTTTCCCCATAAGATGCATTAAGGTCATAAATGAGACTTCCTTTTCATGTCAATCAGAAAGGGTAAAGATACATTGTGGTAACAAGTAACTCCCAAATCTCAGTGACTAAAGTCTAAAATGCTGTAGTTGTACCTTGGACTGCATGTCTAGTGAGAGTGATGATATGGTGTGATCTCATCACCGTCAGTTCAAGTCTCATTATCAAAAGAGCCACCTCCATTATAATTGTTCTTAACATCTTGGAATATGTGAACTGACCACTGATCATCCATTGTCCATTTTCCACAATGCAAAATGTTATACTTCCAATTTCTTTTTTGCTTTCCTTTTTCTTCCTCGTTGTTTCTATTCTCTCTTCCTACTTCTAATCCCATCCATCCATCATGCCTGATTTAGAACTTGTTGGGTTATTAATCATCTCACATTTTAGTTGTTTCCAATTGCTATCGAGAATAGAGGAATGCTATATTTCTAAATATGGAAAGATACAGCAAGTTCCAAAGTGTTGCACTGTTAATTAAATGCTCTGCCCTAGAATGAAATGTCATTTCTCTTCACAGCTCATTGGCCATAACTGTGAACATCCAACAATAGTGACCTAGGAAATACAACTCTGCTATATGCCTGGAATGCAGAATGCAGACAGAAATACATAGTGAATAGCACTATCAGCTAGTCACTCCGTTCAATTCATTTTCTTTTCTAAAGCTAAAAACACACATCCACTACACTCTCTAAAAGGACTATAACTCCAAAGTCTTATGATATTAAATCCCACATTTCAAAATCCCTAATCTCTAAGTCCTAGGCAAGACTCACTCCCTTGGTTCTAGCTATGACTTCCTCCAACTGTATCCAGGGATACATCAGAAAACTGGGTGTCCTTTACAAAAGTCAATCTAAACTAATTAAACAAAAATAAGGTAATCATAACAAGCATTCTCATCCACAAATGGGAAGAAAAGACAAAAAGGCAAGATATTATTTTTCCAAGCAATGCTGAAATCTCCTGGGCAAACACCATGAAAAGACCCGGTATTGGTTGTGGTCACTGTATCTCAATTAGGCTATGGTTCTGCCCCTTGGAAGAACTGGCCTTTGGCTTTTTAAATTCTTGGCTCTTAGATCTATCTTTGACACTGTCCATTTTCTGTTTCTGTTTTTGTAACTGAATACCACAGGCTGGGTAATTTATAAAGAACAGAGGTTTATTTAGCTCATAGTTCTGGAAGTTGAGAAATTAATAGCATGGTGAAGGCACCAGGACCTTCTTCTTGCTGCATCAAAACATGGCAGAGGGCAATACATGGCAAGACAGAGCAAGCATGCCAGAAAATCTCATTTTTATAACAAAATGCTTTCATAACTCATTAGTCAACTAATCCATGAAAATAGACTAATTCATTCATGAGGGCCAAGTCCTTATAGTACTGTCACTTCCCAAAGGTCCCACACCCAAATACCATTTGCCTATAAATGTGGAAATTAAGTTTCAAAACATAAAATTGAAATCATAGCAGCAATTAAAATTATCATCTCTCTTGTGTAATTTTGTTGTATCTGAAATGGTCATAAAGGAATCTTACTTCCTTGCGAGTTAATCATCTCTCTCAGCCTGGTTCATGTTTTCATAAAGTTTGTGACTCCAAAGTTAAGTTTGTTTGTTTTGTTACTTGGAATTGAACCTAGGGGCACTTAAACACTGAGCCACATCCCCAGCCCAATTTATTTTTTTTTATTTTGAGACAGGGTCTCATTAAATTGCTTAGGGCCTCACTAATTTGCTGAGGCTGGTTTTGAACTCGTGATCCTCCTGCCTCAGCCCCCCACAAGCCACTGGGATGAAAGGTGTGTGCCACCACATCCAGGTACAAATGTTTTTATCTTAGAAGCATTTTTTTTGTCAGTATAACTATTTTAAACAGATAGCGTTAAATCTATTTGATTGTGGCCAGTTCCCTGTGCCATGAACTATACCCAGAATTGATTTTAAAATAGATTTCTATCTTAATTTAACTATTTGTTTCTCAACTTATATTTGGTTATACTGTCAATCAAAAGTTAATGCCTAATATCATGTGAACATAACACAATGTAGAATATCCACTGTTTACCTTATGATTTTGTGACTGAGTGCGCACTACAACTCCCTGCCACTGTCCAGCATTAGAGAGTATTATACAGCAAATAGTTATACCAGAAAATTTTTAAAATTCAAAATACAGTTTCTATTGAATGTATATTGCTTGTGCACTATTATTAATTCAAGAAATTGTCAAGTAAAATGATCAGAAATCAAGGACTATCTACATAGGTACTTCAATATTCTCAGACTCAGTCAGAGAGGGTCATACTCCTCATATTCTTTGTCCTTTTTCCTGAGACATTGTGTCCATTCAAATGATTATATAGTCTCTCACCTTGATCCACGTGACAGCCATACCCTTGGTTACATTCATACTCTATGACTGATTTACATTGTTCAAAGATCTTCTCATTATATATTTTGGGGGTCTTGCAGTTGAGAACCAATCGCCTTTTCAGGGTTCTATAATCACTCACCTTTTTGGACTTTCCCCAGACTCATTCCTGTTTGCAAACGGGCCAATTGTTTTCTGAATCCATCTTTTTCTTATGCATCCCAAATTTAGCCAAAAGAAACCAAAACACATTACTGAATTTTACACCCCAAACATTTTTCTCTAAAGTTACAAGATGAAAAGATGAGTCATCTATATTGCAAATTGTCACTTTTGAACTTTTGACAGTTTTATGTTTATCCACTACATCATATAGATAAATATCTTTCTAGTTTTTAGTAACAGTTTCCCTACCACCTAAGTTAAAACCTTAATTTAAAATATGTCATTTTGAGAATTTCTATAGTAAGCAATCACATCATTTAATTGCGTTTACCCAGATAATTTTGATTAATTCAAATTCAACTGATTAGGGAACGGAATTATATCTCTTCAACTTTGCCAATAATGTACAGATATGGCTCTTTATTTTATACTACTCTGTATTGTACTTCACAGAAATTGTATATTTAAAAAAACTGCAGGTGTTTGGCAACCCTATGTTAAACAAGTAGAGCAACTCCATTTTTCCAACAGTCTGCTCACTTCAAAGGTCTGCGCCACATTTTGGTAATTCTTGCAATACTTAAAATTTTTCCATTGATATTATATCTGTGTTGGTGATCCATGATCAGATATCTCCAATGTTACTATTGTAATAATTTGGGGGGCATCACAAAACACACACATTAGACAGTGAACTTACTTAATAAATGTGTGTGTGTGTGCGTGCGTGTGTGTGTGTGTTAAGACTGCTCCACCAACCAGCTGCTCCTTCATCCCTCCCCTCTTCTTGGGTCTCTCATCTTCTTTATATACAGTAATAGAGAAATTAGGGCAATTGATATCCTTACAGTGACTTCTAAGTATTAAAGTGAAAGGAATTTGCACATTTCTCACTTTAAATCAAAGCTAGAATGATTAGACTCAGCATTGAAAGCATGTCAAAAGCTCAGATGAGCCCACACTAGGCCTCTGACACCCAAGACTTGGACAAGCTCTGAATGCAAAGGAAAAGTTCTTGGAAGACCAGTGAACACATGAGTTGTAAGAACACACAACAGTCTTATTGCTGACATGAAGAAAATTTTTGGAGTCTGAAGGGAAAATCAAACCAGCCACAACATTCTCCTAAATTAAAGCCCAATCCAGAGCAATGCCCTCCCTGGCTCTCTTCAGTTCTGTTAAAGTTGAAAGAGGTGAAGAAGCTGCAGAAGAAAAATCTGAAGTTGGCACGAATTGGTATAAGGGTTAGGAAAGAAGCTTCTCCATTACATAAAAGTACAAGGTGAAGCAGCAGGAGCTGATGCAGAAGCTGCAAGTTATCCAGGTCTCACTAAGCTAACTGGTGAATACACTAAATCAAAGATTCTTCAATGTAGATGAAACAGTTTTGTATTGAAAGAAGATTCCATTCAGTATTTTCAGAACTGAAGAGAAGGCAGTGCCTGGCTTGAAAGCCTCAAAGGCCAAGGTGACGCTCTCTTTAGGAAGGGGCCAATGCAGCCAATGGCTTTAAGTTGAAGCCAAAGTTCACTTCCCATCACAAAAATCTTAGGGCTCTGTAGAATTGCCCTAATCTGCTCTGTCTGTCCTCTAAACATAAAACAAGAAAGCTAGACGTGGACGTAGATCCCAAAGATATGAATCGCTGCAATCTCATGATATTACATTTATGGATAAAGGACTGCTTCTTACAGAGGAACAAAGAAAATGGGTTCTTGAGGTGGAATCTACTCCTGGAGAAGAAGCTGTGAAAGTTTTAGGAATGACAATGAAGGATTTAACATATTACATTAACTTGGTTGATAAAACAGCAGTACACTTTGAGAGGATTGACTCCAAGTTTTAAAGGAGTTCTATTGAGAGGAAAATGCTATCAAACAGCACGGCATGCCATCAGAGAGAATTTAATGAAAGGGTCTTCCGGTACACCAGACTTCCCGGCTATCTAACTTTAAGAAATTTTTATACTCACCCTAAACGTCAGCAATCACCAACTTCTACAGAAAGGGGTAAGACACTTTCTTAGCAAAAAGATTAGGACTCCATGAAGCCTTAGATGTTTGTTAGCATTTTTTTTAAAAAAGCAATAGTGTTTTAACAAAGGTAGGTGCAACGTTTTAGACATAATGCTACTGCACACTTGATAGATTATTATATGTACATAACTTTTATGTGTACTGGGAAACCCAAAATTCCATGTGCCTCATTTTATTGCAATATTCACTTAATCTTGATGATCTGCAACCAAATTCACAACATCTCTGCCGTACGCCTGTAATCTAACACAGAAATGATACACTGTCATCTTTACAGGTCTTGTCCACACTAAGGTGAGGGCACAATAGGGGAATGTAACCTAGGGGCAGGAATCTTAAGGAGGCATCTTGGATTTGCCTAGCATTGTGTTGTAAGAAGAAACTTGAGAGCTTCTTAGTTTCTTGCTCTGCCACTCAGTGTCTAGCACAGAATTGATCTCTGTTCATAGCCCTTTGGCTGAACCCATGAACTAGTCTCATAGGTCCACAAAAAATACAGAAGGCCATAAATTGCAATTCTACCGTATTTCGGAGACCATTCAGTCACCCATTTAATGACTCCCACATAGCCTTCAACTAGAAAAAAATGTGTAAAAATGATTTAACTACCCACTATTGTAAAGGAACCATATGTTTAGATATCTATAACACAGCTCCCAGACCAGTGATGTGAGAAGCAACATTTTAGATTTTTATTAATCAGCTATTATGTTGTTCTGGGTATAGAGCAAAGATGTTGATCATGGAGGAGAAGGAATATGGAGCTCTCTGAGGTTAAAGAACTTGCCTTTGGATATAGTTAGATATTGGCAGAAGAACTAACAAAATTTGTCTGTGGTTTTCTAATGCACAGAGCACTAGCACTGTGTATGTGGACTGTCAATAAATACTATAATGGAAATTTACAGAGTATTGGAAATTTAAAATAGAAATGTTTAATCTTGATAAGTAATGATCATCTAGTCATTTTTTCATTTATTATCACCCATGTTTCAGGATTAGGTTTGAAGTATAGATGAAACTATATCAAGACCCAAGCCAGTATTTTTATCATCGAACTTAATGATAACTGTGTAGGAGCCTCTTCTCAAGTTTCATACCTAATAGTAAGACAATGAAACAAGGACTTCTCATTACCTTAACATCTGTTCTTCCCATTCTTCTTAACAAGAAGCTTATTTGATCCTACAATGTAGCAGCTTGTCTATGTTCTACTTGGGAGAAGTAATTGAAAGCCTTGGTGTCCCAGCTTTAATAGCCAAATCTAATTCTGATACATCTCAACAACAATACCCCTGCCATCATTCTTGGAGACTCCAGTACACATGAAGATGGATTGCCCCAAATCCTGGCTTCTCGACTTCTTAGCCTCATGAACCTAAAGATCTGCACTTTCTACTTGACTTCACCCATCATCCACACCACTATCTTGATTTACAACATGGGTTTGTTTCTTGAGCTTTATTAACTTATTAAAATGTCACATTGCTTCCTTTCTGAACCTTAGTTTTAAATGATGCCCTCTGTTCTCACTGGGTCTACCACATGCAATTCCTTCTAGGTGGGTGCTTTGCCCTCAATACGTGCATGGCTAGTTCCTTCTCAGCTCAAAAATCACCTCCTAGGAGAGACATTCTCTGCCAATCTGATGTAAAGTGCTCCATTTCCCTGGTTACATTTCTTAACAATGTTTTTCATTATCTAAAATTATTTATATGTGTATTTACTTCCTATTTGTCTCCTATAAATTAAGGAAGATTCTTTTTCCTGTCTTACTATTTTCTACTGATATATGAGTAGGAAATAGTTCCTTATAACTAAATATTATAAATACCTATCCAACAAATGCATTATTATTATGGAATATACTAATGCATACACTAGCTTGGGACCTGCCCCCAAGGCCAGTGAAGGGGGACAGGAATACAGGCAGGACTGAGTCACAGCTGAGTGAAGATCTAAGAGGCAGACGTGTAGTTACTTCTAAAAAAGAAATGAAGTTAAAAAACCATGCAATGGCTTTCTTTCAAACTAAATGAAAATTGAAAAGGCAAGGCTGGAACTGATAAATCAGATGAGAGTGCCTGCACCAGAAAGAGTCAAAGAAAAAGGACTAGAAAAGGTAGGTGATGAAGGTCCTTACTTACAGCTACAGAAGGCGAGCTTTATGAATCCCATTACCTCTATATACTGGACTACAATGCAATGATTAAAAGTTATATAATACTATGTTTACTAACCTACAAAGCTGTCACTAATATATTGTTCATGAGAAATGTGTATAGAAATATGTAGAGTGTACTCTCCCATTTTAAATGCCAGAGAAAAAAGTAGAGGAGCATATCCCAATATTAAAACTTGATGAGCAAATCAGAGTGGTAAAAATATGGGCTATCTTTTGTCATACTTGAATTTTATATTTTGCTTTAGAATAAATATACCAACTATGAAATAAGAAGTAATCACAGTGCCGGACACAGGGGTTTCACACCTGTAATCCCAGTAGCTCAGGAGGCTGAGGCAGGAGGATAGCCAGTTCAAAGGTAGCCTCAGCAACTTAGCAAGGCCTAAGCAACTCAGTGAGACTCTCTAAATAAAATACAAAAAGGGTTAGGGAAGGGGCTGGAGTTGTGACTCCGTGGAAGAGCGCTTGCCTTGTATGGGTGAGGCACTGGGTTCGATTCTCATCACCTCATATAAATAAGTAAAATAAAGGTCAAACAACTAAAAAATATTTTTAAAAAGGGGGTTAGGGAAATATCTCAGTGGTTAAGTGCCCCCTGGGCTCAATCCCCAATACCAAAAATACAAAAAAAAATGTAATCACATACCAAGAATAACTAGTTTGGAATAAATTATTCAAAGGATCTATATGTATCATGGCATATGAAAAATACGCATTGAAACACACAAATGAGAAGAACAAATCAAGGTCATGAGTCATGGTGTCCATGGTGTCTGTAAGGTACATCTGTATAGAAAATATTGGGCATATGATCAGCCTGCAATATAAGAAAATGACTTGTTCATTTTGTACAGAAACCTAGAGATTTTCTAACATAATGACAACAAAAAACATTTTTCTAAAGGCACTCAGCACTTTCTCTGTAAGTGTTGAAGCTCAAAATAGGTTTAATAGATCATAATAATATTTGTTTTAGTACTTCATATGAACAGTCTAACGGAGAGTTAGTCTACTTACTAAGAAGTGTATTTCAGAGATATCCTAAAAATCTAATATAAACAATGCATTTACATTTTATATCAACTTCATACTATTATAGGATACTTTGAATCAGGATCATTAACAAGAAAGAGCATGATAACAAACCATTTGAAACTACATGGGGGGCCAGGGGGTGGGTGGCTTCCCAGCATGTGAATTGTGCCAAGAATCCAGTGGTAAGAAGTTACTAGATTGCCTCGATGTTCTGTTACTATCTTAAGATTCTATATCATTTTTGAACCAGTCCTGCATTTTTATTCAGTACTGGGTTCTACAAATTATATAGCTTGGTCCTACTTATTGTACTGCCATAACTTGTGACCCACATTGCTCTAGGAGGAAATGTGAATAGTCACACAATTAAACCCAAAAGATTAATTAACCTGAAGTCAAACATACAGGTATTAGAATAACATAGCCAAATGCCCATGTAGGTAGTGACTAAAGTTGATATTACTTTGCAGGATATTGAGAAATTTGGGTTTTTTAAATGTTACATAATTGATAAAATAAATATTATTCCCTAAGATTTATAAACAACAGGGTAGCAGATCTATGCTTGCATTTCTTATTAACTTCAAAGGTGATCTAAAGATGGGTTCAATAATTTCCTGATAGAACACTTATTTGATGGATTAAAGTTAGCCAAATCAGGAAATAAAATAGAATTTCTAGATACGGACAGATTATTTGAGTAGACTTTGTCCCTGTCAGGATTTGTGACCATTAAAACTAGCTATTACAGGCAGCTCTTGGATCTTGTAAGAGTTGTGAGAAGCAACTCTGCAATTTTACACGTATTCATTACAGATAGGCTTTACCCAAGTAGTGTGTGTGCTTATTTTTTACAAAGCCTTTGGAAAGGCAGACAGTGTAGCCTGACAATGGTAGTCTTAAAGGAGTTTTTTTTTTCCCCCAATATGAGAAGAAGGTGAGAGAGAAAAGATTTTGTTTTCCTAATAAAAACAGAGCTCAGCTTAGTAAATATGATACCCTCTCACAAATCCATAAAGAAATGAAAGTTTATGCAATTTTAAAATACCTCAGGAAATGTTCATGAATATCTTTTAATTCCAAGTCATTTAACTTGCATTTAAACATGCTAGCCTTGCAAAATCATATTGGTAATTTCATTGGTACAAATGAAATAGGACTGAATGGTATGGGACTTGGGGAAAAGAAAGAAAATTAAAATTATTGCCTTTAGGAAAATATACTTTTATAACTTAAGAAACCTTATATAAGCTTAAGTTTATCTACCAAAAAAAAAGTATGTTTTATTTTTTGGAAGAAGTTGAATTCAAGCAATTAGTGGAGAGACTAGTGTGGGACTCTTGATTCCTTTATTTATTAACTGACTTAGAGAAGGTGATGTAACCTCCCCCAGAAGCACCTTGCTCATCTGAAAACTGAGACTGATTATAGTGCCTTTCCTTCAATGTTGTTTGAAAATGAAACATGAGAACACATGCAAAATGATCGGCATGCTGCAGATGCACAACAGATGCTACTTTTCCTCCTTTATCTCTATTTTTATTTAATAAATTAATACACATTTGATCACATGTGTAAACATTTTCCTGTCAGCTTATTATCTTATTTATTCAACTAGGGTAAAAGAGAATCCATAGTACCTCTCTATCCCCTGCACTTCCTCCAGGATAAGCGAAATCTCAACTCAAGCTTTCCCCCAGGATCTGACTTACTCTTTTCTCAGCCTCCCTCTAGTCTATATCAGTGAAGGTGGAGGGAGCTTTTAGGAATTTCAGGTAATAAGAAGGAAAAAGGTACATCTTCTCAGTCTAATCTGGAAATGAAACAAGTATAAGGCAAATGTATCTAACCATAACTAACACCTTCTACTGCTTAGAATTTACTTCATAGTTATGACTTTGGGTGCCTTATTGTAACACAGGTAATTTTGTACTTTTAGTGGCAGGTTGAGAACATCTAAAGATTTGACCGGTGTAGAGCATGTGTCTACTTTTAATGAGATAAATACTTATAGAGCTTACTTTGATTTGTTTATATTCCCATGGGAAAACCATCTAATCCCCTCAGAAAAGTCCATTTATCCATTGAATGATCAGTCTCAAGATCTATCTCACTTAACAATAAAATGTGCATAAGAAATATACTCTATATAAAAAAAAGTCTTTTACTCTCAAAAAAAAGTCTTTTCTCTCCCTTTTCAACCACCCAGAAACTTCCTTCTCCTGCCCGCCCCAACTTGATTGGCCCCTGGTTAATAGGTAATGCCTTGTTCTGATAAAAGTATAATCCTGGGGTCAGGAGCCCTAGAAAAATATAGTGATGAAGGTGAATTTATAAATATAGAGTATATTTCTTTTGCACAGTTTATTGTTAAGTGAGATAGATCTTGAGACTGATCATTCAATGGATAAATGGACTTTTCTGAGGGGATTAGATGTTTTTCCCATGGGAATATAAACAAGTCAAAGTAAGCTCTATAAATATTTATCTCAGTAAAAGTAGACACATGCTCTGCACCAGTCAAATCTTTTAGATGTTCTCAACCTGCCACTAAAAGTACAAAATTACCTGTGTTACAATATGGCACCCAAAGTGATAACGTCTCTTGCAGAAATTACTGAGAAAGGCTGAATGAGTCAAGGACCAATCACAGTAGGAAAGAGTCATCAGCATGTGCAGTAGTCTTCCTCTAAGGATATAAACATGTAAACACCAGGGATATATTATAAAATTCTTTTCCATACGAAGTTTTAATTTACCCAATGATGACAAAGAAAAGATAAGTAGTAATATTGTTTTGTTTTGATTTTAACTGAGCAATTTAAGTGTGGCTGCTTTTCTTTGTCATCTTTGTCATCAGGACAGCACAAAGCAAAACATGAATTATATGCCATGGAAATGCTACAGCTTTTTTAAAAAATTGTATTTTTTAATTACATACAACATAATAACATTACAAATTTCACTTTTTGGTATATTGTTTTTATAACAGAGTTTGTTTGCATTACTTCATTTATGCTTTGTAGAGAGAAATGACCCCTGAACTTTGCTTATGTGGTTAAATGTCCTGAGATGCCTGAAAGAAGAGTCTTAAGT
The DNA here is from genome assembly GCF_021218885.2 of Marmota monax. NCBI lineage: Eukaryota > Metazoa > Chordata > Mammalia > Rodentia > Sciuridae > Marmota > Marmota monax. Next base: position 2,610,292 of record NW_026695005.1, read on the forward strand.
GGAAATTTCTCCTCATTCCTGAGGAAGCCACATTGAGGACAATGCTAAACTATCTGGGTCCTAATTATTTAGCAGCTCTTCCTTCTACCTATTAGCAATTTGCAGTGCCACTGCTAAGTTCACAGACTTAGATAGCAACTTTCTCATCCACAGTGTGGGATTTTAGGAGATGTGAGTTTTGTGGTCAAAGTCTAGTACTTATGGATTCAAATAACCAACCAATGGGGAGAAAATATGTACTTAGAATTAAAAAACACTATAAGAAATAGACAAAAACTGAATTACCTTCTTAAATAACTATAGTGTCTATCTCTCTATAGAGGCACATATAGCATACATATTAACATACACTCCAAGACACATATGTACACAACACACATGCACATGGACGTGAGATTATATTTTTTTTTCTCAGAAGTGAAGTATTTTAGGTACTACATTTAATGAATGTAAACGAACATATAATGGGTCTGGTACAACAATAACTGATATTCTAGTGAATGTGTCCACACTTATTCTGATTGATTTATGCATGAATTTCTCATTTGACTTATTTCCACTCACAGAAATTATTCAATGTGGTTAATGTTCATGCTAAAATTTGCTAAAGGGAAATGCAGAGTGTGATCTCTTTCTCTGTCAATGGATTTGCATTTAAGATTAGAAAATAATAAGCAGAATTTTTATGAAACGTTTAGAAAATGGACAATGCTATTAAAGGGACTGTCAACAGAAGTTCAAAATGCTAAATTAAAGTGCCTGGCTCACACTTGTTACATATTTCTAGTTCTTTGTTTGAAAATCATCTTCAAAGCAATAACTCCTTTATTATTAAATCTACACAATTATTCTCACATAATCAATATTAAATCCCCAAACTGAGAATAGACTACATAGAAATCATTAATTTATATTTTAGCTCTAATTTCTCTGGTATGTCTCCACTGTCTGAAGACTATAGCTAGAATGAACATTTTGCAACTCTTCCGTAATGCTTGGATCCAAAATAACATATGATTATAATAATAATTTAAAAGGTAGGTTGTCTGCCCTTTTCAGGTATTATGCACAACACAAGGCCCAAAATGTACACATTAATCAATAGAGGTAACAAATTTTGCATTTTAATCCATGACATCATGATTAAGACCAATAAACTTCATGATGTTCAAATTTTCCTCTATGCTTTGAAAAAGACTAGTTTACTTAGTCTTTAAACCCAATTAAAATATGTTAAAAAGTAAGTTTAGGTTTATAAAGATTATAATGCAGACTCCAATTCTTTTTGATTTTTGCTAAATCTAGATCTCCATGTATGGGCCAAATCTCATTTTTAAATCATGTTCAACCAAATATCTAAGTATATATAATTTTTCCAGTTAAAGATGATGTTTAAAACTTAAGAAAATGATCCAAAATGCAAATTGAAACATTTTACATTACATTTTATTGAAAACTCTTAAAGATCTTTCTTCAGAGAGAGCCTACATTTTGGGAGCAAATTTTTGCCACATGCACATCAGACAGAGCACTAATCTCCAGGATTTATAGAACTCAAAAAACTTAACAACAATAGAAACTAAACAACCAAATCAATAAATGGGCTAAGAAGCTTAACTGACACTTCTCAGAAGAATAGATACAATTGATCAACAAATATATGAAAAAATGTTCAACATCACTAATAATTAGAGAAATGCAAATCAAAAAACTACTCAAGATTTCATCTCACTCCAGTCAGAATGGCAGTTATCAAGAATACAAGCAACAATAAGTGTTGGCAAGGATGTGGGGGAAAGGTACACTTATACATTCTGATGGGACTGCAAATTGGTACAACCAATCTGGAAATCAGTATGGAGATTCCTTAGAAAACTTGGAATGGATCCACTATTTGACCCAGCTATACAACTCCTTAGTCTATACCCAAAGGACTTAAAAACAGCATACTACAGGGATACAGCCACATAGAGGTTTATAGCAGCACAATTCACAATTGATAAACTATGGAAGCAACCTAGGTGCCCTTCAATAGAGGAATTGATAAAGAAACTGTTGTACATATACACAATGGAATATTACTCAGCATTAAAAGAGAATAAAATTATGGCATTTGCAGGTAAATGAATGGAGTTGGAGAATATCATGCTAAGCGAAGTAAGCCTATCCCCAAAACCCAAAGGCCTAGTGTTCTCTCTGATAAGTGGATGCTGACCCATAATTGGGTAGGAGGGGCATGGGGAAAATGGAGGAACTTTGTGTAAACGGGAGGGAGGAAAGGGGAGGAGGCATGGGAGTATGAAAGATAGTGGAAAGAGATGAACATAGTTACCCTAGGTACATGTATGACTGCACATGTGGTGTGACTCTACATGGTGTACAACCAGAGAAATGAAAAGTTGTGCTCCATTTGTGCACAATGAATCAATCATTCTGCTATCATTTATAACTAACTAGAACAAATTTTTAAAAATTTAGAAAAAGATCTTTCTTCAGAATACAAGATAAACTGGAAGTATTACATGGTCTGTGAGATGTTCAATAATCTCTCCTCTTCCACTTCTCCATACTTATATCAAATCTCCACTCACCCTCCTCTCATTCCTCATACCAAAAACAACAGAATCCCAAGTCTTTGAAACACTAGGAACTTACCTAAATTTGGCTGCTGTCAGTCCTTACTACCCTAATTCCCAAGCCTGCCTTTGAATTCATCTGCAACCATAGAGAACAGCTTTTGTCATGTTGATAGGGCTCTACTCCTCTCCTTCCAGGCCTGAGAGCTAATTCCAGTCCCATGAGAATTTACCTGCCTATGGCAGGTGCAACTGAAGTTTATGGTAGAGGTTGCTTCAAGGACAAATGTCAACATATTGTGTGAGGGGATGAGAGGAGGTTGCTGTATAAATATCACTATTCAGCTTTCCATGGAAGAGTTCTACATGGTTTGTCATAAGGTCCCCAATAGGACTGAGTCCCAGTTGTCCAAAATAGAGACCCACTTATTCACACACACACACACACACACACACACACACACACACCATATTTGTTTTTCTTTCTTAATGTTTCCTTTGCAGCACCTTTTCCTTTGTGTTTACTGGGGTCAACTCTAAAGCAAAGTACCTGTATCAAAATCTCTGTTTTCTGGTTTGCTTATCTTAAAAGGAGAAGTAAGCACCATATTGAGCTGGAGAGTCTAAAAGCATTTGATTTATCCTAGGCAAGCCAAGGATGGGGGGAGCATGCAGAGGTATCTATACCTGTGATCAACCTTTGTGACATGGAATTACTAGAAGTTCCAAACTGCACACATCATATTATTTCAGGCCTTTGTGTCTTCTTTTATGCTGTTTTGTATCAGAGATGCCCTTTTCCAGCTTCTTCACTTGAATAACTTATCTTTAAGAAACAGCTCAGATCCACTGTTCCAGGATACCTTCCCCTAACTCTAAGCAACAAAGCTTCTCCCACAGCATCCAGCTCAAATTTCACATTATGACCCTTAACACATTATATTGACATAATCTATGTGAGATCCATTCTCCCAGACTACGTTATAAATTCTTTGAGAACAGGAAGCACAAATTCTTTGCCTTTGAGACTCTAGGATAACACAGTGCCTGGTATGCACCAGCCACTTACTATAATAAATGAGTTAATACTCTTTTTTCAAAAAAGCACTTATAAGATGTCAGGCAATGTTTTAAGTGCTTTACCTATATTAACTCATTCAATCCTCATGACAGCCAATTGCGGTAAGTACTATTGTTATCACCATTTAAAAAATGAAGAAACAAGTAGAATGAGGCTAAGTGACCCCAGTCACACAGTATAGTCACACAGTGAGGAACACAGGCAGACTAAAGCTAGAATCTATGCTTTTTATATCTGTTATTGCATTTCTTGAACTAAATATTACATGACAACATCTAACCAATTTAAAACCCATTTTGTTTATCATTTCAATATCTAATCTAGACTCAACTCTGCTTTATGCTTCTACATAGTTTTCAAAGGAAGATGCTAAAATTCTCAAATCACACAATACATTTTAAAGCACTGGTAATATTTTTATTGCAAACTTAAATTTATAAGCCAACGGTATAGATTTTCTGGTTTACAAAAAAAGTTACTCCAAAAATATACTTAATACACTATGAAAAAAAAGATGCCCTGCTTACGCATGAATGGTTTTTAGAAATTAATATCTTTTTGAGAAAATATTTAGCAATAATTTATGAAAGGTGCATGATAAATGTTTAATTCTCAATACATTGCTTAGCTATGTAAATAAACCAGAATAGTAGGCTCCTAATATACATGCTGTTAATGGCAGTAAACTTGGTAAATTTCAGAGAACAAGCCTCCAGTGGCGCTGCAAGCCACGTTTCACACTGTGTGCATCCTGTTTCCTGTCGACAGTGGCTATAATAGGCACATAAACTAAAATTTACGCACTATTTAATCTGTAAATGTTCCATGTCCTTAGCCTTTAGCTATGGAAATATGCCAGTGTCTTTCTATTACATAATTCCCCTTCTCCAGACTTGAGGAAAATTTAACCATTATGGAATTACAAATTGTTAACATTATTTCTGCACTGATAGGACAATAACAATCTTATATCCATAATGAATTATTTCAAAATGAACTCTTTCCTCAGTTATCTGATCAAAAAAGTCTACAGTACACATCTAAAATATATGCAAGTCAGAAAAAAGCAAATGCATCATCTATGCAAACTTGGAAGACTGATTATAAAATCTAAGGACTTCAGTTCAACCAACTGAGATATAAAGCTTCTAAAGGTACTCATGAATGAGAAAAGGTGGAGAGAATTATTTTATTAAACAAACCCCATAATTTGACCTTTATTTTTACTAAGTTAAATTTTCAATAATCTAATTTAACCCATTATTTTGGTTATAGGAGTACAATTCATATTCCATTATCCTATTCTAAGTAAATCTCAATATGTAAACAAGGATTTTTAAATAATAATTACTTAAAATTCTAACTTTCACTATTTTTTTCCAACAAAGGTTCTAGTAAATAGTAATTCTTCCCAAAAGTAGAAATCAGAAGATAAAAGGAAAATCAAATGAAAGGTTATGATAATCTACCAAATGCAATATTTACCCATTGACAATTGTGAGTTATGAATCTCATCAAATGCACTCTTTTTAAGAGGTGTTTTTCAATTATGTCTCCATAAATCACAGATGTTTCCCCAGCACAGAAAATTCAATGAAACACCGTACTTGAGGTTTCGGGTAGAGAGTTTAATATAAATGCTTAACCAACGTTCTTTACCTGTACACAGTTGGGTTTTTTTACAAGTGGACATACAGTTTCCAGAAGGCTTAAATCAGAAGCAAAATTTAATGTACATTTGACCCAAGAGTTTTAAAAAATTTATTCTGAGAACAGTGAGCTTCATTACTTTGTAGTATTAATGAACATGCTTTTATAATTCTGGAAATTAGTTTAAAATTGTATCTTTGATCCTAGACAACTGCTAGAGATGAGGATGAAAACAATAATTTATGTGCATATTTCTTCTTTAGAATCGTCAATACCTTTTACATGTAGATTTTAGGTTCTTGCTTCTTTTATTGAAGTATTAAAATGAGGTAATGTTATATCCTGAACAAAAATCGTTGTCATTATTCGTGGGGATTAAAAAGATAGATTTAAGAGACATTTTAATTATGAAATAGTTTAATATCTGGTTTATTATGGCTTTCTAGAGTTCAGAGTTATTATAAAAATCCTATGAACCTCAACATTTATGTGTACAAAGCCACAAATATCATTATTAATATGTAGTACTGATATTGTTCATTATTAATATATATGAATAGTATGTAGTATTGTACTGTGCATCAATATACTACATTGTCTGAAATATATATGTGTGTATGTGTATATATATGTATATATATATATATATATATGTGTGTGTGTGTGTGTGTGTTGTGTGTGTGTGTATGCATATATTGAGCGATACACATATTTATTTAAAAGCCTTAGTAAAATCACTGTAGTTTTTGTCATGGTCTATTTCTCAGCCAACAGATGTTGAAAGAATAACAATTGGCATGATATAAATATATATTGATATCCCCAAAATAAATTGTGTTCTGAACACTTGGAAAAAACCACTGTGGAAGGCTTTCCACTTATGGGAAAACTATTCATATCATCTGTTGCTCATTTGACTGAGACTCAGAGAATAACTTTTATTTTTATTTTATTTTATTTATTTATTTATTTTTTTTGAGAATAACTTTTAGATATCACTATATTAAAAAAGTGTTTTGTACCAGGAGTGAGGGACAAAGGAAATGAATGGATTTGGAGATCAAACCAAAGCACACTAACAAAGGAACAATAAAACACACATTTTTCTCTTCTTTCCACAATTACATTAGATTTTCATTATCAATTTGATTTCTAAAGTTTAGATATCACTCAGAGAGACCATAGCAGAACTCTGTATGAACACAAAAATACATGTGAACTCAAAAATCACTCTTACCATGGACAAGATATATTGCCATAGAACCAAACTCTCAACTACCAGGATGATTTAATTCTGTTACTCTGTTTTCTAAATTTTTCTTGTTATGAATGTATGTGTGATAGGAAGAATAATGACCCTTCAAAAATTTCCAGGCCCCAATCTCTAGAATTTATGAACATGTTATATTACATAGCAAAGAAGAATTTAGGCAAAAGATGCCATTGAGATTGCTCATCAAATGACCTTAAAATAGAGAGATTAACATGGATTATCCAGGTTGGACCCGTGCAATAACAGCTTTCATAAATATGGAAGAAAGAGGTAGAGAATTATGCCAGGGAAGAAAAACCCAGACATTGAAGGTTTGGGTCAGAGCCTATGAGCCAATGGATGTGAACAGCCTCTAACAACTAAAAAAGGCATAAAAAATAATAAAACCTCTCCCAAAGCCCTCAGAAAGGAACATGGCCATGTTTCTTTGATTTTATGCTGGTAAGACACATCTTGGAGTTCCATCTCCAAAATTATAAAAGAATTCATTCATATTGTTTTAAGTAAATTGGTTTGTGATAATTTGTTAGAGTAGTAATAGGAAACTAATTCAATGTGTCAATATATATGCACAGAATAGATATGCACAAGTTCACACAGAATAAATTCAAGTGTAATCACAATGCATTAGATCAGGCCCTCCTTGCATAATTGCTGTGTATAACTTTTTTGTCCAGCTAAATATGATGTAATGAAGAGAGAACATTGTAGCAGAAATCTGCATCAGGAGGATGGTGGTGAGTAAAAGCACTTTAACAGGAAGTATCACTTGGGGCATTTCAGGACTACCTGCCTCTGTGTTTCTCATGACAACACTGATTCTGCACAGAAGTACATAGAACAACTGATGAGAGGACATGATACATGGGCAAGTGTGAGAAATCCTGGGGCATTTTAGGACTCCCATTTAGGGGTGGGAGGGAGAAATCACGAAGGGGGAAGACTGAAGTTAGAAAGGAAATCATGAATTTTAAAATGGAAAAACTTAGAAGAGAGTGACGATGAACCAGAAATATTATTTATGTGCTTGAAACAAGCAGTGTCTCTTCAGTCTTCTTTCAAGAGGATATTATCCTCCGTACCAGGACAACCAAGCAAAAAAGAAAAAGTGTTAAGAGGAAACTGCAAAGTTTCACACTCATATTCCTTAAGTAATACTCAAAAATAGTTTTGGATATTTTCTTTTTTAAAAAAGGCTACAAAATAGGTAATTAAAATAAGATATGTCTAAGATAGAATAATATTGCCAATATTGAGAAGCAAACTAATAATAATCAAAATGCATGTGTGTGTGTGTGTGTGTGTGTGTCAATGTGAGAAGATCTTAAGAAATGCTTCAACTGAAAATATTGCTTATAAGTAGATTGCCAATGAAGACAGGAAATCCTTTTTTTTGTGTGTGTGCTGCTATAGCACAATGCCACAATTGGGCAATCTACAAATAATTTAAATTTATTTCTCACAGTTCCAGAGGTTGGGCATTCCAAGGTCAAGGCACCTTCACATGCTGTGTCTGAAGGTCCATTCCTCAGAGATGCCATCAATCCAGATGTTGTCACATGGTGGAAGCATTGGAAAGGCAAAAAGGGGTCTGAACTAGTCCCTGGCCTTTTATAAGGTGTTAATGCATTCATGAAGGTGGGCCCTTCATAACTGATCATCTTCTAAAAGGCCCAACTTTTAATACCACCACAATGAGAATTAAGCTTTAATATTGAATTCTCAGGCAGATTTAGAACTATAGAAGCCTTAAAAATTAATTTCTCCATATCATGAAAAAGCCTGATGAACTCTCCTTACTCAAATCCAAATCTGACTTCTTTCCAGTGAGCTGAATACTAATGTCACTTGAAATATTATTTCTCTCAATTTTTTGAACTGAACTAGAAAGAAAATGTCAAATTTTAGTATTTAAGTCATTTTTATGAACTTTGTATGAAACATTTAAATACAAAGTTATAAAAAAGGTTTAAAATACAAAAATGTCACGTATCTGTTATATATACATATGTATGTATATCTGTGTATGTGTGTATTTGTGTGTGTGTGTGTGTGTGTGTGCATGCATCTAATTCTTAGTGTCATTTCTATCCTGAAGACAAATTCAAGCACTTGCAATTTTAGGATTTCCTGTCTTCATTGGCAATCCACTTATAAGCAATATTTTCAGTTGAAGCATTTCTTAAGATTCTCTCACATAGACACACACACACATGCATTTTGATTATTACTAGTTTCCTTCTCAATTTTGGCAATATTATTCTATCTTAGACATATCTTATTTTAGTTACCTATTTTGTAGCCTTTTTAAAAAAGAAAATGTCCAAAACTGTTTTTGAATATTGCTTAAGGAATATGAGTATGGCAGTTTCCAGTTTCAAAGAACAGAGTAAAAACTATAACTAAAGAAGAGTCTCATTTAACTCTTTTCTTAAAGGTCATTTCTTTTACACATTTCCTAAGAACAATCAGATACTCATCACAGAAGGAAACTTAGAGTCGTAGGCAATTGCTGATAAATATTAGCGTGTTCCATCGAGACCACAAAGGAAATGCAAAAACATCACCAAAACAGCAGTTCCCTCTACGTTAAAAAAAAAAAAAATTGTGTGAGTGATTATGGGCATGTGGATTTTTGGAGGGAGTTTAATTATAAAACTCTCCAGGACTCTGTATAAACTGTTTGTAAAATTAAAAATTACAACAAAATTATGCAAAAATTTCCAGCAGAGATGCCTATAACTTTTAGTCATTACTGGGTTGCTCTGATTTACTCACTCATCTATAATAAATGTGAATCATGTGTATAAGAACAAATATCAATATGTGTATTTTGAACAAAATAATAAATATGCTTCTTTAAAATCAAGATTTAAAGAGTCTGGATATTCTCTCTTTCTGTCTAAATTCTCATAACATGAAAGCATGGATATGTTAATTACGCACATCCAACCTCTCCCGTGATGAGACTATGAGATTTCAAATCCAGGTTCTTCTAGCATCCTGGCTTTTGTCTCTGCACTTGACTTCAGTCCTCCTTAAGTCTTTCTGTTCATAAAGAGTCTGGATGTTTCATCTACAATCCACTTCTATCACCATATCCTGTGAGTGTGGTGGCAAGGTGTAAGGAACAGTCTATCAGCTTCTGATTAAGTTCCATCCTCTTGTAGGCTGTCCAGGGGCTATGCCCTTCAGAGTTTCTCTAGGTGCATTGCTTTTTATAGGTTTTTACTTTGAACTTTTTACCGATTCCTTTCTCTGGCTGCAAATTTATTTCCATGAAGCTTGATGCCTGTTTCCCTATGTGCTAGATTAGAAAACTGAGGGGAGTTCTTTTCAGAATTTTGCTCTGGCAAAACAATATTCCCTGCAAAGTAGGCATTTTTAGTGGAGAAGTCTCTGGGATGTTCTCTAAGGGTTACTCTTCCCCTCTCCTGGCCAAAGCCAAGACAAAACCTTTTTTGAGTCTTTATTATAAATCTGGGGTAGGGTTCGTAGAAGAAAGGCCACAAAGTTGTGGGGCCCCCAGAGACCGCAGCCTCCGGGAACACTGCTTCTCATCTTCACACCGGTCTCCACTTGACCTCCAGCAATTCATCAAAATGATAACTTACATCTTCCTACCAGTTTGTGATTCTTGCCGTTTTTATTCCAGGTAAGCAGATCTCAGTTGCTGCATCTCTTGGGTACACTTATCTCTCTAGATGTTGGGTGATAACTTGCCATGTGACCTTGATTCTCTGGGGTTCAGACATCATGGTTCAGTTTCTTCTTACAAAGATGAGAGTGCTAATGTCCAAGTTCTTTACTTGTTGGGGCAGAAACTAAAAGTCACAATGTATTTAATTCTACATATTAGCACTGTAGTACAATTTGCTAGATGCCCATTTGCAGATGATTTACAAGAAATATCTCCTAGGTTCTATTTTTCCTTCCGTGAAAATGTAACAAAATAACAAAAATATGCATAATGCATCTGAGAGAAAATTCTAAAATACTCCTGAAATACACACAAAGATGCTGTAATTTTAATTTTAAAATTAAAATAAATTTAATTTTAAAAGTTTAAATGTCATTCCTAACCTAATTTTAATTTTAAAATTAGACATGATGTTAATGAAATCTCTGTAAAGATATAGTGTACCTGGCCCCCAAACACAACTCCAGACCAATTGATTTACACAATAATATAGAAAAATAATAATGACTATAAAAACCATGTAGCAAATAGTGACCATTTAGTTCATAAAATATTTATCACATTATAATCTCCACAAGTTAAAATTATTCCTTCCTTTTTGATAGACCATTAGAACCAATACAATATTTAGAATTAGGCTTAAATATGTGGAGAAGTTTGATATCTAGAAAACTTTTAACTCAGTGAGGACAAGATGGAATTTTAAAATCAATTGTGTTGAGACAAATGAATAAATATTTAAAAAATTATAAAACTAGGTCCTGACCTGTCATTTGAAAAGATGGTAAGTTAAAAATATTCCAAAGATTTTTAAGTACTAAAACTGAAATTATAAAAGTGCTAACAGAGTCCGTGGGTATATTTCATCAAAACACTAGAAATATAAAAGACTTTCTAAATATGCCTCAAAATGCAAAAGCAAAGAACTCAAACATTTAGTAAATTGGCTATATTAAAATAAAAACAGAATTTTAGTAAAATTTAAACCAGAAAACCATAAACAAAAAACAAAAGACAAATCATGGCACAAATAAAACATAGAGCACACAAGAAACACTAACATCCCTAAAATTTATAAAGTAATAAATTATAAAATTTGATATGTAGTAACATCAAAAAGAGAAAGACAAGAACCTGAACAGAAAATGAGTGAAAACTATAAAAAAGAATTTACAGAGAAACAAATGCAGCTAGGATTTAAACTTATGAAACTACTCATCCTTAGTCATAAGGGATGAGAGATGGACAAATTAAATAAACAATTAGGACACGACTTCTAGTTGTGCCAGAAATAAAGCAAACAATGAAAAAATGATGAGTTTGGCTTTTAGTAACACAAGAAAGTCACTTGAAGTTTCTCCAACAGAACAGGTTAAGACAATTTGGAAATCAAGAAAAGAAAGCTGAAATTGATCTCTACTACATTGATTACATAAAAATGTATTAATTATGTATTTAGATATCAACTGAAATAATGTTGAAATCTAAATACGTCCTACAGTTCAGTTAATAGTATTATCCAATTTCCAGTTCAGTTAATAGTATTATCCAATTTTAATTTTCTTACATTAATAATTATGAATATTTAAAACATTAATTTTAGGGATACCTAGGTGAAGAATTTATATAAACTCACTTTTTATGTTTGTAAATCTTCTGTATGCCTACAATTATTCCATGATTAAAAGATAATTTAAAAATCAAGCAATGAACACCAAAACAAAACAAAATAATGAGACTCTACTTCATACTTATTGCATGGCAAAAACCCAAAAGTTTGACAACACAATTTGTTGGTAATGCTGGGAGACGACAGACACTCTTCTTCATTATTGATAAAAGCACAAAATGGTTTATAATTAGACAGGAAAATTGACAGCATACTACTTATCATTAAATTTAGCAAACGTATGTCTACCCCAAAATACATTGGCACAAAAAATGCAATGTCATTAGCACAGGGATTTCATTATAGTCCTCTACACACAAGCAAGTAATTGGAAACAACTAAAATAATCATTATCTATAAAATGTTCACAGAATAGAGTGGAAAATAAAATGATGTACATCTGTATTTTCTGGTATGCAGAGATATGCTATATATTTGCTAAGTAAAGCTACCATGAAGGACAATGTTTATAGGATATTTTCTACATAGAATATTTTGAATGGTAAGGTGGTATGTTGCATTTTATAATATAAGATGGAAACTTTATATACATATGTGCTTGTACACATAAAAATAAATACTCAGAATATAAACCAAATAGCAATAAAAATACATCTATATGGAAACAAAGGAAATGGTGGCAGGAACAGAAGCAATAATTTCCTGATTTTTTCTATATAATTTTGAATATTATTGAATCATATAAGAACATGTAGGAAAAAAATTAAGAATATTTTATATTTAATATTGTAAGGACAAAATAACAGAGAAAATTAAATGTCATTCCTAACCTTATGCTGGTGGCGATATTTTTGCTGTGACTTTGAAATTATTTTATGTATGTTGTAGGATATATCAAATGATATAATTTTAGGGAATAATTTTTTTTTGGGGGGGGGCTACTGGGGATTGAACTCAGGGGCACTTGACCACTGAGCCACATCCCCAGCCCTATTTTGTGTTATTTAGAGACAGGGTCTCACTGAATTGCTTAGCGCCTCACTTTTGCTGAGGCTGGTTTTGAACTCACAATCCTCCTACCTCAAACTCCTGAGCCACTGGGATTACAGGTATGCACCACCCCACCCAGCTAGGAAATAATTTTTATTGGAACATTGGAAGGAAAAGTCAGAAAGTTAAAGTTTAGATTTATTTTCTATTTTTCCAAATTACATATTATGTTCTAGAAGCAAAAACAACTATGGCAGAAAATACCCATTGTACTATTATTTTAAATTATTAACCTATTTCCGAGTGATATGAATTAGGACCTCTTAGGAATATGACTGATTCTAGGACTGGCACAGAAAACATATAGATGAACATGAACTTCTAGTTGTGCCAGAAAGAAAGGAAACAATGAAAAAATGATAAGTTTGGCTCTTAGTAACACAAGAGTCACAATAAGGGAAAGACAGACATTTGAGAAGTGGGCCTTCACCAGACACCAAGTCTGCTCGTGCCTTGATCTTGAATTTCAACAACTCCAGAAGTATGAAAAACAAATGCTTATAGTTTATAAGCCATGCCATGAAGCTTGATGTTTTGTTATAGAAGCACAAAGAGCTAAAACAAAATACTATTTAAATTAAATAAAATGTCTGATCACACTTAAAAGTACATATTCTTTGTGTACTAGCAAAATCAGCAGTTAAGTATCTGAAAAGAAGACCCTGGTGAGAAGCTCCATCAGATGTCAGTCATGGAAGGTGGGGGAATTTCCAGAGGATTAGAGGCCAGGAGAGAGAAGCTGTTGGTATCTTCTACCAGGGAGATGTTAAAGCCCCACAGGAAGAGGAAAAGGAACCTTGTAAAGGTCTAATAAAGTCATAAGCACAAGCAAAGAGAGGAATGTAGGACATAGTACATGAGTACAACATTTCTCAGCCAAAATCTTTAACCCCACAGCAGAGTTTAGGAAAGCCAGGGAGCTATGAAAATCTTATTCTAGTGTCAGCTCTGTCAATAATATACTGACAGTGAGCAAGTCATTAATTTTTCTCATTCAGAACTCTTTCAACTGTGAGTTGAAGTTTCTCCACAGCTTTAATTTTATGAATTTTACAAAGGTAAGTTTTTATATCTCCTTATAGATGTTGAATAAAGTTTTGAATGTAACAACTACATAAAAAATTAAAATATATATTGCAATACGTAAAGAAAATGAAAATTATTTGGGCTGTTATATATGTTTTGAATACACTTTTGAACAAGTCATTGGATGTGGAAGAAAATAATTTATTATACAATTAAAATGTTTGTATATATGATCAATTACAATGAGTATAGATAGTATACTTTTAATTCCTGAAATATTTGTCATAGTTGATATACTATTACCTGCAAATATCAATCAAAATTAGTGCACCATGAAAGTGTAACCAGCAAGATCCAGACTACAGACAAAACGATAGCTCAGTTTTCAACAGTTAAATTGTAAGAGAAAGAAGGAAAATGATGGGGGACCTATTTAAAGAGACATAAAAGTCATATGAAGTTAAATAGGGGGAAGGATAAATATAATATCAAAGGCAGTATATCTGGGTTCTAAAACAAATAAAATGAATTGATGGTTATGAAATTCAGGATAATAGTTACCTATGGGGAGATTGAGGATTTCTCATTGTAGTTAGACACATGAGTGGCTGGCAAAATACAATTCCTTTGACATGAATAATAGTTACAAAGGTGTTAACTTTATAGTAATTCTTCACATCTTATGTTTGATCTGTGACTCTCAACATTTCATTTGCATTACAATGTGTAATAAAATCTTCATGTGTTGCTGCAAAGCACTGTGTGTTCCAGTTAGTCTGAAGTTAGAATCAAAATAAGAATAAGACAAAGCAAAGCACTACAGGTGATAAAATTACTATAGCAGAATCTAACAATTGTTATGATCAAAAACATACTTGAACAATGGAATAGAATGTGTGAGGCTGTTAGTTTTGCCTACCTATGCCAGTTAATGACTTTGCAAAGATAACTCATTGCTTTTGCTGAATATTAAAGATTAATCACTATTTAAAAATGGACACAATGATGGGATCATCTAGAAGGAAGGGGAAAATTATTTTAAGGGTATTTTTAAAAGGTAAAACCCATAACTCCCTGAAAATGTAAAATGAATATTTATAAAATTTTATTTAATTCATTACTGAAGTACACTGTGATTCGAGAGAATCTAAACACACACATACACACACATACTGGTCATCAGAAATATTGAAATGAGTTTATAAATAGATTAAAAAATTGATCAATATGCACAACACAATAATCAAATACATCCTTATTGGATTCCACATTCGGTTCCTCATTCTCATGAAGAATATACAATATTTATGTGAATTACTGTCAGTGTTTGGCAATTTATAGAGTTGTGATATACCTCAAAGATTATGAAAAGGAAAAATGACTCCAAAAGATTCACCAGGCAGAACAGTCATCTTCTCCCCAATTTCAAAGTCTGAGTACTTTTCTTAGCATTATAAAGAGCTGGTATTTTGAAAACAGCATGACCCACTGTAAGAACAGCAAGAATAATGTGTAATTGGAGTTAAGAGGATAAAAGAGATGGGTCGAGAAATAAGACTGAAAAGATAGGCACAGAAGGTAAATGAAGCCTTTGATTTTACTTAGCTTTAGGTAATGAGCAGAGACAAGTCTGAGGGCCCTCATGGTCATTTCCTCTTCTGCTTTTGGAGCTAAAGAAGCATCTTGTGTAACACTTTGAGTTAGCTCTGTAACAGCAGATAGTCAGCTCCACCCTTTCCAATAAGGGCATTTTTTCAACCAGGATATGCCACTGTTAAGCAGATGCTACCTGTTCTGCTTCTCCTTTCAAATTTTTTAAATGGCTCCAGTGAGGTCTCTTGGAGTCTGAGGAATCTGAGTCTTGGAACCTGATGATGTGTCAAGTGCATCTATGCCTGTGACAAGCATGCTTTTGTATTGAATAATGCAAGTGTCAAAAATAAGATGTGCTTTGCTGATTCTCTGCCTAAGAATTTCCCCAACAAAACATATTTAACAATTTCACAGTGTAATGTTAGAAATTTGCTTGATCTTTTCACCTCTTCATTAGTCAATGAAATTGATTTGTGTTTGATTTTATTATTATTTATTATTAGCAAATATTATTGCTAAAACTATCATTGATATTAGCAATAATTTGATTTTTAAAATCACAATTGTATTTCAGGAAGATATCTCAATTTAATTAAATTATTTGGGTTATTAGAAATTTGGGAAAACCACATGTAATCCAGTATTTGCATTGTGTTGCTGGGTTGAAAAATAGCCAAATTACTATGGCTGAGAACAGTATTGGGATAATTGTACAAAGGGAGATATGATTAGTTTTCCAGCATGTAGCTTTGTTTCAAGTTCCCTTATCTCATGCTGTTTATACAATTAACTCTCAAAATAGCTAGTAAAATATAATGTTGATTTGGACTACTAAATATGTAGCAGAAGATGGGCTTACTAAAAAAATTTAAAAGTTCAGACTTTCAGGTAGAACTCAATAGACATTAGACAAGACAAAAGTGGTTTACAGGCTTTTTTTTTTTTCATTAAATCTACAGAGTTCATTCTAGTTCATTCTTATTTCAATTGCTTTCTTTTTCTTAAAATTCATCTGTTGAAGAAATGAACTATAGTTGTCCCCATAGGCTGGATCTTGGAGACTGAACATTCATGGTACAACTCAACATGTTCCTCTGTCCTCTGTTGTCCTGATAATTGGTGGCTGGGTACAGAAAGTGGATTAGAATTTAAATCGTTCTGTTTGGTAAATTATAAGTAAGATAAACCAAAGTTATAGGAAAAACACAGTGTTGTTCTCAGCGATCTTAGTAACTATTGAAGCTTAATCCCTATGTCTAATCATTTATTGGGGGTTACAAAACAGTAATATTCTAATGCTTTAATTTCATTTTTTAGCTGTAGGTGGACAAAATACATTTATTTAATTTTTATTTATATGTGGTGCTGAGGATCAAACCCAAGGCCTCACACATGCTAAGCGAGGTCTCTACTTTTAAGCCACAACCCCAGCCTTTTATTGATTATTTGATTATTAGAATACTTTTATAAAGAAACATTTCCTCTCATCTACTGTTTTGTTATCCATGGTAAAATGAATAGGAAATGCAGAATACTAGCTCAATTTTCCCCTTTATTAACCAATTTTCATAACAATGAATTAATTTCTATAATCCTCTGGAAATGGACAGTTTTTTAATATCATAATGTACCCATGGATATAAGTTTAATCTATTTAATCCATCATAATCATTAAAATTATTGATGCTTAAATAGACTCATTTTGGTTAATAAAAGATTCACAAATTTGGCTGTTGAATAATTTTAAATTGACTCCATTAGTCTTTGATAGCTTTCTTGCTAACTAACATGAAAGATTTCCCAGGCTCAATTTGCAAGTATATGAAACCTGGAAGCAATGAAGTCTCCACTGAAACTAGGTGGCTTTGAGTGAGAAGTGACATTTCAAGATGACAACAATCTTGGTCTCATCACTATTGCTCTAGGTCTTTCTACTGGAAGAAGATAGGCAATATTTAAATGTAGGAAAAAGTTTATATCTGAGCTTCATTCACCATAAAAGACTAGAAGCAACGACCAATCCAGGTGCAACACCTCAAGTTTATCTATACTTGTAATCAAATTTCTAGACTAAAGAACTTCCAATTAAATATAACTTCACTCATCTCTATGTCCTTCCTTCCACTTTAAGAATTTGCTTTCTTACAGTTGCAAGGCAACAGAGGAGGGGAAGGAGGTACTTCTCCCTTGCTCTACTGTTTGGGTTTTGAACAACAGGAATATGACTTAATGAAGATGGGGGTATCTGAAGAAAACCATTATACATCATTATCTGTCTGGCAAGAGATTTCATAGAAACTCAGATACTAGTGCAGTGAATGGAGACATAAGGAAATACACTAGAGCCCAGCAGGGATCACAGTGTCACCATGAAGCTAGGGCAACACAAAGGGAATCAGAAATACAGTGGATAAATTTAGTCCACAACCTGTTTTCCATGTTTCTGAACTTCTGAGTGGAGAGCTGAGGTGGAGATCCAACTCAAGGAGTTTATGCCAAATCTCATTCCTATGGGAACCCAAGATTCCTTAACAAATCCTTTTACCGTGTCCCAGTGAGTGCTTACTGTGTGACCTAAAGTGCACTTGGAAAATCAGGACCCCCAAATAGTTATGAAGAATAGTGGATCCAGGAGGACAAGACAGAGGTACAGAGGAGATTATAATCTGCTCTTCCTTTGAGCCCTGCAGCACTCAAGCAACCAGTGGGAAAGGCTCAGGGAAGTTGTCCTGACAGGTGTGATTACACTGGGGACAGAAGAGTGTTCTTTTGAGCTTTGTGGTGCAAAAGACCAGATGAGAGATACCGGGGAAGATTGATCAGGTGAGCATGTAATATTCTCGGGCAGAATTGGAAATTTATCTTTGAGTGGTGGGTGGGCTATGGAAAACCTGCCATGACCATCCACCCAGAGTGGTCTGCCACCCTGTCCTAGGAATAGAATTCTGGGGGGATGCTAGTAACCCAGACACCCAGCTTAGATGAACATCTATTCAGCCATAAAGGTGTAGAGATTAAGATGCTCCAGAGTAGATACCCAAAACAAAGGCCCAAAGTTCTGTTTCAAACTTTCCCCCAGCAGTTAGAACTTCACAAATAGATCTCTGTACTATTTTCAACCAGGAAGAGCGACAATCTAAGACATTGGAACAAAATTCCAATAGCAGGTACTTCGAGTCCCATCCCCCATGTACTGTTGAGCATAGAAGCTATTCAATCTGCTATACCCTCAATATACTATAGCAAATGTCATGGCAAAAATCACAAAAGAACGTTGGGTTTAATTTCACCCAATCTGCCTGTCTCTAGGAAACTCATAGCTCAACAAGTAAAGGACAGGACAGTCTGCAATACGATGTAAATGCTCGACTTTTCACATCCGGGAAAATTTTATGCAGTTTTAACTAAGAATTTCTCCTTATTATTATTAATTTCTTTAGTCATTTGGGTTATACTTGCAGATTAATTCATGTATAAACATCTACACATGTTTCTAGGTTGTTTTATTCCCTATTTTAGCATTTTTTCCCTCTTACTGACCTTTTAGTATTTCTGTTTTTCTAAAAGAGACTTTTTTTTTTTAAATTTGGGCTGTCTGCTATTATTTTTTAATTTTTAGTTTTATCATTTGCTATGGGCAGGGGTTGGTGTCATTCTACTCAACTTGTTCGCTTGTTTAATTACTCTTACCTTTCTCACCTTTCCCTCTAATAGGAAAAAAAAAAAAGATTTCTGTTCTACTTCTTCACTTTTTCCCTCTTTTAGGCCTCCATGCATGACCCATGACCTTGTCTCTACATTCTTCTTTCTTTTTTTTTAATATTCCAACCCTCCTTTTGCCTTCATATCCCAACTTCTTTACTCTTAATTAACTATATTTTAAAAATTCTTTTAATCCATGTAGTCTGTCCCTTTGCAGAGTGGAATAAGATGTTCAAAGGAAGCCACACTATCATAGCAGTTCCCCAAGAGTAATCAGAACAATAATTCAGCACCTGAAAATTGAGTCTACAAAACCGAAAAGAACAAAGATTTTACTTAAAACAGGCAATCCAAACTCTGGGATTAGGAGCCAGTCTGACATGGGGGTTAGGGACAGAGAACAGTTAAATTCAAAGGAAATCTAGTGATCCAAATCTAGAAGGGGTGGAGGATAGGCTAACACATTCCCATCTTCTTAACCCAGCACATGATCTGACATGCCTAGAAGAGGCAGGTACACCTGAGCTTTCCAGCCATTAGAACCCTATAGTAAAATTCTGCATACAGACTCCCCTAACAACTTTGACCACTTTGCTTCAGAGTTGAGAATTTTAAAACTGCACAATAACTGAAAACCCAGAAAAAAGAAACCCTATTTCAAAAACCTGACTAGCAAAAATAGATTAGTGGGCTGCTAAAGAACATTGTTAGTATGGTTTTTAAAAAAAGATTTATTAGTATAAGGCATTTTCTGAAGGGGCTATAATTACTGGAATTTAATATCTCCTCTCAATATGGTGTTAGAGACTGAACAAATTGAGTGAAAATATTGACACCAAGGTAATCACCCAATCCAGGACACATGGTATGAAAAGAGCAGCTCACTATAAAGTCTCTTATGTAAAAGAAAAGGAGAGAATCATCCCCAAAGTTGGGTAAGGATATTAGTGATATAAAAAATCAAGTGAATAAGCCACTCCAAATTGTTCACATCACAACTGACCCCATTGATACCACAGTGGAGAAAATGCCAGAGAAAGAATTTAGAAAGTTGATAATTAAAATATTAAAGGAAGAGCTAAGAAATGAACTAAGAGAGACTATATATAGGAAGTAAAAGAACATTCCAAGAAAGAGAAAGAGATTCTTGAAAAGAACCAAACAGAAATCTTAGAAATAAAAGATTTAATAAATAAATAAATAAATAATCAGTTGAAAGCATCACCAGTAGACTAGACCACAGATTCTCGGGTCTCAAAGACAACAAAGAAAAGATGTTAAGAGACCATGAGCAGAATTTCAAGACCTAAATACAAACTACAAACTTTCTAACAAAGTAATATCCAAAAATTTTCCAAACCTTAAGAATGATACGGAAATCCAAATACTGGATGCTTTCAGAATCCTAAATAAACAAGATCAAAATTGATCCTCTTCAGACACATTATAATTAAAATACCTAATATATAGAAAAGGATAAAATTGTAAAACCACTAGAGAAAAACAGCAAGCTACATTTTGAGGTAAGCCAATTAGGATTTCAACTGATTTCTTAGCCCAGACACTAAAAGCCAGTTGGCCTTGGAATAATCCCAAGCCATGAAAGATAATGGGTTCCAACTAACATTGCTGTATTAGACAAAACTATTCTTCAGAATTCAAGTCAAATAAAAATGTTTTATGTTAAATTAAAAATAAATTAATTTATGACCACTAAGCTAAAACTACAAAACATACTCTATGAGATTTTCACACAAAGTAAATTAAAAATAAATTTCAGAGGCAGTATATGGGTGAATCTCACTGGAAAAGAGGCAATTAAAGGACAATCAAGTATAAATTACACTTTAGAAATAAATCAAAATGGCAGAAAATAAAAATTGACTCCATAATCACACTGAATGTAGATGGTCTAAACTCTCCAATCAAAAGATATAGATTGGTAGAATGAATCAAAAACAATACCCAAATATATATTGTTATAAAAGAGTCACCTTATAGTCAAAGACATCTATAGGATGAAGGTGAAAGGATAGAAAAAGATATACCTTGTTAATGGAGACCAAAAGAAAGGAGGAGTAGCTACTCTTATATCTGATAAAGTAGATTTCTAGTCAAAATTAACCATAAAAGAAAAAGATGGTCATTTCATACTGATTAAGGGAATCATCCAAGAATATAATGATTATCAATAGTTATGATCCTAATGCCAGTGCGCTTACCGACATAAAACAAACTCTACCCAAAATACAGAATCAAATAGCCCCTAAAACAATAATACTGGGTAATTTCAATATACCCTCTCTCATCAATAGATAGGTAGATCATCCACATAAAATAAGTTAAGACTCTTCAGAACTAAAAAGAATTAATCAAATAGAACTAACAGATATCTATAGATAATATTCCAGCCATCTACATCTCAATTCACTTTCTTCTCAGTTGCACATGGAATCTTTTTTAAAACAGACTATATTTTAGGATACAAAGCAAGTCTTAGCAAATATATAAAAAAAGAAATAATTCCTTGCATCATATCAGATCATAATGGATTGAAATTAGAAATAAATAACAAGCTAAAAAACAGAAATCTTTTTCATACCTTGAGATTAAATATTTTTGGAATGAGCAACGAATCACAGAAGAAATTAGAGCATAAATAAAAGTGCCTAAAAGCAAATGAGAACAGAGATATAACACATCAATATCTCTGGGACAGCATGAGGCACAGTATACTATAACTTTCTTAGAAGAAAGTTATATCATTGAGTACCTTTGTTGAAACAAAAAGAAAGATCCTAAGTAATCTAATGTTATAACTGAAGGCCCCAGAACAGGAAGAACAAACTAATTTCAAAATCAGTAGAAGACAGGAAGTAATTAAGATTATATCCTTAATACATATGTTAAAGAGCTTGATTTAGTCCCTCCACTTTGCACACCTACACAATTCAGAAAATCCAAAGCTGAGAAAATCTGTTGTCAGTAGAACTTAAGAACAGAAAATGATAAAGAAAGGCTTTTAGGCTGAAGGAAAGTGAAACCAGATCAAAACTCGGAGAGCAGAGAGCTAGAAAGGAAATATTAAGGCAAATAAAAAAAGAAAAGACTATGCTTTATCATTTTAAAAAAACTATTCAAGAAATAATAATTCCTAAAAGAATAATTATTAGCTGAAGTCACCATTTGACTCCCTCTGGTGCTTGAGCTCCCTCCTTTCCACATAGAGATTAGAACCACATATCTTTCCCAATTCTGTTTTAGACCTCTACACAGGCCTTTGAATGTTTTACTGGTGCTTATATTTTCTAAATTTCTTTCTTCATAGTTCTGTCATTGTGCAGATAGAACACTTTGTACAAAATCTCAACAGATCATTTTGGGTGTGTTTGTGTGGTTCTGGGGATTGAACCTGGGGCCTAAAGCACACTAGGTAAGCTCTCCACCACTGGGCTATCTCCTCAGCATGGTCAATGGATATCACAAAGAATAATTTACTAAGTTTATGTATTTCACTCCTGTGGATATAGTAACTCAAAAAAAAATCCTTAGGATTAGATGATGTCCATGTTCCCATGATTTTTCTCTTGCTGTCATTCACATAGGAACCAGGGAATGCTAATCAATACACGAATATGTCAGGGTGGAAATGGAATATGCCTTTTCAACATACAGTTCTACTAATTTGCCATAAAATGCCATCATATGTAATATTTTTAACAGCCAATTTTAAATCAAGGTGAAGAATTTTAAAATATGTTCAAAGTAAGTCAGTGAACCATGAGGCTGTATGTATGACTCTGTAATAAGTATTTTATATTTTCAAATCAGTAAATGTTTTTGAACACCTAGTTATTATAGCTGATAACAATTGTCTTGATAAATCAATAATTCAAAAAGATTAAAAATAAAATTTTGTATTTTTCATTTATGTAAGTTGATTTTTTAAACTTTTTTTAAAAGAACTTGGTACCTTTTTATTATAGTGAGCTAACTGCTAAATATTATGCAATATGTGATTTTTTTTTATCTAATTAAAGTTTTCACCATTAAAGATCAAAAGCTCTTGTAAAAACTAAAGCACATACTATTGGTGATCAATGGCTTGATAATTCCAGATCTTTCACTGACCTTTCTTTGGGACTTTGCAGGAATGAGTCACTTAAAGTCTGTGATCTTTGGTTTCTTTTTTTCTTATCATGAATTAGATCAGTATCTTTCGATCTTTAAATTTCATGCAACAATGAAAGAAGGGGAACTCAACTAATTTGCTGTTGACAACATTTATTTTTGAATAAGGGTTTAAAATATACCAACACACAAACTGTCATTTTCAGTTATGCTTTTCCACTAAAAAGAATATTTTAACTACAATGAATTTTATATTTTTAATATAAAATCCTTTATATTAAAGAGATTAAGAGTTTTAAGGAAAAAATCCATATGTTTTCCATTCCATCAGTTAGTGGTAAAAATTCAAACACATCTGAAATTATTCTGTGGACCTGTGTTTAAAAATTATTGAAGTAAGTGCTTTCTATTCTCCCTTTCAACCATAAAATTTGAATCCACAGTCTTATTTGGATGCACTATGTTAAGCAAATAAAATTAACACTACATAGACTATGTGAATTAAATGTAATTTAATTAACTCAATATAATAAAAATAAATAAAATTACATTTTTAAGATGAGGGGAAATATCTTCAAATGTTTCCTACACTTTCCACAATACTTTTAATATATATTAAAGAACCCTTTACAAAGTTCCTGTGGGAAATGACAGCTCCATTTGTGTCTATTAAAGCATCATTCTGGTTGCACAAACTCAAAAGAGAAGTTACTCTGTGGTAATACCGTCTTTATCTTGGAGTCCAGCGTCATTTTGCAAATGTGTGGTATCATTTCCCTCAACAGCTCAAGACAGAATTATACTTCAGTTCCTCAGTTCTACATTTTTACAGAGGTAGAAACACAGCTCTGAACTTTTTTTTTCTTTTGTCTGTTTTCCTTTTCTTTCTTTTTTGGAAGCCCTGCTGAAAGAGTTGAGACAGTTTTGTATTCTACCATGCATAACTACAGACTAGCACTCACCAGTGAACTACAGAAGGATGGTAAGATACTAGACATCTCTTCATTTTAGAGGGAACATGGAAACATCATTTGTCTTGTTTTCTCAATTAAATATGTGTGAAACAAAAGAAAAAGCTTTTTTCAAGTTAATACATGGTGGTCTAGGAAAAGAAGAAGCAAGCAAAGAGGCCAAAACCAGGTAAAATTATTTTCAATGTTATACTTTTAAAATCCTGATTAATGAATATGTGTTAGCATTTGTTTTTTAAATATCTGGTTGAAAATGGATTGATTGTACTGTCACAAATAAAGAAAAATATTTTCTTACTTGGATTAAACAACTGTTAAACCTAAAGGGTTTTCAATTTAAAAGATGTAGTAATATTAGCCACACAAGAAGAACTAGAATAATCTGTATTGAAATATAATTTCAAATGTGTGTCTGTCATGCAGGTAAAAGAGGAACATATTTAGTATCTGCTATCCTAATTCTCCAGAAATATAGTAATTAAATAGGATTTCTGAGAGTATGTATGGGGAGGAAGCACTGTGAGTGGGTATTTACTAATTCCAGATTTGTTGGTAGTCAGAAGAAGATTTTTGCCTGTCATCTAAATTGTCCTGAAGCTACTGCCTTTTTTACAGAGCCAAGGAAAAAAGAAATAGGCTAAGTCTTCTTGTACAGAAACTTGACTCACATGAAGAGACCCACTCCAGTAGATTTGGGGCCTTGTCCAAAGAATTGAGGTGAATAACTTTCATTACTGGGTGGAGGGGATTTTGTTTATTCCATAATTAAAGCTTTAAGAAAGGAAATTAGGGATTTCTATTTTATTGGAAATTACATGGTAGTATAAGGAAAAATAGAGAAGTTGTTTCAAGAAATTTGAAATCTCTCTAAAATTAAGCCACTTTTATAACTTAAATTAAATAATTACATTTTATAATTTATATGCCTGTCAGTTTTAAAGAACATATTTTACTTTTTATAAACTGATGACATATCATTAATATGTTTTCACAATGTAGTATTATCATAGAAAAGAGCTATTTTCTTTTTCAGCAGTTTAAAAAATGTTCTTCATATAACAGCAAGCAGTATATACATAGGGATGTTTTATAATTTTTTGTGTTTAATTTAAATAAAGTAGAATAGCCTTTTAACTAGTTTAATACAAATTTTTCCAAACTTGAATATGACAATCAAGATGCAAAAAAATATTCTACTATCTATATTTTCAACATCTCTAAAATATTTTTTTGTATTAAAGATGGCTTTTATTTCTTGTTCCTCTGAAAGTTCATTAGTCAAACTTCCTGTCTCTGTTAAGAAAAAGGTTTTGTAGCATATTGTGGTTAAAGCTTCAAGGAAATTGCAGTTTAAAAAAAAAGAGTTTGAAAGATATTCTTAGTTTAAGTTCATCTATTTATGAATTTAAAAATAAAAAAGATAGTTGACCTCATTTCTGTGTGTGTGTGCGTGTGTGTGCGCATAAACTTTTCAACTTAATGAAAAATAATTTTTCCTTAAAAAAATGAAACAATTCACACATCCATGAGAAAATCTGTAATGTCATTTTACCCCACTGCTCGATAGGCAAATTCCAGAAGAGAATTGACGAATGTTTTTGAAGTGTCTGATGTAAATGGAACTTTCATTATATAAAAATCAAAGGGAAACCCTGTGAAAATATAACTGAAAAGAGCAGTAATATAAGCATATGTTCAAACAGATTCGTAAACAGACTTTGTGCACACTGCATTATAAAACATTTTGTTTCTCTCGAACAGAGTCTCCCCTGAAGAAGCAGTGAAATGGGGTGAATCATTTGACAAACTGCTATCCCATAGAGGTTAGTGATATCTTCACCAAACACTTTATTCCTTAATGGAAAATTAAATAGAGGATGCATGTAATTATACAAAACAAGCTGTCATAAAAAATTGATATAATTGGTAATTTACAGTAATCTAATTTTCAGATCAGCAAAAGTAACTAAATAACCGAATAGTCAGCTAATAGAAAGCTTTTTTGAATTTTTCTCATTTTATTAAGAATTGCTTATTAAAATTTTAATTATTTCTTTTTATTGTCAGCAATTTCAAATTTTTTAATTTTCTGATTTTTGGAGGAGATCTTCAGTTTCATTTAATATATGATTAACAAACTCTCTATGTTATTTTCATCGTTAAATGAATCAAAAACTTAGAGAAGTTCTTTTGACAGATGTTTAGGGAACTAATGAAAATAGCTCTGAAAAACGATTCTGTATATTCTTTTCTCCGCATGTCATATTAATCATCTATTTTTAAAGCAGAATTTTGTACAAAAGTTGAGAATCAGGTCTGTATTGAAGACAGAGCTCTGTGTATTAGGTGGAGGATGAGGACAAGACTGAGTTGCTGTCTAACTCTCCAACAACACAGTAAAGCCAGGGCTAGAGGGCAGCCTGCCTGATTGATACTCTACAATCAGTTTACATTAGGTAGCAGACAAACAAACTTGTCATTTATTCAGTCCATGATTTCTTTCAAATAGCAAAACTGAAAATATGTATTGAGTAGGCAATGGGAAGCCACAGGGTTTATTATTCTCAGTACTAAACTGGTCATCTGAACCTGCAACCCTTCATCATTACCAAATATCTACACTTCCTCAAACCCACAGGATTTGTTTGCACCTCACATTTTTCCTGTTCCTTATTTTATTCTGTATCTGAAACATGGTCACTTCCCAGCTCTTTCTCAGCCCATCCCAAGGTGCTGCTAGCCAGCTTCTCTGACTAGTACTTAGAGTAATGCCCTGTGGTTTTCATATTCTGTGTTTGCTGGAAAAATTGATTCCTGTTGCCAGGGAAGCTGGGAGTACTTGTATGTAAGTCAACCAGTTAATGAAACACCTACTTTGTTCTCATTTTCTGTATTTATCTCCTTAACTGTCCAACTCTTCATTAGCTGCTGGTGATCTGTTCATTTTCCCCTGTGTTTACTAACATCAGAATTCTATTTCTGCACACTATTCCTGAAAACTTTCCCTCTTCTGATGAATCAGATACCTGCCTCTGACTTGTAATATTTGCTCAGAGAAAGAAAATATAGGTGGAGAAATCAAGGCTTGAATTTTGGTGAAGATGTAGCCACTGAGAATAGAGAACAGTAGTAAGAAAGGAAGTTTGTGCTGATAAAAATATAACATGGTACTCCTTCCTCCTTATTTCACTTTAAACTAGTATCAATTCCTGTTTTGGGGAAGAGTAACTTAAGCAGCTTTCTTCGATTACTTACTTTTACTCATAACTTATAATTGCTTAGCTATTAAAATTCTTGACAATTATATGGCAAACCTATTCCATTTTCACTGTCTTTTCTTTTTACCATTTTAAATTGATACATAATAAGTCTACATGTTTATGTAGTACAGTGTGTTATTTTGATACATGTATACAATATTATGATCAAATTAGGGTCATTAGCATAAGCAGAATATCAACCATTAATCATTGCTTTGTGTTGGAAACCTACATATTTCTTTCTTCTAGTTATTACTAACATCTCTTTATCTTACTCTTTCCAGTCTCTTGTAACCACTCTTCTATTCTCTACATCTATAAAGTAAATTTATGTAGCTTTTATATTATGTAGTACTTGCCTTTGTACCTGACTTATTTAACATAATGTCATCTAGTTCCATCCATATTGCTGCACATAAAATGATTCCATTCTATTTCATGGAAGCATAATATTCCACCTTGTCCATGAGTCAGTTTTTTTATCCATTCATCCCTTGACAGAAACCTACACCGATTCCATATCTTGGATATTAAGAATGGTGCCATCCTCTCTATCTTGCTAACTCTGTTGCTATCAGATCCAATCTATTCCTCATAGCAATCTGTATCAAACTTTCCTTTATAATTCATGCTTCCAAAAACCTGTTTTGTTTTATTTTCATCTTCTTTTCTAGTCAAACACTGAGAGAAAGGGAAAAAAGATAAAAAAGTGAAATTATTTTTCTTTATCCTTTTTTTTCTAATTTGACTATTTATTAAAAGGCACACTTTTTTTTTGTATCAGTGGACCCCAAATGCAGTATGTAACCTGGAAAATATTAAGTGCTCATATAATAAAACTGAACTTGTTTGTAAGAAAATGCTATTTCAGAGTTCCTTTGAGATTTGAGTTTGTGGTCTCTTCTGCAACATGAATGATTATATAATCTTATTTAAGCTCCCTAATCACTCTTTCAGCTTCCTCAACTATAAATAGAGATAATGTTTTTAGTTTCAATAGAAATGGATTTCTGTCAGGATTAAATGAGATGATGAATAGGAAACCAATAAATGTTAGACACTACATAAATGTCAATGATCCCTGCTATAATGAAAAATAATAATTATCAACACATTTCAAAAGCTTGTTCTATTTCCAGTATATTCTCACCTAGATAGTCACAAGTTAGAGGGTTAAAATTTCAATTGAAAGTAGTATATAAACTGGATTTATTATTTTAACTTCTTATATAACAACTCTAGCATGTTCTAATTATCCAAAGTGAAGAAAGATTCAGCAAGGTTATTAGTCTTATAAAAAAATCCTCACCTGGAATTCTGTAATTATTCTTTATAAGAAGTCAAAATCAAATGGACAAAATTAAACCTGACACTGACATTCTCTTTCTCTTTTCTCTTCTGATAAAAATATTAAAGAGTTGTAACTATCACCAACTTAAACCAAAATGAGAAAATGTGAATAAAAACAGTACTGAAAAATTTAGACATTAATACCATCTGTTATAATCAAAGTGCTAAATAATTATATGGAATTCACAAAATATTGTTATTAGTATTATTTTACTGAATCAATATTTCTCATTGGAATGCTAATTGTAATATTAAATTATAAGTCTTAAAATAATCACCCTAATCTTCATAGCAATGGTTAAATTTAGTTCATTTCTACTTACTTCATAGAAAGAAATATATATGCATATTTTTTTAAAAAAGAGAGAGGTTCTATATTCATATACATGTACAGACACATTTCAATACTTTGGCCTATTAAATTTTATATTCTATCCCTTCAGTTAATATGGGTACATTTCTCAAAATCTATATGTTGTATCTACAGGAAACAGAACTTGTATTAAACTTAGTCAAACAGGAAACTAAGTTATACCTAAAACAAAATACAATGGAAATTTGAATTTTTAGTTGCACAAAAGCAGTTGAAATTAAAATCTTATAGACTGGTTATCAGCAGCTTTAGGAACAGGACCACAGAATAGATGCCTCTTAGCCTAGGATTTAGGGGATTCACTAGCTGGACAGAGAGAAAGAGACCATCCAAGCAGAGAGCTAATACAGGCAGGAGGCATTAAACAGTATAATTTATTTGGGGAATTAAAAACAAAGTAGTTCTTTATTGAGAAACATAATTTGAAAAAGGAAGAGTAACTTAGGGTGACAGACAGGACCCATGAGACCAAAACAGAAAAATCACTGATTTTTGTTATATTTCACAGAAATTTAGGTATTATCTATAGAGGTATTTTGATAATTCTACTATTCTCTTCAAATGTCATTCACACAGTTTATCTATTCTTAATTTAAACACACACACACACACACACACACACACAGAGAAAACCCAAGGAAATCTGAATGCAATATGAACTTCAGCTAATGTTAATATATCAAAATTGATTCATTAATTATAACTCATGCACCATCATTAATTGTAACTCAATGTAAGATGTTAATAATGGGGAAATTGTAGGGTATATGGCAATCCTGTATTATCTTTATAATTTTCTATAAGTCTAAATCTATACTAATTTTTTTTTTACTTTAAAAAATGGACTCAAAAGACAGGGTATATAATTCAGAGATAGAGCACTTTCCTGGAATGTGCTGGCCCCTGGGTCCAATTCCAGCACCACAAAAACAAAAAAACAAACAAATAAAAAAAACAAAATAAAATATGAACTGAAATATGTTGTATAATAAGTTTTAACACAATGAAGTCCATGAGTAACTTCTCCTCATTCATTTCCTCATAGCTATTAGGATAAGTTCTTTCCACATCCTTACTTATTGGTAAATTTGTATGAAAATGCAAAATGAATCATAAAAATCTATAATTTAAAACTATATGTATAAATATATAGTATTTTCTAAATTTTATTTAATGATGAAGTACTAATGTATTAAAAACTAGTGTCAGATCAGATTTTATCTGCCATTCCTAATCATTAATTTCAAAATCGGTCTTCATTGGCTTTCTTATTGATTGACTTCATAAAAGTAAAAATTATCACGTGAACATATGAAAGAAATTAATGAAAGTAAAATACTATATAAGTATATTGTACACATACATGTGTGTTTATTTGTAGAAGCATATTTCTAGGGATCTATGTAAAACATCTTTGAAAGCACATAATACTGCTGAATAAAATACAACTTTAAGAGTAATTGGCAAAATGATTTTTAAAATTCTGTAGCATTTTCAATTTATCTTGTAGGCTTTAGAAAACCATTAAGTGGAATTAAATCAATGTATTCAAGAATTCAACAGGCAGAAGGAAAGGTCATTCCTAAGTAGAAAAGGAAGAGTGAGAAGGGTATGAAAAATAAGAGATTTTTATGTATTCTGGAAAAGCAAGAAGATCATTTATACTAAAGCAGAGAATAGTGAACAATAACATTGGAAAATCAAGTTGGAGTCAAACTTCAGGAGACTGTGTTAGAAAATGAAATTTGATAGATAGAAAGATAGACTACTATGAACTTCCTACAAAGTTCTAACAAACATAAAAGCTATCCTCAGGTAAGGACCTTTTTGAAAGAAAAATAGATGAACTTGCTGACTTTTTTTTTTAACATGCATATATTGTAGGGTGAAAAGATGAAGGTACAAGAGAAAAAGAAACAAGATAAGCCCCACATCTCTGGGTTTTATCTCCATATTAGTAGGAAGATAATGCTTCCTATCGTAAATGACAAACAGAATTGTAGGAGAAGACATACGTGAAAACAACAGGTTATAGTTTGGATTTTAGTTGATTTGAAGCCCTATAAGAAGTTTTGCAGGGTTTGGTAGGTGCATGCCTAGAATATAGAAGTGTAACTGATATATAGATATAGATTTCTAGCCATCTCCCATGGTGGTGATTGAGGAGTAGAAAGAGGGTGTTGTTTCCTAAAAGAGGAATCTCTGTCAGTAAGAAATCTTTACATTAGTATAGAACTCCTTATGCACCTGTTTTTTCCCAGTCATTGTAAATAATGGTGTTCAACGTTTTTATTAATGACTATTTATTTGGACTTTTGGCACTTTGAATTGTGGACCCACTAAGTACATTCCTGAGGACAATTCATAATATGTAAATATAGTAATAGAATATTTAAGTCTTATACTCCCTTGATTTAAAAATAAAAACTGATTATACTGCAAAAAAAAAAAAAAAAAAAAACTTATTATTGCTTTGAGTAAGGCCTGTAAGGAAATGCATGCCTCACTTTTGAGGAAGGAAATGGGTACTTCTCTTCATAGTTTCTACTTTACGTCTTTTCAGGTTACTCTTCCCAATTTTTGGTTCACAATTTTCTTTAAGATAAGGGATTCCAGTGTTCTACAAAGTTAAATTTCTCACTCAAACTGACCCACAGCAAACAGTTTCTTCATCTACCTAAAGAATAAAAATTAATAAAATCCAGTCTAAATGGCAAATGGGTCATACAAATAAAACATCATTACAACATAAGCCACACATTCTATGGCAGTTCGGAGCTATGAAGCCAAAGGTTAAAGGAGAAACAACACAACCTCATACTTAGGATATTATACTGCTCTTGGATTTTCAACTTCAGAGTTTCATGACTTTTTGTTTCAGTTGGTTTCTTGGCATCATAAAAATATTCCAACAGATGCCAGAGTTTCAAATTAGAAGCATGCAATTACAAGCATTTCATATTTGTAGAACACATTGAGCCAGCTTCTTCCAGTGTGAATTCTAATCCCAGGTTCTATCAAGCCCTCTTGGCAGCTGCATTCCCCACTGCTGCATTCTGAAGGACTGTTTAGTAAGTTACTGCCTCTGTGTCAGAAGTGGTTCCATTGTGACCTGACTTAACGCAGTAAGAGAAACAGGAAGTAACTAATGTGCTAGAATAATTGTGTACAAGGTTGCATATTCTCTTTTAAAAAGTAATTTGCTTAACATTTTAAATACATGAACTCCTTTCTCATTCATCATTCACTCATTTCTTGAATGAGGATTTATTCCTCTCTATTATATTCATATTATGCCAACAAAATCCATTCATGTTGGTTAATGCATCAAGAGCTTTCATAGCATGCACAGCACTTTTCTTGATTTGAGCACTTTGACTTCCTTTTGAACTGTATGAAGTCTGTATGAAGCGCAAAACTAACCATGGTAACAAAGGGCTTTTGCATAATATTCCAGAGAGGAACAGCTGGTATAGAGTCAACACTCCAGCTTTGTGAACTAGTGAAGGACTATATTTAAAATAATGCTTATGTTGTTTTCTGGAAGACTTCTATTTGAATTCCACGCAAGGTGATTTTATTCTTCTGTTCCAAATAGAATAAGTCACCCTTGCAAATGCCTGTCCTCAGTCCTTAGTACATACAGATGTGCTCATCTTGCCCCTTTCTTTTCATATTCCTCAACAGTAGAGGCTTTGTTGTTTGTATGGTGCTTTAGAGGTCAAGGCCTTACCATTTTTAGCAAGATAAACTTGAGTTCAATCCTCTCTGCTATCTTTCAGTAGCTGTAATATTTAAAACACTTAAGTCTCTGAACACTTGCAAAAATGAGTATAGTAGTGCTTCTTCATATGGTTGATGTGAAAAGTTAATAGAATTGTGCCATTAAAAGTCACACAGCAATGTACGAAGAACTCAGCAAATGATGAGTTTCTTGGCATCATAATTTTAATTAATATAATGCTATTCATTATTCACAGTCCTCAGGTTCACATTAGGTGATTCATAAATAATTTTGTAAAATTATTCATAAATAAAAACATAAAGGAAGTTTTTTTTAATAAGTAAGTCACAATTTCAGTTGTTCGGCATAAGGACAATTCCTTTTAGATATCATTACAAACCATTTTATTATAATTTAAATCTTTTAATAGAAAAAATAATGGTTGTATTCTTCTGAAATTATGACCATTCTTTATTGACTCACTTTATAAATAATATTTAAAACTGTTCTATCTATGCTTATACATGACATATGGATAAATTAATTGAAATCTTAAAAGTTTATCCTATACTGAGATCAGTGCAACTGTGTTCATAAACCAAAGAAGATATTTAGTTTCCCTTTTTCCAAACTAGAGCGGACCTGAAAGAGATCTAGTTGCAGTTAGATGTTACACTATAACCCCCTAGTGACATGCTTTTTAATATCAGCAGAGGGCACATTTCCATATGAATACTTTGTGGGTTTTTTTAATTAGTGTTATCTGAAAATGTTCTCATAATCTCTTGTGGTCTTGTCTCCAAGTGTTTCCTAATATTGAGTCAAGAAATTCTCTATAGGAAACTAGTTTATAGCAACTGCCAAGCAAAGCATGCCAGGATACTGACCCTGTAATAAGAGCTAAGACATTTCAGAATTCTACTGGAAAATAAAAAGAAACAGTTCTGAAATTAGTTATTAGATACAAATTGAGAAAATATGATTTTTTTTAGAATACAATCCAATAAAACATGGATATCAATTTGGGGGAAAAAGAATACTCATTTTAGAAATTTAAAAGAGGAAGGAAATACAGGGCTGAGCAGCTATTTTACATCCCGATAAATATTCATCAAGGGAAAATTCTTCAGAAGAATTTTTTTTTTTTTAAGTTGTAGCCAGAGACTGGAGCTAACTACCTGAAATTGGTTCAAGTCAGTTGGTGTACAGAGTGTTGTTTTTGCTTTTACAGACCTAACTGTGCCCCACATTTCAAATTCTACTTCAATTTCAGCTGAGAGGTTGAAAAGCATGTTTGGCCTTAGTTTCCTTTGTTTCCTTCCAGGATCATTATGGAAAAGACAAAGATGAAAAAGTAAAACCAGAGGTTAGACAATCAAACAACCACAACAAAACAAAAACAAAAATAAAAACTTTTTTCTTTTGTTACATAAATAGAAAAGGAAGGAATCATCAAGCTGCTGTTAATCAATAGCTGAATGAGGCTCATTCAGCCTATTTAAGACATCAGCCTAATGCGCCAATTTCACCAGAAGTCTTGAGAAGACATTGGAATTTGGTATTCAAAAATTAAAGGAGCATATTCTTGGACAATAGTAATGATAAGAATTTTTTTTTTTTTTTTAAGTTCAGGCACTGAGATGCAGGTGGTGAAAGGAATTATGGGAGGAAAATCAAAGGAGTACACACTAAAGAACAACAATCCCTATGGATACTTAAGTGCTAATAAGCCAAGAAACAACCAGCACATCTGATTTCCTGTTGTTCTCTTTGGCAGCTATTTTGGCCTAAAAATGCTAAAACCAGAGACAGATCATTTACTTTACTGTGAAACATGTATTTTTCAGTATTTGGAGAAAATCTGCTATGTATCACAATGCTTTGTTGTCCGTTGTTATTTCCCTATTTATTGTGAGAAAAGCACACTGCTCAGGGTGAGAAATAAGTCTTGAAAATAATATACCCACTGAGCTCCAAGAAATAAGCAGAGCACTCTTGCTTCTCAGTGGTCAGGGTTTGCCAACTCTCTCCGCAACCCCTTAGCGCCAAGAGCACCATAGAATGGCTGTGCTTGAGTAGAAATTATCTTACCTGCATCTAACCACTATAGATGCAGAAAATGCCTTCTCAAATTCTTGCTGAGCCTGATCTGTCCTTTATAATCTTTTCACTAACATCCAACTACTAACATCTGATAATTAGGGTCAATTTACTGAGTAAAAGAAATAGCAAAACCTCCCTTGTCCCAGTGAAAACTCCAATGGAAAAGATAGTATGGTAGCCGTAGGCCACTCTCTTGCAGTAGTGGGCAGTCATCCCATACTCTAACGCTTAGGGATGTGTGAGGTACCATAGCTCTTTCTGACTGCTGTTGTCTTGCACATTAATTCCCAGAACTTTAATTATTCAAAAAGATCATTTATAGGGTGTGGGGGTATAGCTCAGTGGTAGAGCACTTGCCTAGCATGTGCTAGGCCCTGGGTTCAAACCTTAGCACCATACACACACAAAATTAAATTAAATTAAATATCACTTATAACATTAAAAATGAAAAGAAAACCAATTATTTTATGACAAGGAGGACAAATTCTATGTATAAGAGTAATCAAAAGTAATATTTAAAACATAATTTGACAATTGCCTTCGTTTTCTGTTGCTGCTATAACAACTCACCACAACGTCAGTAATAAAGTCAAAATTTATTATCTTACATTTTCTGTAGCACAGAAGTCCAGTATGGGTAATGTCAGAATAAAATCAGGATGTCAACAGGTTTCCATCCTCTCTGGAGGGCCTAAGGGACAATCTGTTTTGTGCTTGTTTGGGTCACTGGCAGAATCAAGTTCTTTACAGTTTTAGACCAAGATCTCCATTCTCTTGCAACTGTGAATTTAGGGCCAACCCCACCTTCTAGATTTTACCACATGCTTTAGTTCGTGACCATCTTCTTGTATCTCAAAAGTCAGCAATAGCCAGCTAGCTCCTTCTCATGTGGTATCTCTCTGACCCACTCTTCTGACTTCCTCTTCTTTTAAGAACTCGTGATTAGATTGAATCTCCCTGAATAATCTCCTCATTTCAAGGTCTTTAACCACAGTCACATCTGCAAAGTACCTTAAACAGGATAAGGTAATGTTTTTACAGATGATGGGTTTTAGGGCAATTTTTCTGTCTTCCTTAAGGAATACTCTCTTCCTAAGTAAGACATACTTCTATAATTTTTTGTTTTGTTTTGTTTTAGAAATGAGATCTAAAGCAACTGAAGCTCAGTCCCCTCCCCTATCTATGTGCATATAGGATATATTGCAGGGACCTGTTGAAATTAAATGAAGTGATACACACAGATAGCACTTAGCTCTGAGAATCTTTACCCCTGTTAAAAATGCAAAACCACTTAGTTATTGCTATCTTGCTACCAACAGAGATTCCTTCTTCTTACTTAATCTGTATGGACCTTTTTATGTTAAATAATCACAGATCATGAAGAACGCTTCTTGAGACCAGCAAGTGTAAAAAACAGAAGTGACAATGAATAGTGCAGGCACAAAAAGCTAGAACTTCATTTTACAATTTTTTCAGCCATAATTCCAGAATGTTTGTTTCCTCTTTTATAAATTGTTGGATTTATTTTTAAAATATTTTTCAGAAACTTTGCATCTATCATCAGGAGAAATATTGTTATGTAATTTTCTTTCTTTTTCTTTTCTCTTAATTTTTTGTTTGGGGTGAAATAGGTATAATGCATTTGTCAGGTTTAGGTCTAAGAGTTATGCTGCCCCCATAAAATGAGATGAAAGTATCAATCTTTCTGTTTTCCATATGATATGTAAAATTAGAAATTTTTTCAGTAGTTTTATAAAATTCACTTAATCGGGGTCCAAAGTTTTTTTCAGGGGAAGATATTTGATTATAAAATCTACTTAATAATTTAGTTAAAACTATCGGATTTTCCACGTTTTCAGTGTCATTTTGGGTAGGTTTTATCATTTTTTAGATATTTTCTTCTGTCATATAAATTACATGTATTAGCATAAAGTCATTCATGATACCACTTGCTATCTTTGTAATACCTGTAAGAACCATGATTTCTTCCTAGTATAATATGG
Source organism: Marmota monax (assembly GCF_021218885.2). NCBI lineage: Eukaryota > Metazoa > Chordata > Mammalia > Rodentia > Sciuridae > Marmota > Marmota monax. The sequence goes on from NW_026695005.1 coordinate 2,647,488, forward strand.
ACTTTCCAAGGTTCTTATTGTTTCCAAAGAAACACTTTGGGCATCGTTCATTTTCTTTCTATGCTATAGACATTAGTTCTTGTTTTTAATATTGTTTTTTTTATTTCTGCTCAATGTGGGATCCATTTGCTGTTTTTCAAGCTTCTTAAAGTAGAAACTTGGATCTTGATTTTGATACCCAGTTTCTTTTACTGGTACATGATTTTACTCTAATTACTGATTAAGTTGCATCTGACAAACTTTTATGTTGTACTTCCACTCTAATTCAATTGTAAATATTTTCTAATTTCCCTCAGGACTTCTTAATCTGTGAATTATTTATAAGTATGTTGTTTGATTACCAAGTATTGAGGGACTATTTTTGCTATATTGCTAGTGTCAATTTTTAATTCAAACCTCCTAATAGGAAAAAGTCTTAAAGACATCAAACTTTTGAAATTCAACGTATTTAAACTCATTTTACATTCTAGAATACAGAGTATCTTAGATAATCTTCTGTGCACTTGAAAAGATGTGTTTGTTAGAGTGTTTTATAATTGTCATTTGTCAATTAATAGTTTTAAGTTTTATATGTTGTAATTCATATTCTGTAGATGTGTTCTATCAATGAATTAGGGTGCAGAACTAAAATCTACACCTGTAATTGTATTTTTTCTATTTATTTAATAACTATCAGTTTTCTTTATATATTTTGAAGCTCTGAATTGAGTTCCTATTTAGCATTTTTCTATGCTAGTAGTGATTGACCATTTTATAATTATGAAATGGGAATAGTATCTATTTAACAGTTACCTTCTAAGACCATATAAGATTTTTTATTCAGATTTTGTATTCTTATGCTTAATCTCTGAATTGTGTATTATTTTAATCCATTTTCTTCAGCTTCCTGATTTATATTTAATGTTTCTTGTAGCCAATATATAGTCTGGTTTTAGTTTTCAACTTAGTCTTTTAATCTCTGACTTGTAATTGACATGAGTCCACTTAAATGTAATGTCATCATTGATGTAGATGGGGGTTGCATTAACATCTTACTATTTATTTTGGCCTAGTTTTATAGCTATTTATCATCAAGGGGAAAGTCTTGTTTTTGTTACCCTGTAATGGCCCTCCTGTATAGTTTAATAGTAATATTTTCTTCTATTTAAGATAACACTCTATAGATTAAACATCAAAGAATTTATCAGCCTTTAAAACTGCTGTTCTCTAGTACCTAGAACAGTGCTGAAATACAGCATGCAATAATTTGGTTTTCAATAAATGAATGAGTGGTTCAGTGGAGAGATCAAGATGAAAACTTATTTATAAGCTAGTTGACCTAAGTGAAGAACATATTATAGCAGTAGAGACATGCTTGAATAACCCACAGTGATACCCAGGGGGAAGTTGTGTACCTCAACAAAACTTTGCCAGCCTGTCTAAAACCACATGGACTGACATCAAACTTTGCAGGCTCCCAAACTTGATGGTGTCATCTTGATAGTATGACTAAAAGGACCCGACTCTTAGTAGAAAGTTTACACTGGCAAAACTCATGAACTGGATTCCAACTTAGTAATATAGATTCAGAAATAAAGCTGTCACTAATAGCCATTTCTCTATATATACCCAAAGAAGAAGCCAAATCATAAGAAAAATCTTGCTTGTTAAGCATAAAATTAGAATATTAATTAAATGTTTAGCAACATCAGATAAAGATAAGGGTTGACTTCTTTAATGAACTGGTATATTGTTTAATTACATATATGTTTCCATACTTAAAATAGAACAAGATTCTTTAGTTTCACATTTCTTTTTGCTTTCTTACAATAAATGGATCTCATTGTCAAGTTTTTTAATAAATATTATAGTTCTAAACATTTTTATTTAAAATGTAAAATATCCTGAAACTGTTTTTTAACTAGTTGTATTTTAAATGATATGTTATCAATTCAATTATATTTTACATCTTTTATGAAACAATTATTGAGTGATTGATTTCTTCATGTGGGGACTAGAGATTTTGTGGAAAATAAAACTGTGGTCTTCATCTCATGAATTTCACAATGTAGCAGAGGAAACAATAGGCAATACAGTATGATATTTTAAGTGTTATCTAGCATACTAGGAAGTCATAATTAAAGGACACCCAACTTATTCTTGAGGGTTTGGAGAAATTTTTCCAAACAAGATAAACTCTGATTTAAACCTGAAAGGACAGTGTGGACTAGATTGACAAAGATAGAGTGATGAAGTTGGAGTAGGAAGTGACAAAGAGTTCATAGCAGGGGCTAAAGTCAAGAGATGCAGGAACATGGCATCCACATCAAACTGAGTCTTTCTCTGTGACTGGAGCTTTGAGTGTAGGGAAAAAAGTATAAAAGATGAAGGGCACTACTAAAAAATTTTAACCAGTGATGAATCATCATGGAATTTGTATAATGGAAAGAGATGATTGACTAGACTCTGAATAATAAGCTGGGAGGGTCGGGGGAGTTATCAATCAGGAGGTTCTTATAATAATCAATATGAGAGATAATTCTGGTCAGCATGAAGTAGTTACAGATATCATACAAATAAAAAGACTGATAGAGGACATAAGAGAGGGAAATTAACAAAATTTGATTATGAATGGGTTTGAGATGAGAAAAAAAATTGTTAGCCTTGATGATGAGTGCCAGGGTTCTATCTGGTTTAAATTCTTGAGTGGATGGTGTCATTGAATGGGAAAGATATGGAGAAAAAGTTCTGAGTGAAGATGATGAATTCAGCTATTGCATGACTATTTTTGTGTGAAATTTAGTGGAGATGCTTACCACATATTAGTACATATCACTTGTAGTTCAGGAAAGAGATTGGAAGTAAGTTCTGAGAACTGTCAGTATGTTGATTATATTTGAGTGTTAAAGTGATTTCCCAGAAAAATGAATTTAAGGAAACGATGAAGAAGGATAAACTGAGAAGGATTCAGACAAATAACAGACAGAGGTGTAAGACAAAACTCAGGAGTGTAGCCATAGAAGAGAATTTCAGACTAATCTCCACCACAGATGCTGTTGCAGAGAGAAGAAATAACATATGGACTGGAAAAAATGTTTAATGAATATAATATTGAGGAAATTTGGCAAAAAATAATTTAAGTAGAGTGTTGAAGAAGAACCACATTTCAGTGTGTTGGGAAGTAAATGAGGCCGAGAAGATTAAGAGACCAAGCACAGAAAACTAATAGAAGACTTTATATTTATAAGGAGGAAAGATGTTTCAGTAGCTAGAGGAATTTTGAGATGAAGAGATTTTTCTTTTGATGATTTCTTGTAATGAGAAGTCTTTTAAAGATATCAAATCTGGAACAAGACAGGGATGCCCTCTCTCTCCACTTCTGTTCAACATAGTTCTCGAAACACTGGCCAGAGCAATTAGACAGACGAAAGAAATTAAAGGCATAAAAATAGGAAAAGAAGAACTTAAATTATCACTATTTGCAGATGACATGATTCTATACCTAGCAGACCCAAAAGACTCTACAAAGAAACTATTAGAGCTAATAAATGAATTCAGCAAAGTGGCAGGATATAAAATCAACATGCATAAATCAAAGGCATTCCTGTATATCAGCAACAAATCCTCTGAAATGGAAATGAGGACAACCACTCCATTCACAATATCTTCAAAAAAAAATAAAATACTTGGGAATCAACCTAACAAAAGAGGTGAAAGACTTATACAATGAAAACTACAGAACCCTAAAGAGAGAAATAGAAGAAGATCTTAGAAGATGGAAAAATATACCCTGTTCATGGATAGGCAGAACTAACATCATCAAAATGGCAATATTACCAAAAGTTCTCTATAGGTTTAATGCAATCCCAATCAAAATCCCAACGGCATTTCTTGTAGAAATAGAGAAAGCAATCATGAAATTCATATGGAAAAACAAAAGACCCAGAATAGCAAAAACAATGCTAAGCAGGAAGTGTGAATCAGGCGGTATAGCGATACCAGACTTCAAACTATACTACAGAGCAATAGTAACAAAAACAGCATGGTACTGGTACCAAAACAGGCGGGTGGACCAATGGTACAGAATAGAGGACACAGAAACCAATCCACAAAACTACAACTACCTTATATTTGATAAAGGGGCTAAAAGCATGCAATGGAGGAAGGCTAGCATCTTCAACAAATGGTGCTGGGAAAACTGGAAATCCATATGCAACAAAATGAAACTGAATCCCTTTCTCTCGCCATGCACAAAAGTGAATTCAAAATGGATCAAGGAGCTTGATATCAAATCAGAGACACGCCGTCTGATAGAAGAAAAAGTTGGCTACGATCTACATACTGTGGGGTCGGGCTCCAAATTCCTCAATAGGACACCCATAGCACAAAAGTTAATAACTAGAATCAACAAATGGGACTTACTCAAACTAAAAAGTTTTTTCTCAGCAAAAGATACAATAAGAGAGGTAAATAGAGAGCCTACATCCTGGGAACAAATCTTTACTCCTCACACTTCAGATAGAGCCCTAATATCCAGAGTATACAAAGAACTCCAAAAATTAGACAATAAGAGAACAAACAACCCAATCAACAAATGGGCCAAGGACCTGAACAGACACTTCTCAGAGGAGGACATACAATCAATCAACAAGTACATGAAAAAATGCTCACCATCTCTCGCAGTCAGAGAAATGCAAATCAAAACCACCCTAAGATACCATCTCACTCCAGTTAGATTGGCAGCCATTATGAAGTCAAACAACAACAAGTGCTGGCGAGGATGTGGGGAAAAGGGTACACTTGTACATTGCTGGTGGGACTGCAAATTGGTGCAGCCAATTTGGAAAGCAGTATGGAGATTTCTTGGAAAGCTGGGAATGGAGCCACCATTTGACCCAGCTATTCCCCTTCTCGGTCTATTCCCTAAAGACCTAAAAAGAGCATGCTACAGGGACACTGCTACATCGATGTTCATAGCAGCACAATTCACAATAGCTAGACTGTGGAACCAACCTAGATGCCCTTCAATGGATGAATGGATAAAAAAAATGTGGCATTTATACACAATGGAGTATTACTCTGCATTAAAAAATGACAAAATCATAGAATTTACAGGGAAATGGATGGCATTAGAGCAGATTATGCTAAGTGAAGCTAGCCAATCCCTAAAAAACAAATGCCAAATGTCTTCTTTGATATAAGGAGAGTAACTAAGAACAGAGTAGGGTCGAAGAGCATGAGAAGAAGATTAACATTAAACAGGGATGAGAGGTGGGAGGGAAAGGGAGAGAGAAGGGGAAATGCATGGAAATGGAAGGAGACCCTCAGAGTTATACAAAAGTACATACAAGAGGAAGTGAGGGGAAGGGGAAAAATAATATAAGGGGGACAAACGAATGTCAGTAGAGGGAGCAGAGAGAGAAGAGGGGAGGGGAGGGGAGGGGAGGGGAGGGGGGATAGTAGAGGATAGGAAAGGCAGCAGAATACAACAGACACTAGTATGGCAATATGTAAATCAATGGATGTGTAACTGATGTGATTCTGCAATCTGTATATGGGGTAAAAATGGGAGCTCATAACCCACTTGAATCAAATTGTGAAATATGATATATCAAGAACTATGTAATGTTTTGAACAGCCAACAATAAAAAATTAAAAAAAAAAAAAAGATATCAAATTTTAACTCAAAGAAACTATTTTCCAAAGTTGTTTGTGATACCTCTTTTAGCCTGCAGGTGTCGACAACGTGTTTAAAGTATAGTAGTGAGTAAAGAAAAAAATGCCCAAAGACAGGTGGATGGCAAAGAGACAGGGAAGATAGAAGAGTAGAGAAAAGGAGATGCCTGTATTCAATGGGATATGTAGCAAAATTAAACATATACAGATAATTGCACAGAGAAGTGAACCATGTGAACTTGGACATATGGAGCTCTAGAATCATGTAAAGAGGAGTATTTCAAGAAGAAGTGGTCAAAGTAGAGGAGTAGAGTGTGGAGATGAGGGGCAGAGATGGAGGGAGGAAAAGGAAAGTACTGGGGAATGAAATCGACCAAATTGTGCTACATGCATTTATGAACACATCGCAATGAATCCCAGGGTTGTGTATAATTATCATGCACCAACAGAAAATTAATTTTTAAAAAAGGGGGTCAGTACAACAACAAGTTAGAAGTCCAAGTAGAATTCATGACCTTTTCCTGTGTAAAAACTTACCTGTGGTAGTAGGAACAGAAATAGGCCACAATTAGAGAGTCACACTACTGAGAATAAGTCTGAAGATTGCTAAAAATGACTTAAACCCAACTCAGATATGATTTCCTCTGAGGAAGTTTAATTGGAAGTCCACAAAAACACATATTTTCCCTCCATCAATGTTTCTACAATGTTTCCACCATATAATCAACCAACTCCACTTTCTTGGGACTTATCCAAGAGAAATGATGACTTATGTTTACACTTGAAAACCTGTACATAAATTTATGTAGCAGTTTTGTATATGAAAACAACAGCAGCAGGAGCAACAACAAACTCCAAATAACACAGATGTCCTTTATAACTGCTTGAAAATTTTTTGAGAGGATCTGCCTTTATTGAATTGGTTTCCCCATACATTCTATTGGAAAGTTCGAGATTTAGTTGAAACAAAAGTGATTATTAATATAAATAGTCTATACAGATTTTCCTGGGGTTAAAAAGGAGCTGGGGGTGGGAGAGACAGTAATATGATTTAAAAAGAGCAACATGAAATATCCTTGATTTTATCAATTAATGTCATTTTCCTGGTTGTGATTTTTATTATATTTTTGCAAGTTCTTAATGGTGGAAGCTGGACAAAAGGTACATGATTCTCTATTATTCCCTATAAGTACATGTAAATCTATTACTTTCTTAAAATGAAAAAAAAAACTTTTTCAAATGCCTATAGGTCAAAAAAAATAGAATTTTAAAAATAGTTAAACGAACACTGGTTTGAAGTCAAACTCTCTTATGGCTGAATCCAAAGTCTGCCACTTTTTTATTTTAAATCTATGTAACATAATTTTATCTGACTGAGCTTTAAATAATTGATCACCAAGAATGTTATCACCATCCTCACCACCACCATTGAAATCCTTATCAAGTCCTTACTATGTACCAGTCTGTATACTAAGGCCTTGGCATATTTTACCACAATTAACCCTCTCAACAGCCCTATCAGGAAGATATTATTGTTGTTGTCTTAATTGTAAATATTGATAAACTAAAGTACAAGAAAAAGTAATTCATTCAGGGCCACATGGTTAATTTCTAAATATGAACTTGAGTTCATAGCAGTCTTCCACAAGACTTGAAACCTCCCCCTAACATTTATGGGACTCAGGTAAAAAGGAAAAAAAAAAAACAACAAAGCCTCATACTAGGTCTAAATGCTTAAGAGTTAGAGATTGAGCCAAAAACTGCTTAAATATACATTTTATCCTTTTACTTAGACAAAGATACTTTGTAAATCATTTGAAGGGTTATATTTGAATTTAAAGTCTTGAGCCCTTTCACAGTTGTAAAGATTAAGCATGGTGAACTCTGTTTCCATCCAGGGTAATTTAGTTCCCCACTGTAAAGAGGCCTCCCTGCACTTTTGAGTAGATGCTTCCACCTGCAATTTTGACTCAACAATGTGTCAGTGTGTTTTTGTGGATGGTCTTGGGAATAGGGGGTCATGCAAATCCTGGAAACCTAGCAAACTGTACAGAGAATTCTAAGGTCCTGAGTACCAGAAACACAGTCTAGAGCCATGTAAGATGGGCTCCAAGTGAAAGGCTTCTTGGTCTCACACTCTGGGAGAGGCACAAATAAAAACAGACATAAATTGAGTGCACAATAGAGGTCCCCCTAACTCTTAGGTCTAAGGACTTAGATCTAAGTATGATACTAGCCTTATTTCAACAGGAATTGAAGCTTTCACTTTTGCAGTTAAATTATAGAAGATCCCTTGTAAATTGCACCAGATGTGTGCTGCTGTGTAGCATTACAGGGAAGGTGTAGTATTTCTATTAGTGTTTGTACTTCTGTTTTAATGTCAAGTAGCACATATTCCCCACATTGACATTTTGTAGTCATAATATATATATTTATATGTATTTTTGGTAGATGGACTGGACGCTTTCACCAGATTTCTTAAGACTGAATTCAGTGAAGAAAATATCGAATTTTGGATAGCCTGTGAAGATTTCAAGAAAAACAAGGAACCTCAACAAATTACACTTAAAGCAAAAGCAATATATGAGAAATTTATACAGAGTGATGCTCCCCAAGAGGTACAGTATAGTAAAGATGACTGGAAAACTTTACAGCTGCTTGAAAATTTTTTGAGAGAATCTGCCTTAATCAAATTGGTTTCCCCATACATTTTATTGGAAAGTTCAAAATTTTTGTTGAAGCAAAAGTAGTTATTAATATAAATAGTCTATAAAGATTCCTGTATGTAAATAGAACACATTGTTAAGATATTATCATGGAAGAGAGGGTAAAGTGAAGTCCCTCCTCAGTTATTTTCATGTAGACTAAGAATGAATACAATTAACTGCAACTTGGTGATTTCTTCAGGCATTCAGGTTAATCACTTTAACACAAGCAGCCCCTCATAGAAACTAAAGATTTCTAACAGTGACAAAACAAGAAAATCAGAGAAGTGTTTATAACATGTACCATTTTAATGTTATCTATCTATATAAAGTTTTGTTTGCCCCAAAGAATTATAACTCTGTTTCAAAATAAGCTAAAAGAAAATATCCCAATAGATGATGTAAAACACATTTGACAATGGATCAAATGGAAAACAAAACAAAACATGGTTTTCTTTGACTGCAAACTCAATAGGTAACTGTGATACAATTGCTAAAATGGCTATGAGATTAGCAAATATTATCATATTAATTAGAGTTTATATTTATAAATTTCTCTACAATTTCTATTGTATTCAATAAATGGTGATTCTTTATTTAGATGGTGGAATTGGTGGTCTGTTGCTGTTAAAGTTTTGTTTGTAAATTAATACTGTCTTAATTAATCAACTTTCTAGAAGTTGCTGTGACAAACAGCTAAGAGAAATCAACTGAAAGGAAAAAAAAATCTATTTTGAATTATCACTTCAGAGGTTTCTGCCTGTGGTTGCTTGGCCCTGTTGGGTCTGTGGCAAGGCAGAACATCATGGTGGAGATGCATGGCAGAGGACACTGCTCAACTATGGCAGCCAGGAAGCAAAAAGAGAAAGAAAAGGGGCCAGGGTTCCTATATCTATTTCAAGGGCACACCCACTAATCTAACTTTCTCCAACTAGGCCTCATATTTTAGAGGTTCCAGCACTTCCCAATGACACCATACGCTGTCAACCAAGCCTTTATTATATGGGCTTTTGGGAACCATATAAGATCCAAATCATAACATTACCCATGGAGTAGCATTTTCTATGTGGATGTTACACCATTAGAAATGATGGTTATTTTCCTTGTTTTAGTATTTTTCAATCTTTTTTGTGTTTCAATATATTATTCTGTCTTCCCTGAGGCCAAATTTATACATATCTCAAAGCAGTGAGGAGGGTAGCTAACGGTATCTTGTTACACAGGAGGAAAAAACACTGGTTTCCTACTTGAAAACTCACCACCACCAGACCAGGTATATCAATGGTACTATAATAAAAGGTCTTAAAGGATTTTTGTCTTTAAGAAACGTCTATACTTCAGCATATGTTTGTTTGTAGGAAATGTCATAATGTAACGAAATAATCAATGGGATCAACAGAAGTCTCATTAAAATCCTAGATATTTCCCAACCTCCCTGTTTTCCATCACTCAATTTTGTCTATGTAGTTTAGTTCCCCACTTTAAAAAGTCAGCGAGTTCAACCAACACTGTGTATGCTACATCCATTGCAATATTGCATTTTTCTAAATTAGAAAGTGAGAAGGGTGAGGAGCATAGACAGAAGAGCCAAATGGAATTCCAGGCCAGAATAAATCACCCTATGCCCCCTGAGGAAAACCATGCATGCGTCCAATCTTGCTAGGCCTGCTCTAACTTTGCATCAATCTAGGTGTTTGCTTAAGTAAAGTGACTGTAATTGCACTTTTTTCCTGCTTGTCCAGGTTAACCTTGATTTTCACACCAAAGAAGTCATTACTAAGAGCATCACCCAACCTACCCTCCACAGTTTTGATGCTGCACAAAGCAGAGTATATCAACTCATGGAACAAGACAGCTACACGCGTTTTCTGAAATCTGACATCTATTTAGAATTGATAGAAGGAAGACCTCGGAGACCAACAAATCTTAGGAGACGATCACGCTCATTTACCTATAATGAATTCCAGGATGTGAAATCAGATGTTGCCATTTGGCTATAAGGAAAATTGATTGATCTCATTTTGATGGTAAACTTGTATCTTAGCTTCTAAGATATAATATGTTTACATTAAGAAATTATTCTATCTTTTAAAATGTACCACATGAAAGAATTTTAAAAATATAAATCAAAGCTTTTATATTTAAAAATGTATGATGTATCTTTCAATATATTCTGTAAAACTTTCCATTTTATATCACTCCATTCATAACCAGAAAATTCTTCTTTTTAGTTAAAAGGGAACAAAGACATAGGAGCAATGTTTTACAAGACTGTGAAGTTAAGTAAAGGCTAAGGTTTAGCAAAATTATTAAGAGTTTCACCAAATATCTAGTTTATATTTTTTTTTCAAGATGCTTACAACATAGTACTTACATATCCAAATATTTGGAGAGCATTTTTCCATAATAATGAATATTCTCTTTCTCTTAGTAATAGAGTGAAATAATCTAGTCCTTGTATTGTGAGAGGACGGGAAGCTCAAGAAAAACCATAGATTACTTCTAGTATTAAGCCCGCAATAGGGACTTCTGCGAAGACATGTTGATATGTAGAGAACTTCTAGGTTAAATATAAGCTAGATTGGTAAGTGAGAATGAGATCCAGAGTTGGGTTCATTCCTAAGTGGGCCTAGACTCTCCCAGTTAGATGGTATATTTTTTTTTTCTGGTCACAGAAAGATATTCAGATTATGGAGAAAAAATGGATGAAGAAATTAAAAATTAATCATATGATGCATATGACCAGATTGGGACTGAGAAGACTATATCCTTGCCTGATAAATGAACTTACTATTGAAACAGGAGGCAATCAATGGTTTGAATGATGAGCAGAGGACAATTTTCTCAGGAGTAAATAGGTTTCAGGTTCAGACTTTTGGAATTGGGTTGAAATAAGAAATTAGAAGAGGCGAAGAAGCAATGAGTTTAAGACTCAGGCATCTGTCACCCTCTCTCATCTTCAAAGCATGTTCTCCCTTTAATAACATTCTTATTATAATTTTCATTTAACACTATATTATTCAAATAATATTATCTAATAAGTATACATATATTACAGAAATATTTAATTTTAAATGTGTATTACATGGTCCATAAATGTCTGTATTTAAAGATATACATTTGGCTTTGGCAAATGTTATCATTTTAATTGAAGTGTAAAATATAAAAACTTTTGGCTATCCAAAATAATAAACATTTTCAATTTCTTCATACAGTTTATTTTTTATTTAGCCAGTAAAAGTTCTAGCTAATTGTTGATTATCTTTCCTGTTATCAAATAAGAAATAACCACATCTTTTTATTTTAAGATGATATTAATATGGAAAATATTGAGATATTGTGTCACTAATTTTAACTCTAATGTTAACTCAATTCTTTATATTGTTGTCAATATAAAAACAAAAATCATACATTGCAAGCATCATCTAGGAAAATAATTTAAAATTTTCTTTGGCTGATTTGTATTTTCATTTTTTGTGGCAGTCTCTTTTCATGAAATTTGATTGTTTCATGTACTGAATTAAGATTTCATACAAGCTTTCTGATTTTATCATGAAAATCATGGGCTGATTTTAATAGCTTTGTCCTGGAATCATGAACATTTGTTATTAGCTTTTCCATTTGTAATCTATTTCAAAATTGTCCAATTTCTTGATTGAATTATGAAATATTCAATGAGATGCTTTAAAAATGTACCAAGATTTCTTGACACAGTTAATGCCTGACTTCAAAGAGCTTTGATCTCTGAAGGGAATAACATGAACAAATACAGAAAAAAAAGAGTCAATAATGGAACTAGTAAAAAAAAGCCAAGTAAAAACAGACAGATAGCACTGAGCTCTGGCTGAAAGAACAGTGAAGATGTATAAACTGAGACTCTAGAAGCTCAAGGCTAAACTTCTTAACTGGATAGTCTGATCCTCAGAAATTCATATAACTGCACAGACCCTTGCTTTCTACAATCTTTTATAGAAGAACTCAAATTTTCTTATTTCTTGTGCTCTGTATGGTCCCCACATTCACTGATTTTAAGTATTGTAATGAATATTCTCCAAAGAACCTTCCGATTGGTGCACAAGCAGAAAAAAGAGTAAAAAACTATGACCGATGAAGGAAAACTGCAGAATAAAAATTGAAATGGGTGCTACTCTAAGAATAAGGAACACTTTTATAGAAAACTCACAAATACATAAAAGGAAAAATAACTTGATTTTTTTCTTTTTCTTTTTTTCTTTTTGCAGTCAAATCAATATAACACAGTGTCTTTAAAGACATTAGAAGACAGAGGTGGATTGAATTAGATCATTCTACTACCTTGCTTGTGGATTTCAAGTTTTGCCTACCAGATTACCAAGTGTTGTACATAATAGAAGCTCAATAAGTGACTTTCACATTAAATACTACAAAACTACAAAATGAAGCATTATGAGGGTGGTAGTGCATTGCCCGGCCAGAGTAAAGGCTTTAACATGAGGCAAAAGACATACACAAGAGACTCACTAAATTTAATTCTAGCTCTGCTTACTTATCAAATATATGTTTGGAAAGTAACTTAAATATTCTACACTTCAAAATTTATTTTTAATATTAGAATAAAACTTTTACAATGTTCTTATGATGATTAAATTTTGAAATATTTGTAAAGTGCCAAGTATAGATTAATTGACTTCAGTGTGTGGATGAGATTATGGAAATCATTTCCTGTATTTAAGTATCACATTTTAATTATAATTTTTGCCTTGGTTACACATCAAACAAATGTTCTTTGAGAATAATAAGATTTCCTTGAACAAAGTATGCGGATAACTATTACTTTTATAAAAACTTTTATAATTTTGCAGTGCATAGAAAAGTAAATCATGATATTTTAACTAAATTAAAAACTACAAAAACATTTTAAAAGTTTAAATATTTTTCTAAATTCACAAAGAAAAATCTGAACTATTTAATTTTTACAAAGCAGTCCTTCCTTAGGAGAAAAAAGAACAAATCATATTGAAGATATATATCTCCAAAATGCTCACACTTAGCTATGCTGCTAACTAAGTTTAAACACATCAATTTTATTTTCATTGTGCTATATTAACTGGTCTTATATTTAGTGTCCTGACTTTGTAATTATTATCTATCTTAAGAAAAAATATATAACCACACAAATTTATTCCACAATATATGTATTCAACTATGTTAACTGAACCATAAAAATAAAAGGTAATATGTTAAAATAAATTTTCTGCAACATATTTAATGAATGGACAAATATTTAATGAACAAATTTTATTTGGTACTGATCATCACTGGATGCTCAGAAGTGAATCTAACAGGAGTGATAGAGAAAAAGGAAGAGAGAAAGAAACTTTTCTTTTTCCAGAAAGACTAGAGTTTTTGATAGTTTGAACTCCAGAATACACAGCCATATGAAAGCCATGCTTTGAACCAATCATCCTTCATCTTTACCTCAGAGAGCAAATCCACCTATGACTGATCACGTGGACCATCACTCACCTTTCCTTGCATATGCACATGTATCAATCAATGCATTTTACCTAAATTTTGTTTTTTGTTTGGTTTGATTTGGTTTGGTTCATTTCATTTTATTGGTTGTGCCTTATAAAACTCATAATTTTTTAGAAAAAAACTTAAAATGTTTATTAAAAGCAGCATTAGTAGTAAAACATTGCATGTGAAAAATATAAAACTCTTTACAAGCTCTGATTTTAAAGGATAAAATCATTTCACAGTAAACACACATGCTTATATGGTGTTTTACTTACTAATTAAATTTTCTGCAGCAGAAATGAAATTTTAAAAGGAAATATTTTAAATATCAGAAACTTAGAATAAAAACCTACTAATTTTTTGATAGTCCACTTATAGCTTCATCTCTGATTTCTTAAATGTAACAAATAAGCAATAATTGTGGGGGAAAATAAAGACTGAATCACTGTTAAATTCTGACCTATCAAAAAATGTCACAATTCTGCTTTTAGACTCTTTATATTTAACTAGAGCAAGGAAGTAGATGGAAAATTTGTCATCAACCTGTGAAATCCAACAATTATTTTCTCAACACCAAACTGTTGTTGCATGTGAAGACACTGTAATATTTATACATGAACTCAAATGAGATCAAAGCGATATAAATGAAATCAGGAACACACTTGCTTAGCCACCTGTAGCTTAGCATACCTTATACCTCATTTATTCTTATTGAATCATACAGATTCCCCATAGTTCAAAAGCATTTGTCATGCTTCACCTCTGTTTTATTCAACAGAATATCAGAAACTCAAAGATGAACAAAACAGTGTAATTTATCATTGAGGATACTATACCCAATGGAATACCTATATGAGTAAATTCACGAAACAATAATTTCAGTATCACAAGCTAAACATCCAGGTGCATCTTGCCTTACCTGGGTCTAAAGAATTGCAAGGCAGTTTTGACACAATTAGTCAAGCACCAGTGTCTGCTGTACCATCATCAGAGTATGTCTCAGTGTAGTCTACATGATGGGGTCAAGTATAGATTCACTGTGTTTCCGCTGAAACCTGATTCAAAAGGTCAATCCTTGGAAATTTGCACTGATTTCATAGAATAAATAAATAGGCATCACCCTCATTGAAAGCTCCCTTAAAGTAGGAACTCCCAGAAATGTATTTAGGTTTTATTCAGAGAAAATGAATTAACATGGAGGCTTTGGAAGTAAATTTTTTAATGTAATATTGAAAAACAGAACATTAAAGAGATGGTGACAAATGAACATCAACTATAAAATCAAATATATGATAATTGAAACTATGGAATAAATTAATTGGCAAATCACTATCCAACCCATTAAACTGTATTCATTTGTATTATTTGAATATCTGTATACTGTGATATATACAGTAATAAACACATTCTCCAATAAGCCACATGATCATGAAGGAAATGGTGGTCTTTCAGTTTAGTCCCATGAAATGAATTTCTTTTTAGTAATTACTTCAGTTTAGTTTCTTCTATTCTGCTTTTTGTCCATTTATTCTTTTCTCCAGATGGCTATTTTGCAAAAATTTTTTAAATTCAAGAAATTTTCAGGGTACTATACACCCAAGCACATACACAAACCCACCAAACACAAATAATTTGACTTTTAAAGATAATAACTTATAATTGTTATAATTATTCTATCTAGTGGGTAGAGTGCATTTCTTCCCATCACATAGTATCACTATTCTCATAAAAAATTCATTAGGTAAATGTTTGGGGTGACACAATGAGACAAAATTTATACTTTCCATGAAATCAAACACACCAGAAATAAACATTTTTATTTTTATTTTTTGTTTTACTTGTACATGGACACAATATCTTTGATTTATTTATTTATTTTTATGTGGTGTTGAGGATCAAACCCAAAACCATGTATATACATGCCAACAAATATATATATATATATATATATATATATATATATATATATATATATGCATAGTTTTATTTAGAAAATAATAAACCATTATTTAATTGAATGGCAATCTTTGTAGAACAATGAGAAATCAGAAAATTTTATTTTCTGAAAAATAGGAAGTTAATTACATTATCTAAATTTATTATTAATTATCTAAATTAATTAATTTATTATTAATTATCTAAATTAATTATCTAAATTCTTCCAAAAATCTGGAAGTCCTGATTCTGTGAACGTAATTCTAGACTTCCAGATTTTGGGAAGATTAAGATACTCCACTGGTTTATATTAAAATCACATATTTAATTTAATAAATATTCAATTTAAAAATTTTAAGGTGATCTTTCTTTGGTTTATATGCCAAAGATATGTTCAATATATTAAAATACATGATTCTCTTAAATTCATTTTTAAATATAAGCTACCTTAATTTGTATATATTTTGTTAAATTGTTTTT
Source organism: Marmota monax (assembly GCF_021218885.2). Taxonomy (NCBI): domain Eukaryota; kingdom Metazoa; phylum Chordata; class Mammalia; order Rodentia; family Sciuridae; genus Marmota; species Marmota monax. The sequence continues at coordinate 2,663,762 of NW_026695005.1, forward strand.
ATAAAACTTAAACTGCTTATTCTTTTCTGTTATAAAATGTCTCATTGCCTCTTGTTAATGTTTCATATATGGTACATATATCCACATATTAAAAAGTACCTAATATTTTCTCATTTGTAATATTCTAATTCATCCATAAGATAAATACTGGAATGACTAACACTAATGAAAATGTTAATTATGTTTAATCAAAGAAGTTAACTTTTTTCTTCCATGTTATATGGCTGAGTCTTTGGCAAGATGCAAAATGGATTGTTTGGTGAAATCTCTTCAAATGATAAGTGATGGTTTAGATGATTTTGACCAGATGATATCAACAACAAAATTGTTCAGAAAAGAGATAAAATCATGATCATACATTCTCAAGCTATTATTGAAAGTCCTCCTTATTAAAATTCTAATTATACTACATAAAATAAAGGATTACCAAAAAAATCATAACAGTGATTCATACAAAAGGAAATTTAGACTGTGTTAAAAAAAATACTAGAGGATTTTGGAGAAGTAGAAAATTTATTCCAATAAAAAGTTCTCTGAATGAAAATAAATTTCTGCATTATCTTAATATGTTGTATGGGTCTTTTTGTTTTACAGTCCCTTGATTCAACAAGCTTAGTACTTCATGTGTTATTATTCTTTCTTTTACTTTTTTTTCCTTTTAGTATAGGTGATTAAACTCGGGGGCACTCAAACACTGAGCCACATCCTCAGCCCTATTTTGTATTTTATTTAGAGACAGGGTCTCATTGAGTTGCTTAACACCTCACTTTTGCTGAGGCTGGTTTTAAACTCAGGAACCTCCTGCCTCAGTCCTTGAGCTGCAGGGATTATAGGTGTGCACTACTGTGCCTGGCTCTTTTATTTATCTTAAAACTAAAATTTCTGAAAGAATCATTTGGGTCTTTTTTATCTTGGAATCAATGAAGAAGTCTATGTTCATATCCATGTGATCCCATGGACTTGGCTTATTTATCTCAGATTTGGTTTGTTTGTCTTCATCTTCCTAAACTAAGTATAGTTTATTGACATTAATCTATAAACTCTCTTTTTATAGATGAGTTTCCTTTTGAACCTATCTTACAAACAAAAGTATTTCTGGGTGCAAAATTAAACATCAAACTTCTATTTTTGGTTGCATACATGATTCTACATTCAAAGACATTTTAATATGAAAATTGAATCAGGATGTTTAGATAAAAGAAGTACAGTCCATGAAATATGATTTCAGAGTTTTGAAAATAAGATGCAATGTGAATTTAAAATAAAGGAGGCATGGGAAACCAAAGTTATTTTTCTTATTCTTCAGTATATGAGACTGGTGCTACCAATCATCATAAAGCCATATTTTTGAATTTTATCAAAATTATGATCAGAAAATATACAACCTGCAGTCTTAATTCCCTCAGAAATCATCAAAGACATGAAAAATAAAACCATCCTCAGATAAAATGGAAAATAGTTTATTTTTTTATAACTACATGCAGAAAAATACATTTATTTCATTTCTAGATATGCAAGGTATTTTTTATTTCTGAATATATGAATATATTATCAGAAGTAAAAATTTAGGATTTTAAGATATTTACTGAATCAAACTATCTGTGTCATAATATTTGTTTCACCAATTTTAAGCAGCCTGAGAAAAATGTCAAATATACCAGGAAATAACCCTTATATCCTTAAGATATTAAGAGATAATTGTAATAGACATTTAAATTTCTGCCATATTGTAATATTTTAAACATTGGTATTTCATTTTCATCCTTAGTAAACAAAATATTTAGTATTTTAATATTTTACCAATTATCTATATTTTTATTTCATTATATAGTAAAATTGATAACTTAGGATACTAAAGCCTTCTTTTAAGCCTCTCCATTATAGAGGGGAAAATACATTCTGAAGGAGCCTAAGCAGATTCAATGTACAATTTAATTTCCTTCAATAAAGTAAAGGTCAGTATGAGGCTATAAGAAAGTTAATTTGCATAAGGTATGCACATGGAATATTAAAATAATATAATATAAAATATTCATACTTTAAGCTTTTATGTTCAACCTCAATGCTAAGATTATTATAGGAAATGTCTCAACAATTACAACAAACTTTTTCTTTGAGGATATCAACTAATATACTCTCCTAAGAGACATGAAGAGGGAGTTCTGTAGGATATTAATTAACTCTAATAATTAGCAATATTTTGTACTGCCTTGTTAATATAGTCATTGGTTTTAGAATATCTTTAGCAGTGCCAAGTTTATCCACCACTAACAGTCCTGTATACAGTTTTACTAATCAAGTCAAATATATGTATATAGACTGATTATCTCTGTATCTCACCAAAATTATACTAGTGTTTTTTTTTTTTTAACTCTGTTAGCCAACAGATTTTTTGTTGACTCTATACCAATGTCAAACTTACCTATTTGAACCATATTAAACTTGCCTTCTTATTCAGAATATTCTAGATTGCATCCATTGATGTAATGCTTCTTTAACTTAAAACCAACTTATTTTAATCAAAGTGTCATAGAAGTAGAGTCTTTGTAGGGATTGCTCAACTGATATCCATCCTGTCCCTTTCAAATCAAAATAACCAAGAATTTTCTTTTTTCTTGATAAAGAAATCATATTTTCTCAAGTCTTCTTGAAATTTCTTAAAATTTAATGATGGGTTCTACAGGATACGAATTCCGGGATGTGATCCTGTTTTTCCACTTGTCTGAATTTTTATAACAGGTAAAAAAAATCACATCAACATCCCTGCTCTGCTCCACTCCCACATCTCTTCTGACAGCATTTGCATCTTGCATGTTAAACTTTCTGCAACATCTTTGCCTGCTGCAGGTCTTTGCATACCCACCTCCACTCTCTACAGTAACCCCGACTTAATTAGACTTTGTCATTTCTGCCCAGGTGATAAAAGAGTATTTAGATGACAATCAGTTCTTGGAGGTAGAGAACAGGGTGATGGGAATAAGAAAAAAAGTAACTCTATCTACCTCACAATGGGTCCTTAAAGTATGGAGACGACATGACCCACATTCCTGTTGAAAAGTCAAAGTCAGGTTTTGAGACAGAGAATCTACTTGTATGATTTTGGTGCCATTTCTATTTGGTCAAAGTCTAGTTATGCCACTATATGAAACCCAAGTTGAATGCTTTTCATCTGCTAGCTTTTTGAAATATAATGGAGATTCCAGGAATGGTGATTGGCTATTCTGATTTGGTTTTCATGATCATTATAATATTTTGTCTATTTTTTCTTCTCTGTTTCCCTACTCAGTACACTGAGAAGTTGGGCAGCATGAGACTGCATTGCTAAACAGAAGGTACTTTGAATTAGTTCTTTCTCAATTTAATTTTATGTTTCCTCAAGATAGATACAAATCTAGTTCAGTTCTAACCTAAAACAAGCAACAGTCCTAGCTGAGTGTATGTATATATTCATGTCCTCTAGGGTTTCCTGTAAAATTACCTGTTCTAATAATCCTAAGCAATAATCAAATTAATAACATTTATTGAGTATGTAATATGTTGAGTCTATGATCCTACTGTCAACACTCAACAGCATTTTGACCTTGATAATCAACTTAATATTTTTGTGCCTCACTTTTTTCAATTATAAAGAGGATCTACATTGTAAGAGAGGTAATGTGTTTAATGACAGTCTATAAAAATATTACCTGTCTTACAATTTCTGTAGAATTGCAAGACCTAAAAATAAATTAAGGATAACATGCAATATTCACTCAATACATGTTATACTATTCTTTGAAAAAAAAGGTCTATTTCCAGATAGCTGAACTACATTCAGGTCAAAAGGAATTTTTAATCCTTTTCCTCATCCCTCTTCCTAATAGGAGATAAAAGAAAGAAACAGTAGCAATATTCAAATGAGTTGTTCAATTCCTCCTTACTGTGTGTGTTCCTCTTTCTTGTGCTATACAGAATTCTAAAATGGCCTCCAAGTGTCTCAAGATTCTTCCTCCCTGGTACCCTTTACCTATGAATGTGGGTATAAACTATGCATATCATGAGTAATTTCTCCCTTGGTTATGTTTTTATGTAGCAAACTGTGATGGGGTTGTCCACTTTCAGGTTTACATAACCTCAGCCATACCTTCATTCCAGCCTGGTGAGATTGTGAGCAGAGAACCTATTTGAACCTTGCCCAGAATCGAAGCCCACTACTAAGTTTGTGGTAACTTATTATACAACAGCAACAACCAAAAAGAATTTCTTTAAAATTCCAAAAATCTATGTGTACCTCTTTTAAGATATTTGTATAGCTATCTGATAGTAATTCAAGTATTTAAGACTATTCAACAAGTATTACATGATCATACATACATACATAAGAAGGACTGAGAATACATGAACCAATAAATTAGAAATGATAGACAGCTTTTTTTTTTTCAGGGTCTTTCATTTACAAGCAATTTCTCTGGGAGGAAGTTCTTTTAAATTTCTTTTATCTTAAGACAGGATATTGCTAAATTTCCCAGGTGAGGCCTCAGACTTGCGATCTTCCTGTCTCAGCCTTACTGACTAGCTGGGATTGCAGGCGCGTGCCACCATGCCCAGTCATTGACAACTCTCTTTGAAAATGTTATACCCACAATTGATCCAATATATCAAATTATTTCAGACTAGTGCAAAGTTCAATGAGACCATTGATCTGACTATATACTTTGAGACAGAGAAAGTAGCAATAGATTTTTTTCTTTTGGTTATTTATTCATTGTTAGGTCATTTATTCCCATAGAGAAAATTCTTTTTGCTCTGACATTTTTAGAGAAGGGATTTGTTTCATTTTTCATAGAGTTACTATGAAACAGTACAAAGATATTAAGCTTCTTGAAGGAGGCTCACTTTGCAAATGTAAAAAAGGATTGGTATTAACAAAGCCATTTTGATGATCTTACTTATAGAATCTCCTTCTTCTTAATATATTGCCATAGTGTTCTATTTATTTAAAATCATTTTAGTTACTTCATCAAAACAAATTCTTCCTTTTTTCAAACATACTAGAAAAGCAGTGCTTAAAAATGAATAAGATGGCATATTTTATAAGTATTATTTTGACCTCAATGTGGACAGGTATTAGGCTCACAGATGATTATGGTCTCATAAAGTGGTATTATAAATTAAAATACAACTTTATATTTGATCCCAGATTTAATATTCAGATTTAGAGTTACCAGAGACAGATGTCAGACTAGAATATTGTCTAACTAAATCACTTTATGATTGCTCTACCACCAATTCCTACAGACCTTCAAAAGGGACAATTGTTATATTAGCATTCTTATTTCTAATTGCTTTTCGCTATACTTTAAGAAATAAGATACTTGAGTTGAGTTGCAGTTGTTGGAGGAAAAAGAAAACACTACAACTAAAGAACAGACACACACCTTTTCAGAAGTCCAGTACAACCTTATTATGATTTGATTTCAAAAAGGACATTGGCAAAACATTTGGTCTTTATATCATACATATATATATGGCCATCTGCCTTCAGCTTGAAGCAAAATAGTAAAATGTCAATTAGAAGCAGCTATTGGTGTTACAGAGCGATTCTAAACCAGAAAGCATTTGACATTTCTAGAAACATCTACTGCCACTGTGATTTGTAGATTGATGCATACTAAAAGCTATTATATAAGTAGCATGCATGACATTAAGTATTTGAACTTCTAAACAACTATTTTATATATATTAAAATTATGTTAAATAATTCTTTGACTTCTGAGAACAAATATAAACAGATTCAAATTTAGGAAGTGAACATCTTTCATGTAAAAGCCTGTTCTCTCCAAAGTGTTGAAAGTTTTCTTCTTCATCCTGTGACCTAAATTTTCTCCCACCTACTAGGCCACACGTTGTTAAAGGATGAGTGAAGAAAGACTGAAAGTCAATAGAAGGGCAAGTGAATTCTGCCAAGTTGGCACTCTGAAACCCAGAAACTTGTGAAAAGAATCACACAGGAAAAAAAAACATGTTTGGGGCTGGAGTTGTGGCTCAATGGTAGAGTGCTATACCTCACATGTGTGAGGCTCTAGGTTCGATCCTTAGCACTACATAAAAATAAATAAATAAAGTTATTGTGTCCATCTACAACTAAAACAAATTTAAGAAAGCATGTATATGAAATCATACCAATAATAATTAAAGCAATACTATTAGCATTATTACTCTAGCTGCTTTCTCTTTGTCTTTCCGTAAAATTTTTGTGTTCCTTAAGAACACGAACATGGTTTGGCAAAATAGGAAACATCTTAGCTCTGTAGTCACCCCTGCCTGGCACTTTCTGTGTGACAAATCCATCAGTCAAAAACTAACAGTGGCTTAAGAAAATACCAGCTTCATTTTTTCTTATATAATAAGCAGGCCTGGGCAGGACTGGTAGCTCAATCTGATATCTGTGGTCTGGGTTCCTTTTATCCTTTTGTTTTATTTTCCTCTCATCTGTCATTTGTCCTCAAGATCACAATATGCTGCAACTATAGGCACTATGTCTGCTTGTTCAACAGAGAGAAGAAAAGTACAAATGCAGAAGTTAGACTTTCTCCTAATGAAGCACTACCCTCCTTTTGGACAGACATCTTTTCCCCAGAGAACTGTTACATGGACTCTGGTAGCTTAGTCTGGTAATAGAATTTAAATTTTACAATTTTAAAATAAATGACAATTAAATGACTTAACATACAGCTATGCATCTCGTAACTACGGGAATATGTTCTAATAACTGCGTTGTTAGGTGATTTCTTTGTCATGAGATCATAGAGTTCACTTTAACTAAGATGGTTACCATGTCACTGGGCCATATAATCTTTTGAGGTCATCATCTTACTTGCAGTTCATTTGTAAGCAAAGCACTGTTTAAGGCTCTTAATTGTGTTATGAAAAGTCTATCATAGTGCCTGACTCATACTGGAAAAATCTGAATATTGGTTGTATGAATGAACACAAAGACTATACTTACTTAGAAACATTTGCTGAAATACTATTTTGTTGTTTTTTTTTTGTTTTCAAGGTGGTAAAGTGGGGATTCAGGAGGTGCTATGCTGGTTAATATTTCATCTATCCATTTGGGCTATGTAGGAATAAAAAGATTTTCTTGATCATATAATTCATTGAGTAGCCTATCTAAAACAAAATACACATTTCTAATGAGCATATAATGTGTTTGGGCCAGTCAGTAAAGTTGTATACATGCTGTACAACATTACTGGTAACTGAGATAAAATTATGCACATCTGGATTGTGAGGTGATGTCTTAAGATGTACATATTGAGATACTTGCATATATGTGTATGGGAATATCTCATTTGTATAATAATTACATATTACTATACATATGTGTTTTTATAGATATGTATTGGTGCAAGAGTATCTAGTTTTTTAAATCAAAATGTGGATTCTGTTCATCTCTATTTTTGCTAGTATTGTCTTTTGAAAGTCACAAGTCACAATAAATGTATTTACATGTACACTAGATGGATTCTAAACCATAGATTAAGGGTAGATTGAATAGGCTGGAGAAGAAGAACCCATTAGGAAACAGGAAGAGTGACTTAAGCTCTTACATGTACATCAACTCTTTTAATGGACACAGTGTGGAATATTTTTTAGAGATGATGCTTGTCCTGATTGCCTGTCTAGCTTATTGTCCCCTTGCCAGAGTTCAGCTGTAACTAACTGGTGGAATGGCAACCTCAGGTGGGTGACAAGTCATTCTTGTGACAGTTCTGACACTGCCTTTGGTGCATCATTTCTCTCAATTGGTTTCTTTTCTCTGGACTTCAGTTGTTTAATGACAAGTATAGCTTCTATCCTGTATATAGTAAGGTATTTTTGACTTATCTTCTTGGAGCATGTAACAATGCACAGTAGTTACCAGCATAGAAACTCAAATGAAGCTGATTTTAAATCTCACTTCCAAAACTTGGAAGTTATATTAGTTATATAAATTTGCCAAAGTGGTTGATTGTCTTTTTTTTTTCTTCTCCTCCTCCTCTCCATCCTCCCCCTGTTCCCTTCCTTCTACTCTACTGATCTTTCTGCTATTTACTTACAGGGTTTTTGTGTCGTTGTTGTTGCTTGTTCATTATTTTTTTTATATCAGGAATTGATCTCATAGGCACTCAACCACTGAGCCACATCCTTAGCCCTTTTTATTTTATTTTATTTTTTTTTTATTTTAAAACAGGGTCTTGCGAAATTGCTGAGGCTGGCTTAGAATTTGGGATCCTCCTGCCTCAGGCTCCCAGCCTGCTGGGATTAGAGGCATGTGCCACCAAACTCAACTAGGTTTCTTAAATTAGTGCCTTGTGGATATACATAAAGGTAAGAGTCACTGTCGTATATTCATATATGCACATAGGAAAGTTAGGTCCAGATTTATCCCACTGTTCTTCTCTTTAACAGTTTTCTCATCTATAAAATAAAAATAATTATTCCTACTGCATCTAATTGAGGAATAAAAAACATATTTATCAAATTAATGTTTATTCAATATTCAATATGATCAAAAGCTTTAAAAGTACTTATAGACAGAGGTTTTATGTTTATATTTTTAAATTTTGGATTTGATCTTTGTTATGTACAGGTGGAACTCTCATATTCTTTCCACATCCTATGCCAATGCTATTCTCTCTTGAAACTCCTTGATTCTGAAATGAATATTGTTCCCTGTTTACAGATACTCAGTACTTCTCATTGCTCCAAAATTGGGGGATATCATGCTTTGAGAATTTTTCTTTTGTTAAAATATTAGCTATTCCTCAAGCTACATCATAGGAATCTTTCCCTTTCTACACTTTAACAACTGACACTTGAGGGTACTCTAAATTCTAAGACTGCATTGATAACATTATGAGGCAATTGTCCTCTGCACGTGTTCACAGCTATTTACATTGCATCCTATTGCTTTTCCAAGGTAAAAGACTCATTGCATACTTTAACATGGTTTCTTTTATCTTGGCATTCATCAGAGTATCTAAGACACAAGAAAAACTGAAAAGATGCTCAATGAGAGAATGAATGAATTTTTGAGCTGAAAAGCAGATATCGATTTTTCAAGAATTTCTGTTAAATTTTTTTAAGATATTAAACTCTGTATTAACTACTTAAGAGTTGTTGAAATTAGCTCAGAAGTCAGATCCAAACTTTAGATTTAGAGGTTTTCAAGTACAATGCCTGTTCCCTGTTACTTTCATTCATAAGGACAAGTAAAAATTACCAAGTTTGGTGTTTTAAAATTTTTCTATTAAGTTAATTTTTGCAGTGACTTCATTTTCACTTTGATTAAAACCTAATAATTATACATGTTTATAGAGCACAGTATGATGTTCAATGCAGGTATACACTGTATAATGATCAAGTTAGAGCAATTAGCATATTCATCACCTTAAACATCCTTTCTTTGTGGTGAGAAGATTCAAAATCCTCTCTTCTGTCTTAAAAACCATATTGAATTAAAATTTTTAATGCTATAATTATATCATTGGTGGAAAGACTTATATTTAGGGTTTTAAATTCAAACTATTAAATATTTAAATAATTTTAGTTTTATATTAAATTAAAATGACAAAAAAAACTTGAAGTTTAAAAAAAAGAAAGAAAATGAAGTCATTGATAAGTTCATATGTATTGTTATAGACCAGACCCAACATATTTTGTTTTTGAAACTTTTATAATGTGGAGGTGTCTGATATTCTCATTCATATTCTACCCAACAGCTGTCATTCACCACCTGCTATGCAAAGCCCACTCATACTTTTAAAAGCCTTGAGAATTATGTAAAAAAAAAAATTCCTTCCAAATCAGTTAACCATATTTCAAATGTCACCCACACCTTTGCTTGGCAGTTAAAAAAAGTGTCAAAGTGAGAAGGTAAATAGCACTAAGCGCTGTTTCTTACTCCCACCCAAACCCACAAGATCTCTTATGAACATGCATAATATAATTTGCAATATGCTGAAGAGTTCAAGACCATAATAGGCACAGGTAAATACCTATATTTTTATAGGCATGTCCTCCTGGAAGCCAAGTTGTTAATCCACAGATGACAATACTAAGATCATGATTTTAGGTCATAACAGCTCAGAGGAAGAGACCCAGATACCATCAGCTTTTCAATGCTTTTACTACTGAAGGCAGATTATACTTAATTCATATAAACATCTGGATGCTTCTGCAACATCAGTTGCTCAGGGACAACTCAAGCAGCGTCCACTGATAGGCATGGATTGTGCTGGCTCTGGGTTCAGCATGGCTACCCCATTCCCACAAAAATAATACATATTTTTAGAATCATAAAGGGATTAAAAACTTTATTTTTTCTTTCACAGTTATGAAAGGACTTTGAATACAAAAACCAGTCAGGTCAAGAAGGCTTGGTATAGAAGCTATAGTGATGGCAGTTTATTCTAACAAAGTTTTAGATGTCTACATTAATTTGAAGTTTTAAAAAGCATACACTTACAGCCTCAGTGTCCTGGGGGTGGGGGCAAGAGAAGGCAAAGGAAGAACAAGATGGCTGAGGACACAGTAACTATTCTAATTCAACTTTTCTACAGACATAATCAACATTATTCTGTTAATGCCCGCATTCACATGACATCCTACTCTTAGTTTAGAAAAGTAACAGGAGAAGTACAGCACAATATAAATAGTGATGTTAATTTAAAATGAGGGTTTTCCCTAGAATTTCAATTCCAGAAATTCACATATCTGTTCTTAAAATTTCTAAAATTCTACTTATGCAAACATTGACTCATCCACCATGGCATTTTTACCCAGTTGCCAAAGGTACTGGAAGCACATTAAATCAGTTAAGTCCTGCCGAAGGGAAAAATAACCACAAAGAGAGTTAATTCTGAAAAGTAATTTCTTAGCAAATAATCTAATTACCTTATACAATATCAAAGGAAGCAACACACAGTTCTCTTTCATTTCAAATATGCTAATAGGCACAAATTGCTGAAAAAAATAAAGACTTAATTCTCTTTCAATCAAAGAAGAAAGATTTATTTTTAATCTAAGAGCAAGATGTTTAAGCCATAAAAATATGATAAGAATGACTAAACAAAGAATGAATAAAACATAGGCACTGTGCACTTGAGTTTGTTGTCATCTCTAAAATGTAGTAAGCTCTCACAGTGTGGTGAGTCTCCTGTGTAATAGAGGTTGGAGCAGTAGCTGCCTTCAGAATTCAGGAGATCATGTTTTCCTTCTGCCTTCTCTTTTATCTGTGGACCATTTTGTGTAATTCTTTGTTCTCAGTGCTTACTATATACTTCCATAACCAATTAAATTATGTTTCTGATGTAAAAGTTACAAGATTTCAAACCCAAGGTGAAGACAAGATCCTATTATCCGTTAAATCTACCAAGAGGATAATAAAGTTGCATAAAGGAGAAGCACCAGGGCAAACTGATGCAAACAATATAGTGCCTTCATTATGGATATAAGGCTTGGAAATGACAATAAAAAAGAAAATGCTAGCTATCATGGACAGATGTAGATTGTTGTTAAGCTGTCTGTCTTCTTTATTCTAGATCACAATATCTGCCCTTTGAATCTGTTTTCACTGAGGTAATCACAACTAAACCACTTTCACAAATACATGACAAAATACTCTATCAGATGCTTATTCAAAGAAATATTTGACACTTGTCTTAAACATCCCCTGGATATTATAATGCAGACATCAGTGTCCTCATTGCTTGAATCCTAGAGATACATGGCACTTACTTTTAAGACTTTTTCAAAAACAAGGCAACATTGAGATGGATCTTTTAGAAGGAGCAGAATTATATTGAGAGGAAGAGATGGCAAATGAGCATTTCAGGCATAGGAAAAAAAGACAAAATCAGCATATGAAAGGGCTTGTCATGTTCTGAGAATGGCTAATATTTTGTATCATAAAGGCACATAAAGTAGAAGGTAGAGACGGGAATTTGTAAGTGAAATACTGTGGGACATAAGGCTAGAAAGAGACTTGGGGACAGATTGTAAAGAGAATTTAATCATTGATGAATTTTAGAAAGAGAAAGGAATTTTTTGATTCAGATTTTCTTTCATTGAGTCACTTAACAAGTATTCTGGGCACCTATTAGGTACTTGGTATTAATCCAGAAACAGGTTAAGCAGTAAAGACAAGAGAGCTGCAGTGTTTCAGAGAGGCTGTAGGGTGACTGGAATGAACAATGTTTAGAGTATGATTTACAATAAATTATGATAAATATATGGAACCATGACAATCAGTAATATAAAGATCTTTGATGATGTCAGGGACAAATTCCCAAGGAAATAACATTGAAACAGAGATTTGAAGAATGAGTCATAGTCCTCCAGAAAAAGAAAGAGTAGGCTACCATAAAAAAAAAAAAGATTGTATTCCAGGAAGAAAAGAAACTATCGCAAAGGGGGGGGGGGAATAAGTATTGGCGAGGATGTGGAGAGATTGGAACTCTCATACACCGCAGATGGAAATGTAAAATGGTGCAGCCACTTTGAAGAAAATAGTCTGGCAGATCCTCAGAAGGTAAAAATATAGAGTTACCATATGACCTACCAGTCCCACTGTAAATTATGCATCCAAAAATATTAAAAACATATGTCTACACAAAAACATGTGCACAAACGCTCATAGCACTATTGATTATAGTTAAAAGGTGGAATCAACCACAAAATCCATCAATTTATAAATGGATAAATAAAAGGTGATAATATGCATACATAGAAATATTATGGGACAATAAAAAGGAATGGAGTATTAGTGCATGCTACAAAAAACATGAATGTTTCTTGATAATTATAGATGAAATAAGGCCACATATTGTGTGAATTCATTATATGACATGTTCAAAATAGGCAAATCATTTACGCAGAAAGTAGATTAGTGGTTGACTAGGGTTGTGAGGGCAGGAAAGACAAAAGAGAGATGAGAAATGATTGCTAATGGGTAGAGGATTTCTTGAGAGGATAAATAAAGTGTTCTTATATTGATTGTGTTGATGATTATACAACTCTATGAATAAAATAAAAGCCATTTGAGTATATACTTTGAGCAAATTTATGATATGTGAATTATATCTCACTAAAGCTATTGAAACTATTGAAAGTCCACAATACTGAGAAAAAACATAAAACATGAGTCCTTCAAGAAACAGAAAAATTCAGGGCAGTTACAAAAAAGAGTATATGGAGAAGAATGGTTGCTAGATGTGCAAGCAAGGGTCACACATTTCTAGAATAATGAACCATGTGAAAAAGTTTGAGTTTTATTCTAATGTTCAAAGGAAACAATTGTTTGGTGAACCAGGAGAATGAGTTCATTGGATTTCTTTTTCTCCCACAAAGGTCAATAGGTAATGTTTTAAAGGGCATAGCTTGGACAAAAATGAGATAAGAAGAAAAACAAATCATTAGAATGCTGATGGTGACCTAGGAAAAAATGATAGTGAATTGGAAAAAACAAATGAATTGGAGGAGAGCTTAAAATCAGAAACAGACACAAGACTTAGCAGTCCTTAGAATGCACTGTGGGAAGCACAAAAAAAAAAAAAATTACAGAAAATTTAGTTGTTGGCTTGAATATTAGGGTAGATACTGATATAATTCCATCAAATTGGGGAGATTAGATGCTGTAAGGCTGGGATAAAAGAAAGCCATATGTTAACTGTTATAAGCCCAATAAATAAGCAGTGTATAGTTAAAATGGAAAATTGGCTGTCTGTCTCCAGAGCATATTCCTTAGAAGTGCATGAAACCTATAAAATAGTTATAAAATCACATTTACAAATTTTACTCTTCATAAAATACATGTACTTATCATCATCTATTCAAGTTTAACATACTTCTTAATATTTTATATTATTCTATATAAATACCATTATAAATAAATCTATAAATCAGTAAAATTTTATTTGTAGTTAGAAAGCATTTTGCAAATTTAAGTTTCTTTCTATTGTGTATAAGTACTCATCTCACAAGTTAACATCAACATGTACTATCTAGGCAATAGTGAATATTTAGTGTTCATATTTATCTTAAAACTAATTGTTTCTCTGTAAATCTAACATATATATCAAACATTTTGGTTATGTGAAATGATATAAAAACTTTTGTTACTACTACTTATTTAAGTGAAATATTGAGCATGGGAATTATTTGATAAGATAGAATTCTATCTCATTTAGATCTCTACCATTTTCATAAATAAAAATTGATGAAAAAATGGTGAAAAGATGTTTTCCAATTGAGACAATGCTTTTGGTATTAAAAACATTGTATACTCTTCACCAGTAAACGTGGGTAATCACCATGTAACAGGGTATCTTAGAAAAGAAAGAAAAATATTTAAAAAGTGAGTTTCATTCATTAAATGAATTAAATTCAAATAAAACTATAAAAGTAATTGTATTTTCAAAAAAAAGATTAATTGTAAGTATTGAATAGGAGTGGTTTCCTAAAATTTAGGAAAATAAATTAATTGCCATATAAGAACTACAAATTATAGTGACAATTAAATAGTAACAGAAATCATTTGAGCACTGTTAGCTTTCCATAGGTAAATGGCTGAGATAATCAGCTTATAAAGAGAAAAGCTTCATCCTGCTCAGAGGTTTCAGACCACAGACAGTGGTCCCATTATCCTTGGGACTCTGGTGAGGCAGCACATCATGTCAAAAACATGTGGCAGAGCAAAAGCCACTCACCTTGTGGCTGGGGCATGAAAGGGAAAAGAAGAAGACAAGAATGTGGTCCCACTCTCTGCTTCAAGGCCATGACTCCAATTACCAAAAGATCTCCCACTAGGCCCCACCTGTTATAGTTTCCATCACTCCCCAGTAGACCCACCTGGAGACTAAGCCTTTAACATGGGTCTTGTTCCAGCTCTAAACTATAACTAGCATCTATTATGTACCAAGAATTAAGCCAGATAATTTAGGTATATATTCCTGATCCTCTCAAGAACCCGGAAAGAAGTATATATTTTATAGTCAAAGAAACTAATGCTTGAGGAGAACAGTAGAAGAATCAGGAATCTAGGAAAATAATTATGTTATAATCGCAATATTTACCCACCTCCCCTCCTTCCTGAATTTCAGAAGATATGTTGCCCTCAGTGCATGAAAATGTTTCTAGGGTTATAGTTCTAGGAAATCATAGAGTGGATTCTTTTCACTTAATGTAAAGTAGTCAGCAAAGTAACATGCCTAAAACTGAATATACTAACTATTAAGTTAAAATTATATACACTAACTATCAAGTTAAAATTATATACTGTCAACCTTCAAAAATGTTTGAGTTTTAAATATTTATAATTTTAATGTGCTCATTGTTATCATATAGAATTATAAATTAGTATATCTAAAGTATATTTTATCTCTCTTTGTTAAAATTCCTTTTTATTTTGTTTTGAGGATGTTTTATATAAGCACAAGTGCAAACATGTTTTTCTATTCAAATCAATCTTGAGAATTTTTGCCTTATACTAGTGAATCATATTCATTATGTGTGTAAATATTGCTTTTAATCTTGACTAATGTTTGTATTAGTTACATTTTCAAATCTTTTTATTGTTTTTGCATGTTTTGTTTATCTGTAACATAGTCCTTTCATAAAATTAAAATAATCTAGTTTTCTATGAAAAAATAATCCATATATTAGAAATCATTTAGTATCTTACTATAATTTTAATTATTGTTTTAGTTTTTTTCTAGTTTTATCTCCTAAAATTATATAATCACACCTATAATTATTTAATATTAAATTTAGTTCTGTGGTAATATTGCTTGTTCATCTGCCAGATTTTAATGTTGCAAAAGAGAAATCTGACACTAATCTTATGTTAACATTTTTGAACAGCTTTCTTGTTTGCTTCCTCTAAGAATTTAAAAATCATTCTTAGAAAGTAAAATACGGCCATTAAACAGTAATGGTGGGCTGCAAAACCCAGAAAGCTTTCTCTGAAAATATTTAGAGAAGAGTATAAAATATATCTGCCTATAGACATGGAAAAACAAGAATGTGAAAAAAAATTATACACACACACACACACACACACATGATTAAGATCCATGAAATGAAGTACTTCTAGAGCAATAAATTTGACAATGTTAGTCTTTTCTTGTATGAACTTCAAGCCTGGTGTGATGACAAAATATTGACTGGTATTTTTTCATGTTCTTTAAGGGACAGAAACAAAATCCAGGATCCTAAAGGAGAAGTGGTGTAGTAAACCAATCACACAGAATTTGCACCCTGAATGTTTACACCTGCCACAGAAGCAAAACTGACTTAAAAACAAAGAGAGTGTTAATTTATAGATGCTTCAATCCCAGAAACTGAATTAGGAACATCCGATATTACTCATCATCTAGCCTTAGATCCGAATCAAAAATAAATCCTCTTTAGAAGCAGTATCTCAACTGTTAATTCATCTTGGTAAGTTTTGGGATAAACTTTTCAATACTCAGTAAAAAAATAACCAGACACTCAAGAAGTTAACAGAATCAAACACCATCAGAGAAAAGACAATAGAAGCATACCAACAAGTGACCAGAAAATGGAGATACTGTACATAAACATTGATGATTATTTTTAACATATTAATATATTCTAAGCATCTTTATCTGAAGGATAAAAAGCTAAAGGAGTAAGAAATTTAAGTTGCAGAAATATCAATGAGTAGATTTAGAACTGAGCATCATGAAATTGATAATTGGTACCATCAATATGTTAGTAGAAATTAAAAGAAAATGATAAATATGTAGGCAAACAAAAATCATATCAACTGTGCAAACTATAATGAGCACTTATTTTCAGTTTCCAATTATCAACAAAATGGAAAATTATATAACTACATCAACATATGATATTGTACATGAAAATAATTACAATCTAATCATTGCAAACTATAAAAAATACAAAACTATAGTAATGGGAGTAGAAGATCAAATTGTAAAAATTGTATATATTTCACTCAATCAGAAATATAAAAAGAAAAATACCAAGGGAGAGGGGGCAAATAGAAAGAATAATAGGATAAATTTATATCCATATATATCAGTAATTAAATGATGTACAAAAATTAAATATTGCAAATAAGAAGACTAGATTTAATTTTTTAAAATTTATTTTTATTTTATTTGATAAAAATGTTATTTGTAAGAGTCCTACCAAATATGTACTCAAGAAAAGTATAATGAGGAAAATATTACAGTATTAACACAAGTAGAGACAAGTGATAATGTTATAGAGTAAAAAGACCTCAAATCCATTCTTTATTTTCCCCCTGGGAATTTTTTAAAATTTTTTATTCTAATTTGTTATATATGAGAGTAGAGTACATAACAATTCATATTACACATATACAGCACAATTTTTCATATCTCTGGTTGTATATAAAGTATATTCACACCATTCATATCTTCAGACATGTACTCAATGAATCTCTTTTTAAAGAAAAAATGTTCAGTTCAAGGTGCAATATTAAAAAAATAATAATAACTCCAGGTTCTTTGTAGATCAACTGTGGCAAGTAAAAATAAAACTCCTAGATAATAATAAAGAAGAATATCATCTTGATCTTAGTATAGAGAAATATATAAAGATAAACTTTAAACAGGAACAAAAAGTATTAACTATAACAAAGATTTATATATTGGGCAACATTAAAGTTAATTCATCTTGGTAAGTTAAGATTCTGTTCATCAAAAGAATCATCAAAAGAGTGAAAAGGCAAGTCAAAGTATAAGGAAAAAACTTCTGGCACATAAGAGTTAAAGAACTAACAATTAGAATATATTTTTTAAGGAAGAAAAGAAAAAAATTCATAGTTCAGTAAGACTGAGAACTCAATACCCAATGGCAAGCATGGTGAACATACAGACATAGTAGACGGTACTCATAAGGGCAATAAACACAAAATGTGTTGAAGGTTATATGTGGTAAGTAAAATGCAGATCAAAAGTACATTACTATAAATGTATAACCTGAGAATTATAGCTAAAAGTAGAATCTCAACAAAATATGCAGGTAATGAAAAGCACACAGTCCTGGTAAAAGTGCAAATATGTATGCGTAGTCCTTTATCAAATGCTAAAAGAGAGGTGCCAGTGGACAGAGCCACGTTATTTTAGAAAGATGTACACATGGAGAAATTGATCTGCCATATGGAATGTTGGTTAATGTAGCACTCATCTCAACCAGACCAGGTCATGAGATCTAGGAATAGGCCTTCCAATTGCAGACCTCTTATTGGATTGCTTTATTTTAGATTGACAGAACATAATCACTACCACTTATGTTCCCTACTACAATGTCAAAGGTTGCTCTTAGCATCTATTTCATAGATCATTGTTATTCTTTGTTTCTAATATATTTAGAATCCTTACCTTCCTTTATTCATCTTTCTTTCCACTTATTTTTCTTTCACTTTATGTCTTTTTTAACATAAAATGAAAGAAAAATAAAATTCTATAACTTATTAATACCTTAAGATACATATTAACTATTGTCTTAGTATAGGCTGTTCTAACAAGAAAACCATAGACTTGGTGGCTTACAACACGTATTCATCATACTTCCATAAATTGAGATGTTCAAGGTCAGAGAATCAGAAGATCTGGTGTCTGGGAAGGGCATTCTTCCTGCTTCTCAGATGGTCATCTTATCACTGTGACTGAAGAAATATCAGCTTTATCCACCTTCTCTTCTTGTAAGGGCACAAATCCCACCATGGGTGCTCTAACCTCATGATCTCATCTAAACCTAACTTTACAAAAGCCCCATCTTCTGATATTATTGTATTTGGAATTAGGATTTTGTCATAGATTCTTAGGGGAATGCAAACATGTAGTGCATAGTATTCTACCTTGCCTTCCTGAAAAATGGATTAATTCCATCGTAAAATCCCAATAATCTCAACATATTCTAGCGACTCTAAAGTCTAAAGATATGGATGAGACTTGAGGCAAAATTTCTCCCTAGCTATGAACAATTGAAACTAAATGAGTGATGTGCTTCCCAAATATAATTGTCAAACAGGCATAGGATAGATATGTCCATTGCAAAAGGAAAAGATAGGGAAGAAAGAAGGTTGAAAGTAGGTTTAAAGCCTGGCAAGGCAATTCTCATGAGATGTTAAAGATCAAGAGTAATACTCTGTAGTTTGATGCTCTGCTCTCTAGGCCCACTGTAGTGGCACTGTTACCCTCAAATCTCAGTGGTTGCTGTCCACACCTGGGCTCTGTCGGATGGGTATCTCCTTCCCTTCAATTCAAATGGATAGCTCTGCTACTGGGGTAGTTCAATAATCCCATGATTCAAACTCAAACTAATCACATCTTTAAGTGTTTTTGCTTAGCTACACCTATACAATTCTCTGGAGAACATGACTTCTCATTTTTCAAAAAATTTAATTAATTTATTTATATTTTTACTGAGGATTTAAAAAAAATCTTTAAAATTTGACTCCCTTTTTCTTAATAATTTTTTCTTCTATTCATTTCTCTCTTTTTACATTTTATTGAAAGTGTCAGAAGGAACCAAGCCACACCTTCAACTGTTTGCTTAGAAATATCCTCTATTAAATATCTAATTTTATCACTTGCAACTTTCTCCTTCTACAGACCACATTATAGTGGGGATCACTTTTTAACCATTGTCAAATATATGGCCCTTAATTCCATCAGAGATGTTGTTGGAATTGCCCTTAACTTTCATATTTCTACTTATTTTCTATACACTAACATTTATGGTATTTCATTTTTATATATTCATGTATTCTATCTAAGAAGATGGAAACTTTCTTTTCTTTCCAACCCTCTCACCAGAATAACTGGACAGATCCACCTCACACAATTTTCTGGTATGCACTTCACAACTTTTTCAATCTCTACCCATTTCCCAGTTCCAAAGCCATTATCACATTTTTAAGTATTCATTATAGCAGAAGCCCACTTCTTGGTACTCGTTTTTGTATTAATCAGGTAAGGCTGTTATAATAAAAGTGTCATAGACTGAGTGGATTGAACAATAAACACTTAATTCTCATAGCTTTAAAGGCTGGAAGTTCAAGATGAAAGCACCAGAAGATCCTGAGCCTCGTGAGGGATTTTTGCCTGGCTTCTAAACAGCTGTCTTCTCACTACATCCTTGTATAGTTAAAAAAGTCTTTTTTTCTTAATAACAATAATTTCATCATAGAGGCTCTACCTTAGGATCCCATATAAACCTGGTTATCTTCCAAATTTTTCACCTCCTAGTTCTATTCCAAGGAAATTCTAATTTCCTTCAGTATTGAAGTCTGTAAATATTTCAAATATTATCCATGTTTTTATTTCTCCCCACTTGTTAAGAATCTGTTTAGATTGTTTTAAAAGACTTGATCCCATCAAATACTGGTCAAGCACACTAATCATTTTATTAGATGAGCTTAATTAGCCAGTTATAGTTCTTTCTAAATTATTTCTTTTTATCTGGAGGAATTGACACTTAGTGGTATACAACAGCATATGCTCCTTTTCACAGGTTAAAATAATTATTCTTTTGAGAACATTTTGTTAACTTCATTTATAGAAATCAAAATTTCATCCAAGTAACAGAAAAAAAATGTGATAAATGAAAACTCAATTGAAAAATAAGTAAAGAAATGTTTTTACATTATAGAAATAGATGTTAAAATTAAATTCCAATTACATAATTTTACTTACCTACCCATTCGGAAGGATATATGTGGAACGAAATTGATTTGTCTTCTGGAGGTAAAGAGAAAATGATACATAGAAATAGTGGAGTCTGTGTCTAGTCCTCAAGGGAGTAAAACGAAGGGGAGAAAAATATTCATAGTGTCAAACCCTGCACAGACAATGAACAAGACTTAAAACAAACAAATAGAGTCAGGGTATTCTGAGAATGTGAACAGCAGTCCCATGGCATGAAACACATGTTGAGGAAAAGGCTTAACCAATTATAGGATATTTACAACTATTTCCCAAAACCACAAACAACCTGGGCTGGATACGTTTATTTTTTTCTCATTTAGATTTCCTTAAACATTTTTCTTTTTATCATGTTATATTTACTTTTAAGCCAATTAATTGTTATATAAACCATCTCTTGTGACAAAATATTGCTTTTATTCTGAAGAAAAACTTCTCAGATACAGTCATTAGTTACTCCCTAGTGTAAGATTACATGTCAGTTCTCTGGTTGATTTTACTCTTTCAGTTTGAAAAGCAGTGATCATATTTATAGATGCAAAGGGGAACTCATCAGGAGCAGGCTGTCTATCCTAAAGATGATATAGGTGAGAGAACTACTAGGGGCAACCAGGATAACAGTTATTCCAATTGTGTTGAAACTTTATTTTCCATCAAAAAAGGGGGAAATGCAAACTTACACAAGTTTCTCTTATGATACTTAACAAAAGTAATTTTATTATTCAATATCCTATCAGAAGTCCTAGTGAATATGATAAAGGAAAATAAAAAGTATGAAGATTGAGGTTGAAGACATAAAACTGTTTTTTTGAGTAAATATGATTGTATATGTAGAAAATTAACCCCAAACAACTTGAAATAATAGGCAAATACATCAAGATTGTACGATACAAGCTTAATACTTAAATGTCAGTAGCTTTTTTTATATAACAGCAATGAACAACTGAAATTTGAAATTAAAAACACAATGTAGTTTTTAATAGCACCAAAATAATAAATTTTAAGGTATCAATCTAACAAAACATATATAAGATTTCTGTAAGAAAAAATAGAAAATTGTAATTAATGAAAACAAAGGGTATCTAAATAATTGGAGATATATTCTATATTTGTGGATAGAAAGAACGAATATATTTTAAGGTGGCAGTTCTCAGCCTGATTTGTAGACTCTAATTAAAATTGAAATAATTTAATTACTTTGTAGATATCAACAAATGGATTATAAATTTATAAGGAAAGCAAAAGATTTAGAATAGTCAGTACAATATTGAAGAAGAAAACTGTCCAATTTTAAGACTTACTAAAAATCTGTATTAATCAAGATAGTGTGGCATGAGTGAAAGAAAAGACAGAAAAATCAGTGGAAGAGAATAGAGTCCATGCTAGACCTTCACACTATTTTGTGGACAACTGACCTTAGACAAGGGTATAAATACAGTTCAGTTGAGAAATGATGGTCTTTTCAACAAATGATATTGGACAACTGGACATCAGTATACAAAATCATCATCATCATCTAGACAATGACTCTATATCTTTAACAGGAATTAACTAAAAAGTGATCACAGAACTAAACACAAAATGCAAAATTACAAAACTACTAGAAAATAACAAATAATGAAATCTAGATGACATTGAGTTTGACAATGAATTTTAGATACAACATTAAAATCACGATCCATAAAAAGAAAAGCTGATAAATTGGACTTCATTAAAATAAAAATCTTCATCACCATGAAAATGCTGTTAAGAGACTGAAAAGACCAATCAGTTTCATAGAAAATCTTGTACAATACACATCTAATTTAAAAACAACATATCCAAAATATGCAGGCAATGATTCAACCAAAAATCACAGGAAGAGGTATATTAAACCCACCACTACAACTGATACCAAATCATTTTAGACACTTCAAGACAGTAAACCAGCAGATAAAGAAAGGATCTACTGTCATAGGTAGGTACAATTGATGCTTCATAATGGGAACAAGCAGAAATATGTCTTGGAACTTGAAAGATACCCTGGGACATCCCTTGGTACTTTCATACCAGTAATAATAGTAAATAAGCATTTATGTGCCACCATGGTCTGACAAAAACTGGAAATTCATTTGACTGAGCTGAAATTTTACATTATTAAACCAAGCAAGCCACCAGGTCTTGAAGAAATGCTTCCAAGAATAAAGGTGATCTTTGATAAGAGGTAAAGATAAAGAATATTCATTACATCCTCTGGACTAGTTGCAGTAACAGGTTTGTAGCTTGCTCAACCAACATCAAGAGATTTTAGCTAGCCATCTTCATTGAACACAGAATACTTTCCTTGTGAGGCATGAGTAAATCTAAGCAGTGCAAGTGTTGGACAGCTGCTGTACAGCAGACACCCATCTCATAATCCTTTGTTACACAAGTTCACCTGGAGCTATGGCTTTTGACTAAAACACAGTCTTTCTCTGAAACTAAAGCAACTTTCACAGAAAGATATTTCACTAGCTCTTTCACAGAAAACAGATACAAGCCAAAAGCATCAGGAATGGAGACAATGGTTCCAGAACAATCTTCCACCAAAGATGGAAGATAAATGTCCTAGGTTCCCATTGCCTCATGAGATAATTTGGAGTCATGTTTCTCTTACTTTCTCAAAAATTCCCCCAAAGGAATTGGGTGCAACTGGTCATAGTAATAACCATTTAACTAATGTACATTTTAATGTTTTATTTGTTTTTTTTTCTATTGTTTTCCATTACCCTGTCTCCAATTCTATTTGTTTCCCTTCAGTAAGATTATCTTCTAAATAAATTATCTATTTTCAAATCTTTAGTTCAAAGCCTGATCTTGTGAAAACTCAATATATGTCACTTAGTATATTGAAACATTTAATTATAAGATAAACTCACAAATATGAACATATAGGTAAATATAACAAAATCCATGACATCAGTTTTTGTGGAAACTGTGTAAGTACACTGCCTCTCCACAGAGCCAGGTCTTGCCCCACAGTCATGTGGATTGAAGGAATATGAGTCCTCCTCTGATCCTAGCAACAGGAAACATACTAAAACCCCCTCCAAGCTATAATGAATGTAGACATAATATAATTAGATCAGAAAATCAAGCAGAGAATTTGAGGCCTAAATGCAGTCAATTAAAATGGTCCCCATTATTCATGCTGAGAAACTGATCATGGACAGCACTTGGGTTACAAGAACTGTGATGAGAGAATAGGGCAAGGAGCCGGGGCAGTCTGACCAAGAGCACATTCCCCAACAGGTTCTTGGAAGAGCTTCTAAGAGGAAAGAACTGAAGCTACAAAAGTAAACAGTGGCAGACTGCCTCCTTCAATTTAAATGAGAAAATAATTTGTTTATAAATTTTAAAAGCTCTGATATTAATATATATATATATATATATATATATATATATATATATATATCAATAAGATATATAGAGAGATACTTATTTAGATGCCTTTATATAAGGAGACAAATTGAAATAATGTATGAACCAAAGAGATTCTACACTTTGTGGAAATACAAGCCTCATAACTGATTTCTATTTTCTGTCCTTATTTATACCAAGGGTCACCAAGACTGAACATTCTACTGTTGTCAAACTTTGAACGTTTCAAATTAATTACAAATAGTTCTTAGTCAAACGCTACATAATGTATTATTTATTTAAAAAAGAGATGACATAAATGATAGAAACAATTAATTCAGTAAAATGGTTCAATTATATGATGCCTTCACATGATCTTAAATCAATTTTCTTTGGACTTAACTATTTTACTTTACATTTTTTTCCAATTTCAAAGTTTCTCTTTCTTTTAATTACCTTTGCTACAGCCAATAAAAAATAATCTGCTATACTACATTTTAAGGTATCTTAACTTTCTCGTAAAATTATCATTGTCATTTGGCCCTAAATATTTTAATTTGGTAGCAGGTATGTGTTAAGTTGTTGGGAGTGGGAGTGGAAAAGAAGTTTAGATTAATAATTTTTTTGAGGTACTAACAACAAAGGAAAAAATGCAAAGGGGAAGAAAAATGGAAGAAATATTTGAGAACTATGTTTTTCTGACCTAGTTTTAATTTAATTTATACTTTATAACGAGATAAGAAATCAAATTAAATTTCTTATTAAAAACATAAAGCTAAAAACAACCATTGTAATGGTGTTAATATTCCAATGATTTAGGGTACAATGTATGTTTTTATTAAAATTAAATAGATTGCACTAGGTAGACAAAGTTTAAAGAAAGTTACTTTCCTGTTACTTATAAGAAATTGAAAAATAGTAAGTCATCTGGATTTCATTGAAAGTGTGTGTCCAGAGTTAAGTTTTTAGCTAATATCCATCTCCATAAATACATGATGTTATTCATATCATTTTATGTTCCCTACAGGAGAGAATTAGGCAATCAAAAAGAATTATAGAATTATGGATGTACATTAAATTTTATAAAGATTTGAAAATTATACTATTAATAAAAAGAAATTTATCTATATATGACACAATTCTTATAAGAATTATGTCGTAAATGGATGACCCAGAGATGATCTGGACCACTTCCTCATTTTGCAAATGAGGAAATCTGCATATAAAGACTCAGTGAAAATTCTAGACAGTAGAACAGTGAATATTAAGCAAGACTTTTCCTGAATTCTTTCTACCTTACTGCTCTGATGTAAAGAACTGTCTGTGTATCAGACAGGAATAATTTCTGACCTCAAACAACAGGAAGCAACCTCAATGGGAAAAGAAAATATCTAGTTTAAAGGTACAGAAAACACCTGCTACTTTTCAGTAAATATGATTTAAAGTTCTAGAGACATCTGAATTTGATTAAAAAACACAAAGTATTATTTTGTTTTTCTCAATGTTAAATGTCAAACAATGCTAAGAGAGGTCTACAAAACCAA
This sequence comes from Marmota monax, assembly GCF_021218885.2. NCBI lineage: Eukaryota > Metazoa > Chordata > Mammalia > Rodentia > Sciuridae > Marmota > Marmota monax. Next base: position 2,689,428 of record NW_026695005.1, read on the forward strand.
TTAAAGATGATAAAAGGAAATCACAGAAATCTGAGGCAGCATTAACATTTTTCGATACCCTTTCTTCTTGGGGGTGGGGGGCATCTAAAAATATGAGTCAGAAGATTTGGGAAAGAAATGGAGACACAGGTATCATTCATCATCCACACTGATGTGAATCTTTTGGGCTTCAAACTTTCAACTACTTTTCTTAACTTGTTTCACCTTTTGCTTCTCACAAAAGGTGATATTTAACTGAGACACACAAGCTGGTTCTTTACATAATGTGATCTAGAAAAAGCAGGGCACCTGATGTCCTAGGTGACACAAAAACTGCTGTTATCTACAAACCTGAAATGTTCTGTGAGCCTCATTCTGGACCTAAACTTAGATTATTTTCTAAAGGAACAAATTGTTTTTACCAAACTGTCCTTTCTCTCTCTCTCTCTCTCTCTCTCTCTCTCTCTCTCTCTCTCTCTCTCTCTCTCTCTCTCTCTCTCTTTTATTAGTTGCTCAAGACAATACAATGATCTTGACATATCATACATTTGCTTCAAATAGGGTACAAATTCTCATTTTTCCACGTGTACAGGTTGCAGGATCACATTGGTTATACAGCCACGTATATACATACAGCAATCCTCGTGTCTGATGTATTCTGCTGCCCTCCCTATCCCCCCCTCCCCTCCCATCACCTCTCTCTACCCAATCTACTGTGACACTTTTCTCTGTCCTTTCTCTTGACTGATTTCAATAGAAGTCTGGTGTATGGTAGATGCAGACTTTCTTTCGGTTGTTCTTGAGTCCTTACTTCAGAGCCCATCAAATATTGCCCTCTTAAAGCCATCTCTAGAGCAGTTAATAAAGATAGCTCCCACAATATTTTTACAATTTGTATACTGTCTTAACTGGAAATAATAGATAAGCAAAAATTGAAAAGAACCTTTATTTTTTATGGAGCACATGGAACAAAAGTTATTTTTTGAACCTCAACCAAAAACAAATTTAGGAAAGTAATGCTTTTATTTTCTTTTTCATATCTTCAGATAAAGAGACATACCAGGTGACAGAACCAAGAAATCATTAATATGCAAGTTGTCCTGAATCAAAAAAGTGGCTATACATGTGGATAGATGGAGACACAGGTATCATTCATCATCCACACTGCATGACACACATGCGTGCATGTGTGTGTATTTGAAAATAAATGTGTATGTGTGTGTATGTAAAATATAAAACTGGGGAAAAACTTTAGTAAGATAATATTTTTTTCCTATTTTATCATTGTGACTAAAGCCAAGCCTTACTGGATCAACCCAATGGTGTCCATATTGATAAATATAGATATGTGTTAAATATCAATAAAAAAATTTTCTCAAATTATTCTGAGGTGAACACTCAAGCACAAAAAATACTGGTCCTATTATCTGGTTGCATTACTATTTCAGCTTTTAGTATCTTATTTGAAGCTAAGGTTACAAAACTACAGCAATAATCTTAGGCTTTGCAGAGCCAATCAAATAAAAAAAAACTTGTATATAAAACAATTGGAGCGTAAGCTATAAATTGATCTATCATAAAGGCTTATTAATTTTATTTATGGCCCTTTTAAGAAGGAAAAAGTCATTAACAATGCCAAATATATTGGGCTCTTTTGATTTTAAGGAATTTGTCATTTCCTATCAATCTCACTCAAAACTGCAATACATATTTCACAAAATTGTCGCAGTGAAATAACTTGGTGATATAAAAGATTTGATAAACAATTACAATAATTAAGAATATTCACGGTTAATTGAATATAGAGTAGAAAATACTGAGTTAGGAATAAAAACAGGTAAGTGCACGTCAAGAATTTTTCATTTTCATTTACATATTTTTGCATAATTGCATGTCCTCCACATCCACACAAAATTATCATACAACTTAGATATCTTTGCTAATAAAAAGACCTAGGGTAATGCTTGATATGACTTGGTCATTCTTTGTAAAACAACATTTGCATGCTACTTCTGATACATCTTAAAAGTTTAAATCTCATTATAAAAACTGCACATAGTTAAACATAGTTTCCCTGTTAAATTCTTGGAGAGAATTTGCTCCACAGAATGTTCAGGGCTGTAGGAGGAAGATAGTTCAAAATTTCTGTCATTCATGAGCTCTGCAGTAACATCTGCCCTGAGCTAAAACCTCCTACATAGAAGTAATGGTAATGGATGAAAGGAAGGGAGTAGTTGAAAGGTCCATTGACTGCCATTCAATTTACTGAAATTGCCCACTTAGAATACTTATTTAGACATTACAAGCTTCACTTTCTCCAGTGCCAAGCCTGAGTGCGCTGAGAGGACATAAGGTACAGGGGCTATCTCCCTTTGCTCTGCACTTTCAGGAAAAGGGAAAGACTATATAATTTCAGAAAATAGAAGAACCACATGTAGGCAGGAGATGGATACACAGATGTGTACCTGTATCAGAAGGGTGGAGGTGGAGACATTGGCAGAGGGAACATCTCAAGAGCAGAGATCAGATGGTTTCATCTGTGTGAGCACTTAGCCTTTCTACTTAAAAGAGAACCCTAGCTAACAGAATTCCATTACCCATTGAAGTTTCAAATAGCCACATTTATTTCTTCTTCTTAAAAGTGATTTTATTTGTTATTGTGAGTAATCTGAAAAATTAAATAATATATCTTGATGTTCTTAAAAAACTCTTTTAGGCTTCATGCAATACATGCAATACTTTTTAAAAATAGAAGGATTAAGATTCTCCATGTGTGAAAGAATTTATAAGAGAATATCATTCTCTTCCTATAGAACATAATTTTCTAGGCTGCTAGTAGTTTTTTCTTAACAATTCAAAGTATTATGAATTTCAAGGCCTGTGTCAAGAAATAAAAGGTATATATTTGAAGCTCATTGAAAGTATAAGCGGACCCTCGATTATAGATACCATTGCCTGGGTCATACAGCAAAATTAGTCTGGAAAAACATAAGCAGGTAAAACGTACTTTAAAACTTTTCTTATAAAATTATCATTCTCTTTCTGTTATAAACATAGAACACAGAAAATTTATGCATCCTTTTGGTTATTAAGTATTCTATCAACTATCCCACTCACATTTACTTTGGTTTCAGGTAATAGGCATACACTTTGAGCTAGCAAAAGCAGAGATCATATAATGGAATATTATGGAGTTCCCAGCAAAAATTACTCAGGACTTTGAATTTTAAATAAAATTATTCTCAGTACTCTATCCTGTATTCTGTGGGCAATCTAACACACTCACCAATACATGAAAATTCTCAAGGTTCACACTGGATCCACATTCTTGCATCTAGCTGATTCTAGATTTAACTTACAAGTTTCTCTTTCTTTAACTCTCCCCCTTTTCCAGCCCAGGGCCCACACAGATTTTTTAAATCCATCCCTTTGATTTTTCTCAGAACCAACAAACCAAACAATCATGAAAGGGATTTTATATTATAACAGACTTTATAGAAACTTGAGGTTAAGTTGGGGATTAACCTCACAGCAACACTAACAGTTATAAATATTAGATGCCTCTTCACATAGAAGTCATTTAGTCACATAAGCATGAGGTCCAGCTTCTCCCCCTCAAGACTTTCTCACCTTGGTTATTTCCCTTACTTCATTAAGCAGAATAACTGAGCTCAGTTCTTTCCACCCTGCTCTGGGGCTTACTTCCGTATAAATGTGCCCTGCTAAAACACATCCATCCATGATTTTCACCCATCTCAGTTTTTTAAATGGCAAAGAGCTACATGATAATTTATTTTCTCATTGATGCCATTAGTACTTGTTAGAAGGTCATCATTAGTGCTGTCCCTGAATTATTTCTGATTCTCCTCCCTTCCAGGCACATGGTAGGCTTGTGCCTCCTGGCCCCTTTGTGTTTACTTAGAACAATGTTACCAGCTCTGAACAATGGGCCTTGAACTGTGAATGTCTCTGTGAGCAGGAGCATTGGTGGTCATGTGAGACCCTCTCTCTTCCCTGCAGCTGGCACTCAAAAATTTTTATGATGCTGGCTGCCTAGGTGTATCTGGGTGACTAGGAGAAAGCCCCTTTGCTGGCCCATGGTAGGCAACGGTTGAGTGAGTGAAACATAAACTGTTTTGCTTTTCAGAGATGGATATTTTTAGATCTTGCATTATCATAGCAAACATAATCTAACTAAATTTATTATTTTCATGCTGATACACAAAGATGTCATTAGTGTCTATTACTCATAATCTTCCTCAAAGCCCCCATAGCTCTAGATAGTAAAAGAGAAAATGCTATCAAAGAATGATATCTCATTCCTTTATGGTTTGTTTGTTTATTTTGGTATCAGAGATGGAACTCAAGGGCACTCCGACCACTGACAATCCTACCCCTTCTTTGTATTCTATTTAGAGACTGGGTCTCACTGAGTTGTTTAGTGCCTCACTGTTGCTGGGGCCTGCTTTGAACTCGCTATCCTCCTGCCTCAGCCTCCTGAGATGCTGGGATTGCAGGTGTGTGCCACCACACCCGTTCCTTTATGTTTAACCACCTTTTTTTTCCTGTTTAAACAGTTTTTTTCAAGATAAGTTCATAGACTGGGCATTTACTCTTAATACCAGGGTCATGAGGGATTGTAGCTAGTGTGCTGTCAGAGTCCTTGCTGGCTCTGGCAAAGACTATATTTCATGTCTAACTGTTCAGTGTCTCCCCTGATGTCATGGGCCATAAAATGAGCAATGTTGTAAGGAGCAACAAACTAAGGAGCTCAGTCCTTTCCCCTGAAGGCCTATGAAATCCCTTCAGGTCTAGGTAAGAATACACATTATCACTGCCCAGGCAGTCTCCCTGAAATCTTCAATTTAAGAATCATGCTTCCTCGATTAAAGCAGTCTCGTTTCTCCCCCAAACTTGAAAGCTGGCATCATTGACGTCAGTACATTTCAAAGCACTTAAGATATAAAAAAGCGTCTGGCCTAGCCTTCTGGCTACACACAAAACCACTGTTTCATTCTGCAGTGGTCACCTATGATGCAATAAGGTCATTTATTCTGCAAGGCAGGCTCCACCCAGAGTCTCAAATGTGAATGGGGCAAAAGGTCCTTGGTTGTGGCTTTTATTTCAATGTAATGTAATATATACATCTTACCCCTGGGATCAAAGTCTGGAAAGAGAAATTACAACATAGTTGTATCATAATGTTTTCCCCAATTTCAGTGTTTCTTCTATAATCAGGTTGAGAAAAAATGATCATTTCATATCTGCTTCTTGTCAGAGCCTTTGAATATGATATATCCTTCTTCTTTGGGATTGAATTGGCAGAAAGTTCGTGAATCATGCTTACTAAGATCAGGATTATAATATTATAACACATGTACAATCTTATTCCCATCACATTGGTAATATAATCATACTGATGAGGTCAAAAAAGTAGAGCTATTTTTAAAAAATAGAGTACATGAATGTTTTGTGGAAACCAGAAGCAGAATATATAGCTAATCTAACCAGAGTTGGAACCAAAGCTACAAAACCATTAGAAATTCCATTTACATATTACTAAAAGTCAAGTAACCAAACCAGAATGAGTATAATTTCAAAATCACGGCTTGAGATTCTAAGTTAATGATTCTCCTCAGCTTTTCTTAAGTCTGCTGTGAACCAATAAACACAAAATGCATTCAGGATTATAAGATCATTGAGCATAACCATCACTGCTACAATTTAGTTTTTGAATAAAAAGTAGAAAACTGTCTAATTAATATATGTGCCATTTACAGATGTGAGCAGAGTAAAAAACAACAAAAAAAATTATAATGAAAATCCTTGCAGTAGCTGCCACATAATAGCCCTGTTTCTCTCCTACATGCAAACAGGAGGACTTGATCACGTGGCTTGGGTGTTGGAGGCACTGCATTAGTGTGTCACTACCAAAAACTGTAGGGGGGAATGATCTGAAAAATTGCTGAGGGGGTAATAAAGGGCATAATAATTATAATCAATAAAACAATAACAATCAGTCATATTATTATGGGCATAATAATCATAATCATAAAATAAGTGTTCAAGGGCAAGAACACTGGAGGATTCTGGCTCAGAGAAGCATTTTGTTCTTCTCCCCCTTTCCATCACTGTCATGATTTGTCACTCCCCTCAATGCAAAGCTCTTCTACAAACTGACCTTTAAGTTTCTAGTTACTGACCAGGACACATACATAAAATGCAACTTCAGGCCATTTCTGGGCTACCTGTCAAAACATAATCAGTCTCTTCATACACTGTATTCATGTAATTTTTTTCTATTCTTCACAATATAATAAATTCATTTTGTTTGCATTTCCTACTTTCTTTTTATTATGATGCAAGATAAAAATTATCAGGGAAAGGGAAAAAAATTGCAGTTCAGATTGTGATGTTATTTGCTATATTTTAACTACAGTTAAATGAGCACTTAACTAAGTAGCAGGCACTTTTCCAGGCCCTAAGGATATCACCATGATCAAGTCAGAAAAGTTTTTTTCCTGCATGGACTTTGTAGCCTAGGAAGAAGAAAGTGGTAAAAACAAATGAATGGAGATTATTTTAAGATGATGATCACTTTCAGGGAGAAAATCAAGAGTGATGTAATTGATTATAACTAGATGACATGTGCTCTTTTATTTAGTGATGTCCAGAAAGCATTTCTAAGGTGATATTTCTGGAAATGAGATGAGACTAGAGAAAAAAAGATAAATCATTATGTTGTGATCTGAACAAAACACTCCCACAAGTAAAAACACTTAAAAAAGATAAAAACACATGACTTAGTTATAGAAAGACAAAATGGCCAGAATCATTATACTATAGCAAAAAGAAGGCAATGGATGGCTTTGAAAGTTCTCTCTTGTAAAGAAAATAAATTAGAAGGAAATACAGGAGATGAGAAATTATTCTTTCTATCCAACTGTTTCCCTGTACTCATGAACCCTCTTCTCTCCATCTTTCCTCCTCACACCCTTCCCAGGCTTTGGTAACTACTAGCCTATGTTCTATTTCTTAGAGATCAACTTTTGATTCAATATATAAGCAAAAGCACGCAGTCTTTGTCTTTCTCTATTTATTTCACTAAATTTAATATCCTCCAGTTCCATCCATGTTGCTACAAATGACAGACTCTTTCATTTTTATGGGTGAATGATATTCCATTGTGTACATACTTCATATTTTCTTTATCCATTCATCCACGCATGGTCACCTAAGTGGGTTTCACAACTTTGACTAAAAAGGAGGTTACCTAGCTTAAATAATATGGTATATGCACATATGTTGTTGAGAAAAGAATTTCATAGTACCAATAGTGATTGACTAAAGAAAAAATAAGATTGAACAACTCAAGTAACATAAGATATTCAATTGGACAATGTAGGCACGCAAGTATAGGTCTACAATGCAAAGAGATTGGATTCTTTTCTCCATTACATGACACTTAAATTTCATAAATTTTATAGTTTACTTCTCCCTAGGTCTGCACATACACTTATAATTCCAACTATATTGAGTAAAATTACCTATTTTCAATTTTTAGCTTCAATATGTCCTTCAAGACATAGCTTGAACATGAATTATTTTATCAATTAGCTTGCAATTTTCATTCATATAACAGAAAACACTACTTAACTCCCTTAAATAATACATAATTTATTAGCCATGTAGGTGAAAATTCAAAGCAAGGACATTGTTCTAAATGAGGCTACCACAGTCATTTCTGCTCCCTCAATTTCTCTTTTCCTTGCTATAATCATCTCTGTGTTATTTCAATCCTTAGCCTGCATAGTTACAAAATGTTTGGAGAATTTTCTAGATTTTACTGAGGCTGGAGACCAGCATTCAAAATCTAAAACAGAGGGCCTTTTAGGTAAGTAATCAAAGATGAAATGTCTTTTTAGGCATACTTTTCTTGAGGAAAGATAATGAAATCTGGGGTTTTAGGGCTGGAGAATAGCTTAGTGGAAGAGTGCTTGTCTAGCATGTGCAAAGCCCTGTGTTTGATCCCAGCAACACACACACACACACACACACACACACACACACATACACACAGGATTCAGGGATTAGTCAAATTTATTAAGGATTAGTTGACCTTTGCCTTTAGAAGTATGGTCCCTAAACTATAACTTTTGCTAATTTTCTGACATCCAGAGGTTTGGACATCACTGATTGTTTAGCTTTCAGAAGTATGGTCAGGGATTAATTTAATGGATTAAAATTGATTCTGGTGGATACTTGTTATAATGCATATAGAACAATCAGTCCCTCCCTAGGAATATCAAAATTTACATATTTCACTACATGTCTAAAAACTTCAGTGTCCAAACACAGATAATAAGGTCTCTTTTGGAAACTCTCTCATGACAACATAGACTTTTCTTTCCTAGAAGCCCTTATTAAGTCTGGTTTCACATCTTATTGACCAAAATCCAATCACATGTTTATTCCTGAATAAATTTCTATGGGCTTGGAGTTGCAATATAGTAATTAGCTAAGAACTGCCTGTTTCAGAACAAGTCAACAAGGGGAAGGAAATGGTGTCACTAGATTGACTTAGACAAATCAGCATGACTACTCATGACTGCTCATGCCAATTTGTCTAAGCCACTCCCTGTCCTGAAATTGAGATGGATCCAACAAACTATGACATGGATAAAGTGAGCTGGATATTGGCAGACAATGCTATTGTTTACCACATCCCTTTTGGAAACCTTCCTTGAAGTATTTTTTTGTCCTGCTTGAAGAGCATTTCCACTGTCCTGTCAGCACCTCTCAACCTTCTGGCAAGTAAATGCCTTACCTTTCTGACAATTAGGAGAAGATAATCAAATAACACTCAGAAAACACCTCTAAAATATTGACAATAAGACATAAAACTCAGTATTCAGGTGCATTCTGCATCAGTTCAGTCTACAGTCAGTCCTGAAATGTTACATGCTAGTTTTTAATTTAACTTTTTTTTATATTTATAGTAATTCATGCACATGAATAAAAGCTAGCATAAGGTATAAAAAGAATACCCCTGCAAGGTCACCTGAGGTGAGTCTACATGGATGAGAAAGTCTTAGCCTGGTGGCTAAAGGTTCTCTCACACTTCTCTATGACCCTGTAGGTAGAGGTTAATAGTCCTGTGTGTGATGCTTCAGAGGAAACTAAAATGGTAAGATTCTTTCAGGTGAATGCTTTAGCCCATTCCTTTTGCCTCTATCATTATTCATGAATTCTTTAATGGTCACAGATGTCTTTCTCACACTAAATGAAAAGAAAGGAAACAAAAAGGAAAAAGTAAGTGCCAGAAATACAGATTGGTTCCAAGAGCTCACTACATACCAATAATCATTATACTCTTCCCCTCAAGAGCCTTCTGCCCGTTTACCTTAGATTATACACTAAAAAACAAAAATGAGGTGAATACATTTCAAAGACCTACTGAAGCAGCTTCTGAATTTCTATGGATACCCATATACCTGAAATTTCCTCCTGATGCCCCAGAAATAATAGAGCATCTTTCCAGATATGGGACTATCCCTAGGATATAAGTCCTGATTTGGATCTGGTTCATAAAAAGTAAACTGAGCACAAATTCAACTGGGATCATTTAATCAGACCCCAAGGGCTAGGGAACATATAATTGGAATTGATCTACCTGGTAATTAACACACCACCACATTATGTCATTGACCTGAAAGCCAAACTATCACAGTGGGGAAACTGAGTACATCCTATGGGTAATGGCAAGAAAGTACTGCTGTCCTTAAAGATCTCGAAGACGCAGGCATGATAGTCCCATTTGTATCTTCCTTTAGTTTACTAGCCTGGTTTCTGGAAAAAACAAATATATCCAGGAGGATGGCAGTAGGCTACTGTAAAAGTTACTGCTTTGTTTAAGCATATGTCCAGATGTAGCATTTTTGCTGAAGCAAATGATCAAAGGCTTAGTTATGTGCAATGGGACTTCTAGAGTTAAAAGAGGCATTCCTTTCCATCTTCATTAAATAGAGGATAAGAAATTGTTTGGCACTTTTTCAGCATTACAGAGCCAGGAATTGAACCCAGGGTCTCATGCATGCCAGACAAATATTCTACCACTGAGCCACATTCCCCAGTCCAAAGAAACATTTCTTACTTTGTGCCCAAGGTGACATGAACTCATCCACCCTCTGTTATAAATATAGATTGCCTTATAAACATTGAATACCATCACCCTATTCCAACATATTAAAAACTGAGCCAGATAAATAAAAGTCTACAAGAATCTAGAGGGTTGTCACAAAGCAGTTTTTAGCATTCCATTGACTGAGAGCATGTAATGATATTGCTTCTAAAGGCATAGAGAGAGAAAAATAAACTAGATAGATAGATAGATAGATAGATACATAGATAGATAGATATTGCTTCTATTACAAAGAATAAACCCCTTTGGGCTTTGAAAAAGTGGTATATCTCATGTTTGGGAATATTACTAAAATCTAACTATAGGGTCATACAAAGACTCTCATATGTGAAACTCAGAGAAAGACCTCTGCAGCTTGTCCAGGTGCAAGCAGTCCAGAGCGAGCTGAGGTCATATGGCCTGACAGATCTTAACTTTTCAGAGGTATCAAAGTTGGAAAGGCTGTTATGTGGGATTTTTAGAAGGACTAATGGGATACTCATAATGCATATCTCTAGTGTTCTGAAACAAATTTATACTAACTACAATAAAGAATTTTATATCTTTCAAAAGAGAAAGAGAGATCTTCTAATATGTTAATGGACCCTGGTAGTAAATCTGAAGGTGAAACACTCAATGACCATGACACCAAAATAGTCTATAATGATGTGAGTTCAATGAGACTCACCAAAGTATAAGTTTAGGCAATATGATCATAATCCACTATAACTTCATGAAAGTATTATACCTGGTATTAAATACAAGTAAAACTTAAGGGCAAAGCAGAGTATTTATCCCATCCCTCCTCATCATATTCCACTGTTAACAACTGCCCTTGTCTCTGCTCATGTCTATTCAATATTGAGGAATCTGTCATCACTAGCTGCAAAAGAGAAAAATATTGAAGTTTGCAAAGTTCATGGATGGTTTATCTTAGTATATGAATAAAATTCAAAAATGGACTTCTGCTGCACTCTGGACAAACTCAACACCACTAAAGACAATAGCAAGGGTATATTTTTTGTGAAAGTAGAAGCAGACAAAGAGAGGAATATGTATATATAGTGATTTATAAGCAGTGTAAAGATTTGACGGAATTATCAAGAGCCACACAAAAATGACAGAAACACAGGGGACAAGAAATTCAAAAGCAGAGGCATATAAATGCACATATGGAACAGAGCCCAAAGCATGGAGACTTTTCTACTGCACATAAGTGCCCACTAAAGATCATGCACTATGTGAAAACCATTAAATAACTCAAGTAGACAAAATGACTTGGCTATTTGATATCAGCTGGCCTTTATCATGACCTATTTATTTCATTGATGGCACAATGGATACTAAATATAGTAGTCGTGGTGGTAGAGACAGAAGCCAGATATGAGTCCAACAGCATAAGCTTCCACATATCAAGGTTAATCAAGCTTCTACTACTGCTGCTGCTGCTGCTGCTGCTACATGGCAAAAACTAATAAGAGAGTACCCAACATCACAGCATCTTTTGGGAAGACTAATTGGCCATTTAGAGGAAAGTTGACTACAGACCCCCTCCAATGAAGAGAACCTATTTATTTTAAAAGACATAGATACATAGTCCTGTGTGATTTTTATCTTTCCTGCTCACAGTGTATCTCTCATACTAAAATACAAGGGCTTAGAATTGATTTATCAGAATCAGTCTAAAGAATTTTCATTGCCTCAAAAGTGTAAAAGTGTATCTATGAATGTGGAATTCTCTATTCATATCATATACCATCCATACATCACCCATAAGATACCAGATGGGAGCACTGGAAGGAGTGAAGCATCAACTCAGGTGACAATTTGCAAGGAGGGAGACCATATCTGGGACACAACACATACTTTATATAAGAGGCCTTTATATGTTCCTATGTACCATATGGGTAGAACGCATAATACAAGAGCCCACAGAGTAGAAATAGGATGGGCTCCAATTATTGTCAATCCCAGTGATTTATTTGGGGAATTTGTACTCCCTGCACTCACAAAGCAAGACTCTGTCACTTTAAAGGTCATGGGTTATACAATGTTAACTCTTACCAGGAGACTCAGTAAGAACACCAATGACCTCTATTAAGCGATTTCCAACATGGCACTTTGGAATCTTAATGCCAAGAGAACAGCAGGAAATCAGAGGAGTGATTATCTTGTCATGCATAACTGATCCTGATTAATAGGGGATAGTAGGGCTACACAAGGGGAGCAGGAAGGAATACACTGGCACTCAGGTGATATTCTTGGGCACCACTTTGTACATTTATTGATGGTAAATGAACAAAAGGACATCCCCTTACCCCTCAAGTGAGAAGGGCACGGAGAAAGGAATCTCAGATCCCTTGAAGATGAAATTCTGTGTTTACTCTAAGTAAACCTTGTGACTAGAAGGGGTCTTGCTGACTGCTGGGGATTTAAATGGAAAGTGGAGGACAGAGAGACAAGTGTCAGTGGGGGGCCCCCAAATCCACCACAGTAGGGGTGGTGCAGCTGTTTGTCCTTAGCTTCTCCTGCTAATTTTCTCCAGGAACAGGGATGCACCAGAATCTTGGAGGAGCTGCTCTCAGAATCCATAAGAAAGAAGACCTTGTAGAGAATTTGATACACATCAGAGATCATTCAGAATGAATTAAATATTACCCTATTTTCTGGGAGTCCTGCAAAAACAGTTCTCACTATTAGACCTCCTTAAGGATTGTCATGGATAAAGAAAATTGCCTCCATAAAATCACTTCTGCATCCAAGGGCATTTGATATTCAACAACTGATCAATGAGACGGTAGAAAAGGCTTCAATCTCTAGCTCCAGTTGAGGGTCAGGAGGTCATGGAACAACTTTGCAGATGAACATCTGTCTCTTCTTGCTTTCTTTCCTCTCTTCCACAAGTACTGATCCCAAGAGCACTTTAAAATAAATGTCCTATGTTTTAATCTCCATCTTGGAATGTGTTTTTCAGGGAATACAACATATAACATCAAAATAGTCAATAAAAATAGTTTTGCAAGCTATAATCATAAGCTTACACATACCAAATTTTATGTCTGGAAAGTCAAAGAAAGATTTATTTATTTTGAGTGTAATTATATTCCAATGATGGGATAACCACTATTTTAGGGTATATTAACTATAATGCTAACTTTTTAAATTGACAATTTTAAACTTCAAACACTGTTGTAGTTAGTACTACACAAAATGCTTTTTTCTTTCTTTTTGATCACTATGGGACTAAATCCATGATAACCATTTTTAAATGTCTAGGGTTTTGTTAATAAGTTGCATTAAAAATAAAGTAAATGTTCATGACTACAAAGGACCTTTTCCTTGAATGTTAGACAAATAAATACAAAAGTAAATGTTTAAAATTAGTTTTCTTTCATACAGTCCTCATTTTTTAAACCATATAGCAATAAAACTTCAAAACTCATGGATTTACTTTTATCTTTAATGGAAGAATTTTAAAAGGTCCTTGAAACTACTGTGTTTTTTTAGACACTCAAGGTAACATTTAAGCATAATAAATAAATTTATAAATAAATGTCTGAATTAAAGAATGTTTCTAAAATGCAACTAATATACAAGCAGGCATTGATGTTGTTAGTAAAGTTAACATTAATGTTTGCATCTTGATGCATTAGCCTGCCCAATTCAGAAATTCTATTTGCATATTCACTGAAGATTAACTAGCCTACAATAACTCTAAAAAACAGAGCAGAGAACAAATCATTAATGCAATTACTATCTTAATGTATTATTTGTGATAGGACAACTTCAATGAAGAGGAATAATAGTAACAACCACTATCAGAGAAAACTTAGTACACATATTAGTGAGAAATGTTTCTTCTGGAATAAAACTAAATTTGCTTAATGGTTTACTAGTCCAAACAATTCAGGAAAATAACCAAGGTACTTCAAATAGTGAGTAGATGCTATTTAAAAAGAACCAGAAAATTACATAGAATGAGTCTTGATAGTCATATTAACCCTGCTCTTTCTAAATGGTGCGACATCCTCACAAATGTTGTATACTGTTTAGAAAAAAAGACTTTTAAACATTAATTTGTGCTGTGGTAAAATTATATTATGTGAAAAGCTTTAAATGTCAAGCCTTAGTGTGATTAAGCAATGCTGAAACCATTGTGATGTTATAGAAAACCAGTGAACTTATCCTCAATTAAAAGCAACCAAAAGCTTCAGTTATCTTCCCACAGATTATAATTTGGTTTGTGTACATAAGCTTATTAAATGAGTGCTAAAAGAAAATAAATCCCATAAACTTGTTCAGAAATTATTGGTTGTGAACAACATTACTTATTCTTATCTGAGTTTCCCAGGACTTTTAAGTCATGTACAATTCCAGTTATTCCCTCAAAAAAAGGGATCTGTGCTCCATTACCCATGGGTACGCTGCAACACAGATTTTAGAATCTTAGGAAGAAAGGCCTAAAAATTCACCATCTGGTTGTCCCAACCACTGATTATTCATATTATTTAAGATATGTGCTCTACTATCCTTTTCACCTCTTTAAATCTTAAGCTGATCCTGAAACTCCAGTTGTAGCCCTCTCTTAGAAAGCCTTTTAACTTCTTGGCAAAGAATCTATTTTTGAATTTTTTTTTTACATTTCTTTTTTTTAAAAATTTTTATTTGTTCTTTTTTGTCATATATGACACTAGAATGTATTTTGATATATCATACCTACATGGAGTGTTACTTCCTATTTTTGTGGCTGTACAGGATATTGAGATGCATTGTGTACACATATAAAAACATAGGAAAGTTATGTCCAATTCATTCTGCTGTCTTGAAATTTTTATTCCATTGATGTTCTTACCATATATGTTAGCATTTAGTGTTAAAATGTGCACCATTATCTTATTTTTTTAAAGAGAGAGAGAAAGAGAGAGAGAGAATTTTTTAATATTTATTTTTTAGTTTTCGGCAGACACAACATCTTTGTTTGTATGTGGTGCAGAGGATCAAACCCGGGCCGCATGCTTGCTGAGCGAGCGCGCTACCGCTTGAGCCACGTCCCCAGCCCAGCACCATTATCTTATTCTTTCTTACATTTATGTCTAAATTTCTCTTCTTGAACATTAAATGGGGAGCAAGATGGCAAAGCAACACCTTCCAGATATCTCACCATAAAACATCAATTTGAGCTAATAAATGTATACAAATTAACCTTTATAAGAGCTAAGAAAACCAGGGGAGAGATCACAGTACCTTGTTTTAGCATATTAATAAAAAAGGTACATTTAAGAAGGAAAGAATGAGAGTTACTGTATCATCCCTCCCTGACTCTAAGCAGCAGAGCATGAAGAGAGATACTGCTTTCTTAGGAAAGAGAGCAAGATTAAAGGGCAGGTCATACACTTGGAATCCAGTACCAAACACCACGATAAAAACCAGTATCAGGTAAAGGCCCCTGTACCCAGGTCAGTGCCTGTAGATAGAAACTCTGTACTTTTCCTAGAACCTGCAACCTTAGCAAAACATATTCATGTTCTAACTCCTGCCACTTTTGGCCAAGGCATGAGCCTGGGACATATCCTGGGACCTTTCCAGTTCAAGTTTTTGTGAGTTTCAATCCATAGGCCTCCTGCATCGCAGCAACCTCAACAGTCAAGAGAGTGCCTGCCACTTCACAGAAGAAGAAATACAAATGGTCAACAGATATATGAAAAAAAATGTTCAACATCTCTAGCAATTAGAGAAATGCAATGTAAAACTGTACAGAGATTTCATGTCACTCCAGTGATAATGACAATTATTAAGAGTAACAATAAATGTTGGCAAGGATATAGGGGAGAAGGTACCCTCATACATTGCTAGTGGGACTGCAAATTGGTGTAACCACTATGAAAAGCACTATGGAGTTTCTTGAGAAAACTTGGAATGAAATCACCATTTGACTCAGCTATCTCACTCCTCAGTATATACCCAAAATTACAAAATCATCATACTACAGTGACACAACCACATCAATTTTTATAGCAGCTCATGTCACAATAGTTAAGCTATAGTACCAACCTAGATGCCCTTCAACAGATGAATGGATAAAGAAACTGTGGTATATATACACACAATGGAATATTATTTGGCCATAAAGAAGAATGATTGGGAATAGAAATTTATTGGATTAGACAAAGGGTAGTGAAGGAAAGGGAGGCAGGATGGATACAGGAAAGACAACAGAATGAATTGAACATAACTTTTCTATGTTCATTTATGAATGCATCACAATGAAAGTCCACATCATGTACAATTATGAGAATGGGATCCTAATTAGAATAATTTACACTCCATGTATGTATAATATGTCAAAATACACTCTAGTATCATGTATATCTAAAAGAATAAATTTTAAAAAGAGACTGCCTACACCATTCCTCCCTAAAACTCATGCAGCACAATACAAAGAAAGTCTCCAGCTGCTGGAGGTAGAATAGGGAAGAGCAGGACTTTACCTTGGAATTCACTGCTGGATGCAACATGGTGAAACTGAACTGTACAAAGAACTCAATGGTCCCTCCCTCCAGACCACTATCTACAACCAGAATTCTGGACCAATGAAGTGCCATGTAGATTTGCAAGCCAAATGAGATGGACTTAGGTTACAGCCTGAATCACTTTTGGACAGCTACAGTGATCTTGGGCCACAGATATACCACAGCAGCAAGCAAGCAACATAGCCTTGGTCCTATCTTTTTGCTGCTCCAAGCTCAACAGACTGTTGGGCTCCATATAGCATTGTAGTGGCCACAGTAGCCTTGGGACTGCCCACCATATTCTTCCCCCACCCCAGGCAGGACAGCATAGAGAAAGCCATTGTTCACCTGAAGGAAGGAATAATAATATAAGAAAGTAGTGCCACTTTGAAGTACAGGACCAGACCACAGGGGACCCATAACTGGACAGAATTCGATGGCACCAGAACACAAACTGCTGACTTTGGACAAGGGATCTGGACTCACTTAAGCCCAAGATTAACACTTGTTAATGTATCAAGAATGGACTACCATCTTTAGGTCAGTTTGTTACAACACACTAACTGCATATTGCAACAAAACATGGGCTTCAGGCGCCCTCAACAGAGATAATGAACCGACTGCAGATCTGTGCAAACCTGAAGTTAGGCCACCATCTAGGGCTTAAAAAGCAGCAGTGATTCCAGGATGGGAGAATGTGAAAAGGAAGCCTGAATAAAGGCAGATCACAAAGACAGGAATAAACATCTAATCCTTCAATGTGTAGACATCATGGTACACCAAAAAGCACCAAGAACTTTTAAGGAACCAGGACAATACCAAACAGAGAAAATGAAGTATCAGAAAATGACCATAAATTGATGGCTATGTACCACTTCTTGTACAGAGATTTTTTATGGGAACTCAATAAACATCAAGAAAACACAAAATTATTTATTTTTATCAGAGAAATGTTAGAAATATTGAAATCATTTTTAGTAATCAGACAGAAATCCTAGAGCTTTAAAATACAATAAATGAAATGAAGAATGCAATATAGGACATCAATAACAGAATCAATAAAACAGAAGAAAGAATCAGGGAGATCAAGACAGGTTATCTGAAAATACATAATCAGTAGAAAAAAATAAAGAAGAATGAAAGGGGAAAATAAAATATCTGGGAACTTTAGGATTCATTAAAAGAGTAATGTTCAAGAGAAACTGGATTCCAAAGAGGTAGAAATCTTAAGCAAAGATAGTTCCAGAAAACATCCCAAACCTAGGAAAGGATAAACTATCCAAGAGCAGAAAGATTCAACTCAAGCAAGTCCATTCCCAAGATATATGATGTCAAGTTCTCAAAGACAAAGGCAAACAAATGGTTCTGAAAACAACAAGAGGAAAGAAACAAATGACACAGGAGAATGTTTCAATTTGCCTGATAGTGGACTTCCCAGCAGAACCCTTACAGGTCAACAGGAAGTGGGATGATATATTTAAAACATAAAGAAACAAAACTACCAACCAAGAAATGGAGAAATATTTGGACACATATACTTTACCAAGATTGAATCATAAAGAAGTTAAAAAAAACCTGAATAGACCAGTAATGAGTAACAATATTAAATCAGTAATTTTACAATTATCTAATGAAAACCCAGAACCAAATTGGGCACCACTGAATTATACCAAACAAAGAAGAACTAATACCAATTCTCCTTAAATTATTCAAAAATATTGGGAAGGAAGGAATTCCAATCCCATTCAATAAACCTAGCATTACCCTGATATCAAAAACTAGATAAAGGACAGAACAAGAGAAAAAACTACAAGTTAATGTCCCCCATGAACATAGATGCAAAAATCTTAAAAAAAACAAAAAACTAACAAACCAAAACCAACCCACATCAAAAAGATTATACATCATAATCAAGATGGACTCATCCTAGGAAAGCAAGGATGGTAAGACCTATGCAAGTCAATACACTACACCAGGAGAATGAAAGATAAAAATAATATGATTCTCATTAGACACAGAACAAGCATTTTATAAAACTCAACATCCTTTCATTATAAAATTCTGAAAAGATTTGGAATAGAAAGGACATAGCTCAGCCAAATTAAGTTCATATATAACAAGCCTTCAATTGAAATTTTACTGAATAGGAAACAGCTGAATGCTTTCTCTCAAAGTTCTAGAACAAGACAAGGTACTCACTTTCATCATTTTTATCCAACATAGTACTGGTAGTCCTAGACACAGCAATCAAGTAAGAAAAAGAAATAAAGATATCCAATTTGGACAATAAGGAAGTCAAATTGTTTATTTACAGATAAAATAATCTTTCATGTAAAAAACCTCAAAAATTCCACCCAAAATGACTATTACAACTAATTCAACAATGTTATAGAATACAAAATCAACATATAAAAACCAGTAGCATTTCTATATACCAGGAGCAAATAATCTGGAAATTTAAAAAAAAAAGACAACCATTTATAATAGCTACAGAAAAATCTTTAAAATAAATTTCACTAGTTGTAAAAGATCTAATAAAAATATAAAAAATAAAAGACATGGGTCTGGGATTGGGGCTCAGCGGCAGAGGAAGGCCCTGGGTTCAATCCTCAACACCATATAAAAATAAATAAATAAAATAAAGGTATTGTGTCCAACTACAACTAAAAATAAAATATTAAAAAATGTTTTAATAAATAAGAAACTGAATAGGACAAAAGTAACACCATGTGTTCATGAATTGTAAGAATTAATATTGTAAAACCATCTATGCTACCCAAAGAACTACACGTTTATGTAATTCCTATCAAACTACCAGTGAAACTCTTCACAAAATTAGAAAAATATATCCAAAGCAATCTTGATCAAAAATAACAAAGCAGGAAGAATTATAATACTCAACTTCAAAATATATCACAAAGCTATAGTAATCTAACAGTAAAGTATAGACATAAAAATAAACTCATAGATAAGTAGAACAGAATATATAACCTAGAAATAATCCATACATCCAACAGTATACAACCAACAGCTAACTGATTTTTAACCAAGGTTCTAAAAATGTGTTGGGAAAAGAATGACCTCTAATAAATGGGAGAGCTGGCTATTAACATGTAGAAGAATGAAAATAGATCCCTGTCTCTCACCATATATAAAAGTCAACACAAAATGAATTAAGGACTTAAAAATAAGCCCTGAAACTATGAAATACTACAGGACATTGGAATGGGCAAGAATTTTTTTTTTTTAGATAAAAAGCATAGAAAGCAAAAGGAAAAAAGAGGGGGAGAATTGGGTCAGTACAGGACTACCAAGAGAACTTTCTTGCACTATTATGAAACTAAAACCTCTAGTGCTGTAATACACATGGAGACAGGAACTAAGGTTTCTGCTCTGTTGCACTAGCTAAACTCCTAGCTGGCAGTTAG
This sequence comes from Marmota monax, assembly GCF_021218885.2. Lineage (NCBI taxonomy): Eukaryota > Metazoa > Chordata > Mammalia > Rodentia > Sciuridae > Marmota > Marmota monax. The sequence goes on from NW_026695005.1 coordinate 2,709,524, forward strand.
CACTAATTGGAGCCAGGTGAGCAGCCAGCTCCCTTGAGAGCAGATACTATAGACCCTTCCTGAGTCACCAAGCTGGCACTACATGGAAAATATCTGTAAATAGCCAATATATTAAATCATCCCAAGTTGAAGGCTCATAAGAAAAACAGATGATTGCCATTAAGTCACTAAGATATGGGGTTAAACTACAAGCAATTGATAATAGAGATTTTGGTATCAGAAAATTACATTTCCATGAAAAATATTAAAAGTGCCAATTGAATTCTCACGGCCTATCATAAAATGTAAAATGAAAGAGATGAACTGAACAATAAGTTGTAAACCATAATGGAACTAAGACTTGGTTTTTATTTTTAGCGTCCCAAGTTAGCAAGTGAATCTCAAACTAAGAAATGATTTTTGGAAAAAGATCAAATCTGGGGCCAGGTAGATGTTTTAAGATCCTTTTTAGATATGTATTGTGCTTTTTAGTACTCTCCAGTGAGCTTCAGAAGACCTTCCTTGAAGATTATCTCTGTTGAAAAATAAGATTACAAAGAACCTCTCATGGAGGACAAGTAGAAGATAATATAAATATTATATCACATATTAAATATCTGAGAGTGTGACTTTCATCTAATAGGATGAACCCAGTAAGATTTATGTACAACTCATAAAACTATTAAGAAAATTATCATGGTAGAATTGTTACTAGACTGATAAAAAACATAGAGGAAATATTTAAAAATAAAAAATCTTTAACATTTTAACACTCAAGAATAGGAAGAATAAGTTCTGAAAAGAACACTATGTAACAAATCAGACTCTTTTTTTGAAAAGATGGAATAACTTAGGGGACAAATCAAGAACCCAGAAGTTAGAGTTTATATACATTGACAAAATTCCCGTAATAAACCATGTTGGATTTCAGAATTGCTATGGACCAGTCATTGCTATACATCTCTTGTCTTTCCCTTTTATGAATGCAAGTATTTATTGTAATATGTTGGATGTATGGGAGGATAAGTTAGTGTTCTTTGTTTACAGCCTTTCAGATATAGAAGAGTGATATTCTATCAGATGTATCAGAAGAAATGTACCTGAGAAGGCTCATCTGCACCTGGACCTGAGTTAGATAATGGGTTAGTCTTTGAACTGAGGACCTCATGAGACATATCTTGGGTATCAGAGGAAGGGATACATGGATTTTACATGTAGGAATAACATTAACTGTTGTGCCTTTAAGAACAACTGTGGATGATTATGTTAAAAAATGACCTTGGTCCTATCTCCCATCTCATAGCTTCTGCTTACATAATGTGATATTAATAGACCTCCTATCTAGTGGTAGTATTCCCACACTCTGCTCTTGGATATGGGCAGATGCAGACTCTCATGACTGCTCTAATAGCACAGTATTAGAAAGGTGATACTTTATGACTCTTCAGATTAGATTATTCAAAGGCTATGGACTTTTGCTTTGTGCCTTTGTGATGTTTATTCTTTGATCCAAGTTTGGAAGCCCAAGCATGCATGGCGTGACAAGAAGAGAAACTTAGGACCCCTCCCCACAACTCCAGTTAGTCTCTCATATGAACACCAGCACCAATTTGTCAACCAAGTAGATAAATTATCCACAAAGACCATTTATCTCCAAAGTCACCATAAATTATACTCTATGGATTAGAGAGAAAGTCTTTATCAACTCCTACCTGAATGTATCTCATAAAGAAAGTAATGTATTGGTGCTTCATGTCACTAAGTTTGAGGATTGACTGGTTATATAATAATAGAGTGCTAATAAAATTCCTTGTCTCATAACTCAGTGATTCTGCTTCCTCAATTTGACCCTAATTAACAAAACTACTCTCAAGAACTGAAATTGTTTTGCTATTCAAATAGCAATGCTATAGATAAAAACAGGCAAGCAAAATGAAAACACATATAAGATAGTCAATTTTTAAAATTGTGCCAATATACATTTTACATTTTTTCTACCCATGAAAGATGATAAAGACTGAAAAGCACATTTGTGTACATGTGCATTTCAGAGTTATACAATATACACAGAAAGACAGTACCTAAACACCTAAGGATTCAAAGTTTGTAGATTTAAATCATCTGATCTAACTTTGGAAAAGCGTACTTTAAAAATAAAATGTTATAAAGTCTCAAATGTATTTAACTATCTATTTTAAGACTTCAGAATTCCTTTAATATTGTTTCATCTTTTTTGAATTCTTTAAAATATGTCCCTGAGATCCAGGGCACATAATGTTTTATAATGACAAAGCATTTATCAAGTGCATTCTATTTAAAATTACCTTTTAAATCTTTTACTGTAAGCAAAATTCCCTAAACCACTAGAACAAAGGATTCTTTTTTACACACTTCAGATATCTTTTAATAAATTCATATGTACAATAGATTCAACCTACAGATGATCAGAGTAGCTATGAAAAACAGAAAATACAAAGGTCTTGGGTAATTGCGGTAAAACTCTGGAAATATCATTTATTCGCCTCAATATTGATAATAAAATTTTCTGTGTTACTTAATAAGAAAAAATATCTATAGGAATTAAAATAAGTTTTAAATACAGCATTTTAATTAATATTTAAACTCTAATAGAAATTCTTTATTTGAATGAGCAAATTAACCTCATAAACTATAGCTAGATTAAAAGACAATGATAGATGATTTTGTAACTTTTAGTGATGCTTTTCCATATCCTCTTCTTAGAACCACTTTACTTTCACATTTACTCTTCATAAATTCCTAAAACCATCATAGTACTTGTTTTGACATTCTGTATTTCAGATTTCTTAATGCATTAGTAAAAGATTTTCTTCCCCGAGATGTATTTGATCTTTGGAATAATCTAATAAAAGTCAGTTTTCATGAGGTTGCAGATACTTTAGAGCAATATTAGTCAAGCTTCTCTTATTACATACATTAAATGACACATACACTCACACGTATACATACATATAGAGAGTAATATTAGATATATCTTTATATGCAAATAATTTCTATATTAAAGATTGAGAAGAAGGAGCACAGGAGAGGTAGATAATGATTTTAATGAATGAATCAGAATGTCTTTCAACATATTATCATCTTTTTAAAATTCTTTAAAATTATGAGAGTCAATTCATCAAAAGAATTGTGTAGCTGGCAAGTGTGAAATCTTCAGAGAAGGATGGCAGGCAAGTAATTCCAGTAGGAGCTGGTATTGTAGTCTGGGATCCAAAGGTAATATGAAGGCAAATTTCCTTCCTCCTCAAGCCTTCAGCTTATTGTATGAGTTCCATGCACATTGTGGAGATAATCTGCTTACATGCAGTCTACTAATTGAAAAGTTAATCTCATCTTTAAATACCTTTACAGAAACATCTAGACTAGTATTTAACCACACTACTGTGCACCACAGCCTAGCCAAGTTTCCATATATAATTAGCCCTCATACTATCAGTAAAAATGATGCTGTAATTATTTTATTTTAAGATGACTTTATTTTATAAATTGTAAAAACACATCACAGTACAGGTAATTCGAAAGTAATGAAGAAAAACATTAAAAGAATATGTTTAAAAATTCAGATATCATCAATATTAAGCCAAGAGATTGACAAGAACCTTTTTATAATTTTAAAAACATGCAAGTAAAGGCTATAGATAGACTGATTAATATAAAAGTGGGTAGATATGTAGAGAATAAGGTAGATGATGAACGACAGATAAAGAAAAAGTTGAAATCACAATTTGTTTACCAATGTTTCAATTTTTACCAGAATTGAGTATCTCCCCATCATGTCCTGTGTCTTATCCATATTTGATTCAAATGGACTTTGAACTTTCGCCTGGAACAAGGTTAAGAGTTTATGGGTCTTGGGGATACATTGCATTTATTTCTCATTCTGAGAAGGACATAAATTTTGGGACCCAAAGGGTCCTTATGTTGGAAACTTAATTCCCAGTGCAACCGTGTTGGGTAGTGGGAAGTCCACCCTCATAACTCCCATGACTGATTTCTTGTGAGAGTGAGTTGGTTCTCACAAGAGAGATCTATCTTTCATCCTCTCTCACACCATCTTGCCTTTCCACCATGTTATGAAACAGCAAGAAAGCCCTTCCCAGACAATGAGCAGATAGATGCTGGTTTTGTGCCATAGCACTTCTCAGCCTCTAGAACTGTGACCTAAATAAACTTATTTTCTTTATAATTTACCCAGTCTGTGGTATTCTATTATAGAAGTGGGAAATGGACATAGACCTGTTTTCTGTATTTATTCCTGTGGATTCAAGTTCCCATGTGGTGCCATTTTCATATGCCAGAACTTTTTCTCCCACATTTAAGCTGGATCCATTATTATAAAAATATTTCTACATGTTATACATCCAACAAAGTGTTTACACATGTTGTTTTATGCAACTGATTTTAAATTCAGATAAGAGAAGAAATATATATTTAGATTGACTTTCATAATTACATAATTACCTACAGTAATGCTCTGCTTTTTAAGTGAATCTGAATTTTCACTTGGGTTGTCTTGTTTCCCTTTAGTAGTCCTCTAGTAATTTTCAAGCTAATCTGCTAGATATAAATCCTCCCAGTTTTAGTTATCTGGAAATGTCTTTATTTTGGCCTGATTTTGGAAAGAGTTTTGCTAAATGGAAGTTACTCATTTGACAGTTTTTTCCGCAGTTTGACTGTCATCTTGTAACTACAAAATTTCTGGCTCCCCTGTTGCCCAATGAAGCCAAATATTCAAGAGACAGAGCAACAGAGAAGAAAGAGCTTTTATTGGCAACAAGCTGGCAAGTTGGGAAATGGGGACTCTTGTCCTTAAAAAAAAAAATCCATCTTTCTTTGGGTTTCAGGAATGAGACTTTTATGGGGATTTCTGGAGAGACATATCAGATGGTATGTCTCACCAGTTCTCACCTCTTGACATAGATCTCTCACAAGCTGTTCTATTTGCTCTCTGTTCCTTGGATTATATAATCTCTAGCTTCAATTTCACTTATTCTTTCTCTGCTGAGTTCAAATCTACTATTTATCCCACCTAAGGACTTTTAAATCTTATTTATTGTACATTTCAACTCAATTTCAATTTGGTTATTGTTTAAAATAATTTGTAACTCGTTTTTGATTTCTCCATTTAAAAAAACCTTGTTCTTGAACCTTTATTTTTTTTAGGCATGGTATCCATTCATTATAGGACATATTTATATTGCTTATTGTGAATGCTTGCTTGTATAAACTCAACATCTGGTCCGCATCATGGGTTCTGTAGCTAGGTTTGTTGCTATTGTTCTTGTGCTGATTGTTTCTTTCTATCAGTCACATTTTTCTGTTTCTACATGTCTCATAATTTTTTAAATTGAAAACTATACAATTCAGGTAACATAGGGTAGCAATTCTAGATACTGATTTCCCTCTCCTCTCTGGGGCTTATTTTTGTTGTTATTTGCTCTCTTGATTTGTGACTTAGACATGCCCTTTATCTGAATTCCCCTGTCCCCTGCCTCACACACACCCCATGAAGTCTTTGGTGTCGATCTCAGAGGGCACATCCTTGGGCATATGTACAATCATCTGAGATGGCAGTAGTAGTGGCAGGGCTGTAGTTGAATCATTCTTTCCTTGTTCTCTGTGTTAAGCTGTCTTAATCACTTAGTATTATACCTAGAAATTATACTCTACTAATTCCTGGCTGGTTGCTATTATTTTCAACAATGCCCTGTGTTCATAAATTTCTCAACAGTCTTTTCCAATTATCTTAGGCAGAGGTGGGTTTTGAGACCAGTCTGAGGTTTGTTTGGACCCCAGGAGAGCTCTTCTTAGCTATTTCATTTCCTTTTTCTCTGTTGAACTATCTAGCCTGTGGTTTTACTTGTTCTTAATGAAGAAGGGCTATTATTTTTGAGAGCACACTTGGGCTTGAACTTCTAGCATAAACTTTCAAGAGTTTATTTGACACTTGTTTCAAATAACATCAATTCCTTTGGGGAGAGCTTCAGAACTATCTTTTCTTATAAATTATCTCACTTTCTATGAAAATACTGATCCATGACTCTGAATACTTGATGGGGCAAAAGCTTGTGGTTTGTTTTACTTGGCTATCCGAAGTAGAATTCATGCCCTTTGAGTCAGCCAGGATACATACAACCAGGGCCTAAGGATTGTCAGGCTGCCATCCTTGTAGGAGATGAGAGGAGATAGGGTGCCCCTACCCTCTGCACAACAACCTTGGGAATTTAACTTGTTCAACTTAAAATTGGATAGCATGATAAATGCTGGTGGCAGGATCCCCCAGTGAAGTATGGTGAGCCTTGATAGGGAGATGAAAGGAGAAGAAGCCCCATATTTTTATCTGTACCCTCTCAAAGTGGAGCTTACAACAAGTTGAAGATAAAAGGAGGAAGTATATTTTTATTTAAATGCTATAGAAATTTTTATGTTGTTTAGAATAGTTTTGTTTTTCTTTATTTGCTGTATGTCTTGGGGAAATTTTCTTAAGAATATGGGGGTGTTTTTTTTTCTTTTTGCTGTTGTTGTCAAATCACCTTAACCAGCTTTGCTAATTTTGTTGGAGAGTAGGTCCATGGAACTTCTTACATTGCAATCTAAGAATCCAATGCACTATTCTCATTTCTATGTTAAAAGTGTGGAAACTGTGTGCTTTGCAAATTCCTGAGCTTTACTCATTTGTGAGCAGCAAATTGGGTGATGAATGTAAGCATTTCTATAATGTATCACTATAGTGCACTGTGACTACAATGACAAAGAATGTGTAGGTGGGCTACCGTGTTTATAAACGAAGAGTAATATTGCCCCATTTCCTTAGCATTCATTCACTCTGAAATTTGTGATTTAGTACCATCCATGTGACAGCACAGATGCTAGAAGTAACAACTATTATGATGAGAGGTGTCTCCATGTAGCTTACAGTTCAGGAAGACTGATTGTTGGAGTAATATGTATATTCATCTTCTGTTGAGCACAATTTTGCTGTGATTACATCCAATAACTGTACAAGAGCTTTACTTGTATGGCTAGTGGATGACTAAAGTTTATCATACCCCAAACCTCATTATTGAATACTCTGCTTTTCCACACCTGTTTTCACAACAGTCTCTTCATATTAATAAACACAATTGTTGAACTCCGAGGTTATCAAGCCATGTTAGAGGGGCCATTTTGATTGATCCTTTTCCTTTTTCCCTCACATCTCAATTTTCAACAAGTCACACAGAGTTTCTAATTGCCAAATACAACTGCAGTCCATTCACTCCTCAATTTATTCACCAACAATCCCCTAATCAAATACCATCTCTTCATGTCATTGCACAGCAAAGGTCTCCTAACTGGTTTTTCTCTTTCCACTCTTTTAAACATGATCCATTTCCACACAGCAACAGTGGGATCATTTACAAAAATAAGTTGGTTGTAGTAATTTCCTTCCAATGGCATTCTATTGCACTTAGAGAAAATCCAAATCCCCCCTCTTAACTTTTAAGGATCTTTATTTCTAGCCTTTACTTCTCTTTTCAGTTTTATTCCTTACCAATTTCTGCTTAGTTTGCATGTCAATTCTATTTTTGTTTCTCAAATACATCAAGTCTGTATCATCCACAGGGCTGCAACACCCATTATTAGATTTCATTAGGCATCTAGTTGGCTGACTCATTTCTACTTCTTTTTTTAAAAAATTATTTAGTTTCTTAATCTGTATATGAAAACAGAAAGTGTACATGTTTATGGGGCACCATGAGATGTTTCAAAATATGTATGCTTTATGTAGTGTTCAAATCAGGGTAAATAATTCTATCTCCTCAATCACGTATCATGTTGTCATGGTGAAAACACTCACATCCCTTTCTTTCAGTTTTTGAAATGTAAAATACATTATCATTGCCTGCAATCACCCTACTGTTCCACAGCATATAAGGACTTGTTATTCCTGTCTAACTGTAACTTAGTACCCTCTGGTCAACCTTTCCCCACCCTTTCCTACCCCAGCCTCTGGTGCCATCATTCTCCTCTCAATTTCTATGAGGTTGACCTTTTTATATTCTACAGCTAAGTGAGGTCATATGAAACTTGTTTTCTGTACCTGGTTTATTTCACTTAACATAATGATCACCAGCTCTATCCATTACTCTTTTTTCAGACTTTAGTTCTTATTCCCAGTCTTACTTTTTGATATGGATCTTATAAGAGTAACAATTATAATGTTATAATTAACTCTATTAATTAGTATTCTTAAATACTTGTTCATATTTCCTATTTTCTTCCAATAGACTTAAATCTATCTGAAAAAAATTACTTATTTAATTTTATATTTTACTTCATTTCCATGGAAAGTAATACCTAATAAATATAAATAAAAACATGAATGAATAAATGAAATGTTCTATGAACTGCATATTGAGAAGTCGTGTATTTAATAAGGTATACTAGAGTAATTCTACCAATATGGAATTATTTGAAGATTAATAAATTTAGTTTTGTACATACTGATTACTGAACAAATGTTCCTTATCAATTCTAACCAAAGTGTTGATACAGAAATTTAGAATCATTCCCTATAATGGTTCTATTCTTCTCAATACATGGTTTTCAAGTTTATGGAGCTTGTCTCTATGAAGCCTGTGAAAAAGGAAGAAACGAGAGGAGAAGCTCAACCTTTACTTTTAGCTTGAATAAGAGTTGATAAACGTCAATTCAAAAACTAATCATAGGTTAATACTTAAACACAAAGTGTACCTACTTTCTAGCCACAACTATGTACTCTGGGATACTTATAATTACTTTAAATTCTAGAAATTTCTCTATTCTATTTTTTTCATATCTTTACCTTTTTGGATTATATCTTTTATATTTTCTTATATCATATATATGAATGATGTTGGCATACAGATATCATAAACTTACTATGTGATCTTGTTTGGAGATCACACTCAGAGTAATCTGTAAGTCATTTGTATTTTTCTGACTAGCTCAATCATTTTGCAGATACACCTCAAATCATGATTTATTGTGGCAACATTGTCCCTTTCTTTTTATTATTATATTTTATTTCCCATCAAATGATAAAATAAAATTTCATAAAAATGCATGAATATAAAGTAAAAATTTTTAAAGATAAATTTATAAAGTATAGATTTTAATTTTGAAGATAATTGACCAAGGTTAGAGTTAGCCATTTCTAATTCCTCCTTCAGATTGTTCAGCATGCTGTTGATTCTAACTGGTGGTCCCATAGTCTCCTGTTTACAAGGCACTCTGGTGTGACATAAATATATATTTATACCTATCTGTTTTGTTCCCTATTTGAGAATTTGTTGGCTGTTACGGTTTGGTTACATTTACAGGATTAAATAAATTTTATTGCCCTCGAACATCATCTAAAAAACTGTTGCTTTTATGTTTTCAATACGGATGCTATATTAGTAATTAAGTAACTACTTTTTTGCTAAATTTTCTCATCTCTGAAGGGAAATAATAAAAGCACCTCCCTAGGATTATTGTAATGATAAATCTATAGTCTCTGTAAAACAATTAGCAAAGTAAGTTCTTACTAAATGCAGAAAAGGTCATAATCTATATTGAATATATACTATTTCCATGTATTGCATACTTTTCTCTTTTAGCAAGATAGGCCTTTAAAAATCTACGTCTCAAATGAGCCAAACTCTATAACATGTGTGTCCTTACCAGGAATTCAGGGTTTAATGGATTGTCTAAAATATCTGGAAGTGGCATTAATAATAATCTAAGTTAGCTGATAGGTGGCATCAGTTTGGGCTCAGAAATAATGAAACATATCCTATAGAGAAAAATTCCCTCAGACTTAGGGAAACAGAAATATTGTTGTGATCAGCTATAGATAACCACATTCTCCAGAAAGACGTAGAGGACACACACCATCAAGGCAGTCAGAAATTCATTGTTCAGGAAGAGATTGCTATCCTTGCAAAGATTGGTAGCAGCTGAGTGGTAAGGGGATCTTACAATGGAATTAAGTTTCTTGTGCTCAGAGCACTAGAAACCAAAGAATATGACTTTGCATCTAAAACAAGGTGAACTCAATCACAACAAGAAGTGATAGATTGGTAATCAGAGTGTTTCTATTTTTGTTTTTGTTTTAACTCTCAATAGAGATATGTGCCAATGGCTAATTGATCAGATTCTCTATAAATCAAATGAATTGTTGCTCTCTCAAATGCAACTAAGGTATTAAGGGAAAACATTCTAGGTATTTTGGGTTGCATCCTAACTGTAATGGTGATTCATAGAATGTTATTGATTTATCAAACCTAAACCAAGTCATAGCCTGAAGGATAGGCCAGATATATTTGAATAAGACTGACAAAATATTCCAAACTGAAGCATTTTTAGGAATCAAAGGAGACACCATTAGACAGGCTATCCAGTCAAAAAAATAAAATAAAACAATTTTACTTGGCAAGCTGTAATTAGTAGTCACTTAATCTGGTAATCTGGTCTCAGAAATATAGCATGGTCTTCAGCTATTTACTATGATAATTGAATAAAGGAATATACTACATCCCAACTTTGAGCTTATGATTATCTCCAGAGATCTAAAAATGGCATCAGAGATCTAAACATGATCACAGTACTTTTATGGTAGGTCTGGAAAACATGTAGTCGGACTAGATAGACTTGTAACTTACACACTCTTCCCATTGGTTCCTTAATCCATAGAGTAGGGGCTATGATAGTGGAAGGGGTTAGTGTAAGTCTTTAGAACAGCTCTCCTCTGCCTGCCAACATAGTTAACTAAAAGCAGTACTTTATCTCTGAAACATTGCAATGATCAATGTCACTATTAAGAAGTTAATAGATGCTAGGTCAACATAAAACACTTCTTTTAGGCCAATGCAAAATCTAGATGGGTTATAGAGAATGACTATAAATTATAAAAAATATAAACAGTTGGTAATGCAGTATAGGTTCTAGACTTAAGTGGAATGAAAAAACACACCCCAATGCTTGCTAATCAGCTAGAGAGTTAAAATTTATTCTTTACAATCTTTCACATAAATAATGAGAAGCATTTTGCTTTACTATGGCAGAAATAATAGTGTATCTTTACTGCTTGGTTTTAGGTCTAAACAATTCCCATGATCTATCATCATTCATTCTAGATACCTTTATTATCCCAGAGAACATCTTGCTGATCTATTCTATCAGAATATGTTGACCACCATGTTGCCTTGGTAAGACACTTCCATAAAGGTTAGTGAAAGAAACACCCCAGAAGATTCTCCTAGTCTGACATATTAGTCATATTTATTGGAATCTGGATATAATGTTATCCTGTGTGAGAGACATTTGTGGCACTTCACTCAGCCCACTATTTAATGTGACACACAATGTTTGATAGACTTTTTTAATTATAAAAACATTATATTTCATTTCTGGATGGTACTCTCACCCTTTTTATGAGTAACCTAACTTAATTTCATAATAGGCTATAGAAGATGAAATTGTAGAAATAGCATTTTATATTCATTAATTTTCCACTGTACACTAACTTACATGAAAAATACTAGTGGTGATTAAAATTTTTTCTGTTTTATTTTCAAGTAGAATACGGACAAAAATGACATCATCTTGCAATGTCATGTAAGCAGCTAGGACTTTGAGTGCCTTATAACTTTGTGCAGGTTAAAGGGTAAAATTTTTCCCCTTTATCCTATCTTTCTAAATAATTTTCTGTCCTCAAATTTAAATAATCCTTTATGCCTACCCTGAAATAGCCAAAATCCCATATCTGTGGGAACAATGCTCAGTATGACCTCACTTCTGTCTAGCATTTCAATGGGAAATGGTTACATTGTCTTGATTTTCTCACTGTTCAATTGCCTATGTGGGTGAATTTAGCCTCTAGATCCAATCAATCACATGGTTGGTCTTTCTAACATGGCCAATCCTACAATATGTTTAGTGATATAGCTAGTATCCACCCTAAACAAAGGCATTCCTCTCCAGCAGAAATTACCTCTTAGTAGTCAAAGGAAAATGAGACTTATAAGAAAGAACAGCCCTCTCTTTAAATAATGCCAGATGTTTTACTATATGATTTCACTAGAAAGATATCTCTAATTGCCTACACACACACACACACACACACACACACATGCACACACAATCAACTTCTGTCCCTAAAACAGATAATACTGTTTCACATTCATACTTTCCAAGAGAAAAGACTGATTTTGCTTAGACACTATCATGAGGGTATACACAGATTTCACATAAATCATTTCACTAAACATTGCCTGTAGATATAATCAGATTCACTTATTGGCCTGATGTCAATTTTTTATTATGCAAAAAAATTGTTGTATAAAACAGGAGAATGAAGAAAAACTCATTTAGATTTTGGTCATCAATTTTACTCCATTATCTGTATCCTAACTTTTAGGTCCAAATCATGGTTTGTACATATTTAATTATTTTTAGTGAATGGGAAAATATAGCTTTCATCAAACTATACTTTCATGTCTAACTTTTCTTTGAACCAGAAAGACTTTTATTATGCTTGATACAAATTACTCTTGCTCAAATATAAATGAATTTTCTTTGTTCTGTTTTTAGCAGTCAGATCAACTCCACATTGCAAAATGAAGGTAACACAAAGTATTGCTACTAACTATTCCTCAATCTGTCAAAGGAACTTGAAATTCTAATTCTGTCTTTCCAGATTTCAGCTATTTCTCTTACCTACCATGGGGTCATTGAAAATCTAATAGAGAAGGCAAGAAACTCTCAAAACTATGCAAAAATATGCTCTTTTTCAAAAACTAATGTACTAATGGCTTGCCTGGACTGTATTTTTTAAAAAGTTTCTCATTGTATGTACTACAAAAATTGTCTCCATATTTCACAACAGGACATGGAAACAATTATAGAGCTATATCTTTTGCATTCTCTGTTTCTAAATTTTATAAATGTTATGACTATGTTGCTAAGCAATGTGTAAATAAATGGCTCTTTAGGATCTTGTGTCCTTTGGAAGAAGCTATATTTAACAGTTTGTTTACAATATATTTTCCTAATGCAAAATATCTGCAATGCTGCTAAAACACCTGGCTTTAGGGTCAAGTTATTAAACTCATTTAAAATGTACTGTAAGAATGCTTATTTTTCCAATTACATTTGGTGAAATCTAATGCATTTATGTTTGTGTATACATTGTAGATCACACTGTTTTTACATGTACATTGGCACTAAATGCAAAATTTCAGAATTGCCTGTATGTTAACTTGGAAGTGCTTTACAGGAAGAACTGCTGGTTTGAGATGCCTAACAGGTTTTAATTTGACCATTGCTGGGAGCACCATAGAATCATTACACCAATTCTTTCCTCAAGCCTTTCTTCTACTCAGAATAACATCACAGTCATTTAATTTAAGTGGATAAACATCCCAACATTTCCAAGAATTTTAAAGGGTTTCAAAAATGAGAGTGACAGAAGTTCTAAGGCCATAAAAGTGATCTTTATAGGATTCATGAGTGAGAGGTAAACTAATATAGTTTACCTTTTATTCTTTCATGCATTCATGAATTTATTAAATGATTTGTTCAATTATAATTATATGGAGAAAGAGAAAATACAAAAACAAAAATAACATTGAACTTCTTTGAGACATTTAAAGTAGTCTGTGTAGATTTATAAAATAACAAGGGCAAAAAGTTTTTGATTGCTATGCTAAAATGTGACTATAGCATGAAAAGAATCTTAAAATTTAGGAGGTGGTAAATGAGAGCAGGACATAGATGAAGAAAATATGACCAAACATAGACACAGAGGTATAAAATAATGACAGGAATTTGGATAAACATAGGATTACATTGTCACTGAAAAAGAATTTAGTAGAGAGAACAGCAAATTGCACCCAATAGCAACTAGAAAGAGTGAGCTAGTTATTGAAAATAACTCATGAATTTAGAACAATTACATTAGGAGTTGTGTGAGTGATGAATTAGAATTGAAAGCAGAGGGAGTTAAAGGTAAAACTGTAGGTACAAAGACCACTTTGGAAAGCAAGGTAGAGATATTTGGAAACAATTAAGCCTAATAAAAGAGATTTAAAGAAAAAAATAGAACAGTGTAACTCTGTGTTTGGAGAAGAAAGAATGAAAGTAAAGAGACAGAATACTAAGGAAGTATAACTGAGAGACTTTGATTACCAGTTGGATTAGTTGATGAATAACAGACATCAGTCATGCTATAGTCCCAGATTTAATTAATTCACTAATTCAATAAGGGCCTTCTATTCACACACTGTTCTAGGTGTTGGAGATATAAGGAATTATATGACAGAACACAGCCACTAAGGAATTGAACATATAAACCTAAAACAAATATGAAAGCAAATAAATAAATTACTGTATGACAGGTAGAATCACACTGTACAGTTCAACTACATGGGGAGAAAGGGAAGAGAAGAAAAGTCTGGTTCAGAATGTGAGAGATGAGGGGCTAAAGTTGTAGCTCAGTGGTAAAGTGCTTGCCTTGCATGTGTGAGGCACAATCCTCAGCACCACATAAAAATAAATAAAGATACTGTGTGTTCATCTACAACTAAATAAATATTTTTTAAAAAAATGTGAGAGATGACTAGACAAAATGAGATGAAGAAGAAGGTGTGAGTTATATTACAGAAAGATGTACATGCTATATTAAAGATCTGGACTCCAGTATGTAATTAAATATCCCCTTAAGGATTTGAATCATATTAAAATATAAGCATTAGAAATATTATATATAAAATTATTTGGGTGATTATAAAATATTAAGGATGACTGGAGGCTGGGGATGACATAGAAAGCTTCCATGATTTTGAGCTAAGTGTCTACACTAAAGAACTGTTTGGGAAGGAAAATTAGAGATGGGGAAAGGGGGATTGACACAGATATTTAGGAGGGATAACTGACTAGCTCTATATAGTACAATAAAAGAAAAAGCATCCTACTGAACAAAGCCTAAGTTATGGTTAGGAACTGTTTGGATGGTTGCATCTCTAACTAAAACAATGAATTCAAGAGAAGAAAAGGCTATTAATTTGTTGTCAGTTTTTTAGGAAAAAAAAAAAAACAGCTCAGTTTTCTCACAATTCCTAGGACTATTCATTGATGTGTAAGATTCTACAGGCTCTGTTAAATGCATAGAACACCTTATAATCCCATACCTTGAACTCTTACTGACTGGTCAAAAACTACAACCTTGGCTTCAAACTGGTCAATCATGATTCTTTTCCTGAAATTTTAGAAAGGAGACAACTACTTTCAGTTGACTAAACGGGGTTTGAAGCAATTTTACTTTTAGATACATTTCTAACAGAGTTTTGTGCACATGTACACCAAAAGGCAAGTAAGGGTGCTAATGCAATAGTAGCGAAAATAGCTCCAAGCAGGAAATAATACATTGAATATTTAACAAATGTTGAATCATAATTGCATTGCAATTGGTTCACACAATGGAATATAAAAAACTACAGTTATCTCTAGTAATAGAGATCCATCACAAGAACACTATGTTGGTTGAGTAAATAAACCTAAATTAATCAACATATTTCTAGTAATATCATTCAACACTTCAGTTGTGCTTTTGAATGATTTACCATAAAATGTGACATAAATTGAGTTTCAAATGTCTGAGTCAACCTTAAAAAAATGAGAGGGAAAGAGAAACTCAGATATTATTACTAAGTCATAGAAGACATCAGTGCTATTTATTGAATATTTTCAGTAAATAGCAATTTCCATGTTATAAATAAATGGAAGGATTTTACTTTCTGAACTGTTATTTAGATGATGAACTCATAAGCCAAAGTTATATCTGTCACTTCTGGATTGCAACATTTATTTTAGTCATCAGCACAAATTTCCTAGTCTGGTCTTTCTTCTGACCTATGAATGACTATGCACAAGTTGCAGATTTCTCCAAAGGTCAAGGTTCCTGAGTAACTAATATAACTAGAACATCTTACAGACTTACAATGAATCTGTAACATGAGTGAAAAAAATAAATCTCTGTTATTCTAACCACTGATGTTTTCAAGTTGTTTATTATGGCAACAAAATGTAGCCTACTCTGACTGATTCAAAAGTGATTGAAAATGAATGCAGTTGGGAAAAAATGGAGTTCACAGACAGAAAGATACACACTCTGTGACTAGGGTTCACGAGAAATGTAGAAGAACAGGAAGGATTATTTGGTGTAGGAAAAGTCACTCCTTATATGAAGGAATATAAAACTGAATTCCTACCTAAGAACAGACAAAAATAAGAAATTTTAGCCAATCATAAACCTAAATATAGGATAAATATTCAGCAGAGGAAATTTTGAAAAATCAGTAATGCCAAGAAAAAAGAATGTCTTCAATAAAACTTTAAAAGCACAACTCAAGAAGCAAAATGTATATAAAAGAAATCTGAAAATCAAGCAGAAAAATAATACCTGTATGACAAAACAAAAATAAAATATACATTGGATACTTTCCAATAGGGAAAACTCAAAACATTGACAAGTAGAAGAAACCTATAGTTATCAGAAAAATGTAAATTAAAATCATAATGGCATATCATTTTACTCTTTTTTGATAGCTGTATAATTCCATGTGTTGCAGATGGAGAAGGACTGGGGAAAGGTATACTGATGAGACCATTCTGGAGAAAAGTATAGATTTACTTAGTCACATATGATATGTACAAATCAGCTCATATTTACACAAGCCAGGGAAATTTTTACAAGAATAATTTAGAGAACTATGATATTCACTGAAAAATTGTTTATCGATACTAGATATGTAAGCACTGCTAGAGACCACGGAATATCATGAAGCAGCTGAAGATAACACAGGAGAAGAAAATCCAGAATATGAAATGATCTTAGAAATATATTGGTTACTTTTAAAATGGAACTATACTATGTCATATAATCCATTTACATGTACTGAATGTCCACAAGCAAATTAATCATCTGAGAAAGGACACAAGTAATAACCACACAGTAAGCACATTAAAATGGTTAGCCATGTTGGTGGGATGGAGGTATAGAGTGGGAATCAGACATAGGGATGAAAAAGAAAAAACAATCAAAGAAAAGATAAGAGATAAAAAATAAGGAAGGAAGAGAAAGGGAGGGAAAGGAAAGGGAGTTTTATGTTTCAAGTCTTGACTGTTGTAAACTGAAAACTATTACTAGAAACAAGAACTGCCCTTTTTGAATTAACATTTGAAACCAGTTTTATTGGCCTATGTCCCCATCTAACATGGGGAAATAAAAATATACTGCAGTAATATATGATCATTTTGTAATTATTGTAGGTTAATCAGTTTAATCCAGGTTTTATCAGAATAATTTGTACACATGTATTTCAAAAATGCTTGAAGGATTCACTGTGCACGTTCACAAGCCATCTCAAACTTATCTATGCATTGAAAAGGATTTTTTTAATACTTAAAGCCTTTTTTTAATACTTAAAGCTTTACTAATACTGAGCTTACCCTCAGAATTTAATTTCTCTTCTTTTTTTCCATACAATCCATCTATTATACTTATCTCTCAAACACTGGGTCACCCATCCTAATTGAAGATAAATTCCTATTTGGGGTGTTAAGGATGACAGATATTTGAAACACAAATATGAAAAACAGCATGAGCTATGACTTTGAAATCTTACTGTCTGACTATAAGGCTCATAGACCGATGTTAATGTCTATCTCATTTACTAACAATTCCATAACAAAGGCAAGAAGAAATGACTCAGAGGAACCTCCAGGATAGAGTCATGAGGCTCTGTGGATAAAAGTGATCTCTGTGTGTCTATTCATAAACCATAGCTTCAAGAATAGAGTGCTAGATTAAGTCTGACATGCTATACCAACTGCATTCTCAAAAATATGAGTTAAACAGATATCAAAAAAATAAAGAGGATCCATATAGGATTGATTCATGTCTCACGTGATCAGCACCTAGGAGACCAGTGAATGTGAAGAAAATCTGTCAATTCTGGAGAGAAAGAGTGACCTTTTCTGGTGCAGGAGGTCTGGAAAAAAATGAATGTAAGCTGGAGCAATTCAGAGTTGCCATTGGCATAAGTGTTCATAGAGTGATTGCCTTTAACCTGACATTGCTAGTCAATTCTGTATGATACAAAAAAAAAAAAAAAAGGAAAAAAATACATTCCAGAGGAACCATGTAACATGAAATGTTTTATACTAAAATTTAAAAAAAGAATATTCACTGCATGGAATAAGAGAATATTAGTGATTATTAGTAATACATAATGAAACTTTAAACTTGGAAGGTAGAAGGGTATTTACTAGTGTTGTAGAACACTTTTAATTGTTCTTAAGACACAATAGAGTTGGTATTTTTAAAATGTAAATCATGTAGAAGTTTGACTTGCAATATAAACTTTGCAATTATGCCTTGATTTTTCCTATAGTAACATTCTCTTACTGCAAGTGACACACTATAGACAAAATACTATACTCATTCATTTTGTCCTATAAAAGCATGTTTTTACTGTGTCTCATTCAGCATTAAATTTAAACATATGGCCTTTAATTTGGTGTCAGAATTCTGGAATCAAAATTGTACATGCTCAATGTATTCCTGTTTGAAATCAGATCCTCAATAAAAACTTCTCTCATCTTGTCCAAATAATATCCTCCAGATATTTTTATGTTATCTCTAAATATTTTTCTCTATTAATTTCTTCTGAAAAGCAATTATCTTTAGCATCAATAATGTTAAACCATAAAATAACTAAATTAAAGACTGGAGAATAAATGTATGTACTAATAGATTAAAAAAAACCTCAAAAACCTTGGTTCAGAATATTCTGAATATACTTTTATCAATAGCAGTTTTCCACAATTTACATGGAAGATTAAAAATGGAATTCATACAATTTACAGAAATTCTGCAATGCTTTACATAAATGAATATACACACAAGTGTATATATATATATATATGTATAACATATAATAAAATATACATAATAGTCTCTCTCTATATATGTATGTATGCGTGTGTATATAAATATTTCTTCAGTTACCTTAATTAGCTTATTGCTACTACTTGTGTGACAAAAATCCTAACCACATTTGCAAATTTTTAAAGAGAAAAAAAATTTTTCTTAATATAATTCATTTCTTAATTCATGTGTATTTCTTGAAGGTAACTGTTAAATGTAAGTGTAACCATGACAATCTAACACCATGGAAAAAACTTCACCAGACGTCAAGATAAAACCAAAGCAGGAAGCAGAACATCAGGCAATAACCAAGGTGACATTATTTGACAAGTTGCTCCCACTTACAGAGGAACATTTTCCTCTCTCAAATGAAGCAGATGCTTCTGCTATAGAATTAAACAGATTTTTGAGTCATTAATCTTCCCTAATTTTTAGTACTAACATTCATATTCACTTTAAATGTCTTATAATATCTCTAGCATTTTTCTGAGTCTTATTTCTTCCAGAAGCACAAATTAAAAATAAATGAAATAGAATAAATCCATTCCTCAGAAACAACACACATAAATATAGTAAAAAGCTATAGTGTACAATACATACATTAAAAAGCCATAAAACAGTACAAGTAAAAATAACTGAAGATTAACTGCCTAGCATATGAGAAGAAAATATCAGATTTGAAGTCTTGGGAGACACATGTTGGGATCTTTTCTTAAATGAAAATGCCTTGGATTTAATGAAACTCAGACAATATTTTATCAAGAATTAATTTTTAGAAAGTTATCTTTTATTTTGTGACATATTAAAAATGTTTATGACCGAATTCCAAACAATGTCAAAACATCCAAGTACAGAAAAGAAAATGATCACAAAACCCGTTCTATGTCTAAGTGTCATTTATACAGATGACCAGATAACAAGGTTGCTGCATTTTGAGACCATAGGAAGACATGATTCTATTTCAGCATAAGTGCAATTTACTCTCTTTTGCTACATTATATCTAAAATGGTGGGCTTTTGTTTTTGTGTATATATAAAGCTTTCTTTTATATAAAATCTGTCATTTAAAGCTTAGTTACTGTTAAAGTTTGAATATGTGGTGTCCTCCAAAAGCTCCTGTGTTGTCGCAGGAATATTTAGAGGTGAAGTGATGGATTGTGAGAGCTATGACCTAATCAGTGCATCCTAGTTTGAATGGACTGAATGGGTGGTAATTGTGGGCAGATGGAGCTTGACTGGAGGAGGAAGGTCATTGGGGGGTATGCCCTGGATGTGGTTTTCTTCTCTGCAGCCCATGATCCCTTTCTCTCTCTCTCTGCTTTCTGGCCACCTTGAGGGAACCATCTTCTTCCATCTGCCCTTCAGCCATGATATTTTGGAGTTTTATAGATTGACACTTCTGAAACAGTGAACCCCAAACAAACATTTCTTCCTCTAAGTTTTCCTTGTTGGGTATTTTGGTCACAGTGGCTCAAAGCTGACCAACACAGAAATTGGTACCAAGAAGTGGGGTCATTACTATGACTAACCTGACCATGTGGTTCTGAAGACTTGTAACTGGCTTGTGGGAGGAATCTGGAAACATTTAGAGATGCAGGCTGAAGAAGCTTTAGGATGCTGTAAGCAGGGCTTACTTGGCAATTCTGATGGGAGCTCTGAGAACCAGAATGCAGAAAGTAAAGACCATGCTCATGAAGTTTCAGAGGGAATTGAGGACTCAACGGGAAATCTGACTAGAGGCCATTCATGTTCCATTCTAACAACGAGGTTGTCTATATTTTGCCCATGTCCTTAGTCTTTGTGTGACAATGAATTTAAACTTAAAGGTGATGGACTAATAATTAATCTGGTGGAGGAAATTCCGAGGCAGTGCAGCATCTGGGAGGTGGCACAGATGTTGCTGGAAGCTTTTATTCAAGTTTACTGTGACAATCAGGAACAGAAATCAAAACTAAAGGATTTAAAAAACTTGCAATTTGATCATAAAGGTGCCTATAAAACTGGAGACAAGGAAAAAGAGCATTTTAGAGAGATCAAAGTCATCAAGGGATGCTAGGTACTTTGCAGAGACAATCTGAAATGTGGATTGACAGCATCTAAGGAATTTGCAAGAAACTCACTGTAGGCTCAATGGTGTAGAAAGGAAAATTCCTTGGAGAAAAGACCATGGGAGTTTTTTGTTTGCACAGGGGACCATAGAGAGTTGTTTCACCATACTCAACCACCCAAGCAGAGGCCACTATAGCCATGATCGCAAGGGACTCAGCTATTGCAGGAGCTGGCATCAGACCTTGGCATCATGCAAGTGGGTCTGGTTCTGCAAGATTGTAGGATGCTTGAATTAAGGGATCACAGAGGCTTCCACTGAGATTTCAAAAGAAGGCCTGAGAGATCAGAAATAGTAGCAGAATTTCTGTAGGATGTCCCTGAGAGGGATAGGAGTGAAGCTGTGAAGGTGAAGACAAACTAAAATGGAGACTCCAGACATCAAGAGATGTAAGTAATGTAGACTGTTTACTAAGGAAAGCTGCTGGCTGCCAAGAGAGGCAGGCTGAAATATAGACAATGTGCAGGATGACCAGAATGGCCAAAGAGGAAGGACTGCCCAAGCCCTTTGGAAATAACATCTTATCATCATGTGTTCTTGATTGTACATAGAGTAATGGCTCCTCTTTGCCCAGCTGGGTTTTGGTCATTCTGCAGTCCCATTTAGTTCTTTCTATGGTCCTATTTCTCCCTTTTGGACTGGGAATATTTACTATATGTTATTGAGTGTTGGATATATATAACTTTCTTTTGATTTTTACAGGGGCTTACAGCCAAGAGTTTGCCTTGGGTCTCAAAGCAGACTTTGAACTTGGACTTTTAGGCAATGTTGGAACGGTGAAGTCTTCAGAATTCTTGAAGATAGACTACATGCTTTTTGCATTGTGAGAAGAACATAGGCTTATGGGGGCCAGGGGAAGAATGCTTTGGTTTGGAGGCATCCTCCAAAATATCTTTATTGATGCATGAATTTTCAGAGGTGAGTTGACTGTATTCTAACTTAACCAGTCCATCTTAGTTTAAAGGGTAGGGTAGTAATTGTGGGAAGGTGGGGCATCCCTTGGGGTGTGCCCTACAAGGTTCCATCTTCCTTGCAACCCCTTCCTCGCTCTGTGTCTGTCTGCATCTCTCTCTCTCTCTCTCTCTCTCTCTCTCTCTCTCTCTCTCTCTCTCTCTTTCTTTTCTGGCTGCCATGAGGGGAGCAGCTTTCCTTCACCTTGCCCTTAAAATATGATGTGTTGTCGTGTTGTCTCATCTTGGACCCACAACAAAGGAGTCAGCCGTCTATGGACTGAGACTTCTGACATCATGAGCCAAAATAAACGTTTCCCCCTCTAAGTTGTTCTTGTCAGGTATTTTGTTAAGAGCAGCACAAAACTGACTAAAACAGTACTTAAGACAGTTGTTATAGTTAGGCTTCTTAGATTTAGAAACTGGCAAAGTAACTTGCCAGACTCATATTGAGCAAATCCCTTCTGTGTCTTGGTTTTGTCACCTGTATAATGGGCAATGAATTTTATCTATCACATAGGAATCCCAGAAATATCAAATGAAGCAATTTGGTGAGAGTTCAATAAATATTAAAGTAGTTTAATCTAGAATAGGGAAAATATGCAAAGATAGAATAATAATAGAAGTAATAAAAATAACTGGCATAATAAATTTACTAGCAATATGGTACAGTGCATTTAAATATTCCCAGGTAAGTGGTCTCAGGGAAGACCAAATGTATAAAGGGCCATTTCAGTTAGGCATTGGAGAATAAGTTTCCAAAAGATTTTTATATATATATATATATATATAAATGAAATACATATATATATATATATATATATATATATATATATATATATATATATGAAAAAGTTTTGAGAAAAAGTGAATTGAGGGATCATGAAGAAAGAGAGTAAGAGAGAGAAACAGAAAGGCTTAAAGAATGAAATAAAATGGAGTTATGAAAGTACATGGCACACTCAGAAATCATCATAGTCTTGATGATTGGAAAGTTGGAAAGCATATGTACAAATAAACTTTTCTGCTTGATTTAATTCTCTTTGTAGCATTGAAACAAATGAGAAATTGGTTGAAAATCATTATGCCTTACTTTTCTTTGCTCAATTTTCCTTTTTTTTTTTTTTTGGTATTAAAATCCTACCATTAGGGAGAAATTAACAACCTCTTTGAGTTAAGCAGATAAATTTCTGGCCAAGTTACTGAGACTGTATTTATTTATTTATTTATTTTTAGTTAAGAGTTCCTAAAAATACAGGTTTCTGGTAGAAATGCTGACTTATACTGAACTTCAGTGTCCATTAGGAAGTGTGACTGAAGCTCTCTTGGCAGAACTGGGCTTTACCAACCCAGGTAATGATTTCAATACTTGCAGGGTTCTGGGCTGACTGTGACCTGCTTTCTTGTTTTTTAAGAGCAGTGACAGTGAGCCTGCATTTGCGAGAGTGCAGATATTGAACTCAAAGCAAACATAGCCTATGAATTCAAAGGAAGTCTATGAAGCTTCCTCATTGTTGGTCTTGTCATCAAGATCTCCAAAGACCTTCAGGAATAGGTTGGTCTTATGTAAGCAGTTCTCTACATGACTTGATTTTAGGGGTCTTTTTCATAGCCTACCTATCAATCATCCTACCTGTAGGATGGAATAGACTCTCTAAAAGCAATCTTGCTCCTGGGTTGTATTTGAAATCATCATCTTTTGTAAAACCTGCTGTCAGGGCAGAGGCTTGAAAGAGTCTAACATCAACTTAAGACTCTTCCTTCTGTTCTCTTTTCCCAGGTAAGGTTCTCATTAATCAGCCATGTATTTAGAATAAGGCCTAGAAGTAGTCCAATAATGTCATGTAAAACATGTGTTCTCAGATTACATTAACACTTACAGTTTCTGCCTGCAAGTTCCTCCTTTCTGACTTTCCTTCTTTTTAATTTATTATTCAGCATAGGTTTCCTTTTGGATTCATTCTGAATAAGGCCAATGTTTTGGAACAGGAATTCTTCTCTGTTCTCTACACTATGCTCTTATAGAAGTTATCTACTGTATAATGGTTTGCCTATAGATTTTCTTCATTTGTCATTGAACTTTGGGAAATGATAGAGCTTCTCTTACTTTTCTTCATAGTCCCAAAACACAGAAAACTACCTGGCATGGAATAAGTGTTCAATAAATATTTTTAAATTAATAAAGGAATTGCCCATTTTCTCCAAAATGATTTTGTAATGCATTAAATGCTAATAATATTGGTGATTCATTTCTTTACCAAAAAACACTAACATTTCACTATAATCTTAAGAATAAGAAAAAATTTTGAGAAGCAAAAGTAGTCTATATTTTATTTTTCTTACTGTATTGATGTAAATCCTCTTAAGACAACTTTTTCTAAGATTAGGATAACTAATATTGAAAGAAGAATGAATGAATGAGAAAAATTGGACAGGATCTAAAGGAAGAACTTTTCCTAATTCACAGTTTCTCCAAAAACTAAAATGCCCTCCAATCTAAGGCAAAGTCTCCAACAATGGATGCTACTTTTTATAAAGGAGCCAACTGCAGCTGTAGCTACTTAGTATTTGAGATAGATGGTATGAATTTTAATACAAATCTTTAAATTCACTTAAGCCTTTCACACTGTGAAGGTTAAGTGACCATTAAAGTAGGAAAGTTCCATATGTCATTTTAGTACACAGACAAAAAAATGCATCAACTACAAAACATAATCCATTAGGTTAATGATCTATGCTGAGGTGGCAAAATATATTAGGGAGGTGATTCATTTATTCTGTCAACCTCTCCTACATCGGCCTGCATTTGGGAGCTGCAATGTTCATTTTTCTTTGGATCATTCTGTGGTAGACGATGACTTAATTTCTCTGTCAAATGGAATTCTCAAAGGCAAACCCAGAAGAATTGCATCAAGTGGCATTTCACTGAAATATATCCTAATCCAAGCACATCTCAGCTCTTTCTCAGATGCTTGCTTGCTTATTTATTTATTTATTTATTTATTGCCATGACAATTCTTTTATGACAATATTTCTGTATCTGGTATGTAACCCAAACAACAGTAATAGAAAAGGGGGAAACCCCTCGTGTTCTTGAACAGTTGCCATGGATGCAGTGTTAGGAAATAATCTTTTCAAATCTTCTTTTAAAAATCTCCAAACAAGATATATTTGATCTTGGAGATTAACAGTTTGCACAAGAAAATGTGATCTAAGCTAAAACACACCTTGGCTCTACTGGCACGGTGAATTTCAGAGCTGTACTAGATCTCAAATTGACTCTCTGTGAAGGGGAAGCAAAACAGAAGAGATACTGCATGAGCTGATAGAGGCATCTAAAAACTGCTCACAAGGTACAAAGGTGACTTTTGGGTATACTGGCCCCAAAATCTGTTGGATATTTTAAAT